>NC_092374.1:4753353-5058662 GCF_030028105.1 Mobula birostris | reverse complement strand
CAAAAGAGGGGAGCCATGGAGTCATAAGTAGCTAGCCATCTGGACACAAGCTGGGGTCTGATCAGCCCCGGCTGGGTCACCTGGAGGAGGCTGTATGATGTTGAAAGACCCGAAACACCCGATGATTCCAGGAACATCACTGAAGATGTGTCCAGAGGCATCAGTAGATGTATGTACACAGTTGTATTTGCATTTGTTGTGTTTTGAACGCCCAATTAGATGTGGTCTTTCATTGATCCTATTACGGGTTTATTAAGTATGCCCAGAAGAAAATGAACCTGTGTTGTAAATGGTGACATTTATGCACTTGGGTAATAAATTTACTTTGAACATTATAATGTTGTAACACTGTAACCACATACACGCTGGTATTCACGTGATGCATTTAACTTCTAACCTTATATATATATATAATTCTTTGTTGTTTAAGATGTTTTTCGTTGGGATGCTGCACCCTGGCCAACACACCACAGTGAATTTATCACAAACAGGAGAAAATCTGCAGACGCTGGAATCCGAGCAACACACACAAAATGCTGGAGGAACTCAGCAGGCCAGGCAGCATCCATGGAGAAACGTACCGTTGACATTTCGGGCCGAAACACCCTTCTCTAGAGATGCTGCCTGACCCGTTGAGTTCCCGCAGCAGTGTGTGTGTGTGTGTGTGTGAGTGTGTGTGTGTGTGTGTGTGTGTGTGTGTGTGAGTGTGTGTGTGTGTGTGTGAGAGTGTGTGAGTGTGAGTGTGTGAGTGTGTGTGTGTGTGTGTGTGAGTGTGTGTGTGTGTGTGTGTGTGTGTGTGTGTGTGTGTGTGTGTGTGTGTGTGTTCCTTGATCGTTTAGTGACAACGTCTGGGGAACAGGATTTATCTTTCCCTATTTTCACTCAGTCTGATGTGTTGTAATGCAGAAGGATCCGGAAGCAGCAGCAACGAACGGGAAACACCTGGTGTGTGTGCAGGAAGTCTTTGTTCTGCCATTTCATCATCGGTTGGTGCCTGGAGTTGGTGCAGTGACAGACACAACACCATCCCCGGACCAACTGCACCTTCCTCAGGAAAGCTGAGCAGCGACGTTTCGAGACATTGAGAGCCGTAGATCCGGAGGACTCTGGATACTGAGGGAGTGGGCTCTGGACAGAGAGGGCTCTGAGTGGAGAGGGCACTACAGAGAGAGAGGGCTCTGGGTGGAGAGGGCAGTAGAAACATAGAAACATAGCAGATAGGTACAGGAGTAGGCCATTCAGCCCTTCGAGCCTGCATCGCCATTCAGTATGATCATGGCTGATCATCCAACTCAGAACCCTGTACCTGCCTTCTCTCCATATCCCCTGATCCCTTTAGCCACAAGGGCCATATCTAACTCCCTCTTAAATATAGCCAATGAACTGGCCTCAACTGTTTCCTGTGACAGAGAATTCCACAGATTCACCACTCTCTGTGTGAAGTTTTTCCTCATCTCGGTCCTAAAAGGCTTCCCCTTTATCCTCAAACTGTGACCCCTCGTTCTGGACTTCCTCAACATCGGGAACAATCTTCCTGCATCTAGCCTGTCCAATCTCTTTAGGATTTTATACGTTTCAATAAGATCTCCCCTCAATCTTCTAAATTCCAACAAGTATAAGCCTAGTCAATCCAGTCTTTCATCATATGAAAGTCCTGCCATCCCAGGAATCAATCTGGTGAACCTTCTTTGTACTCCCTTTATGGCAAGAATGTCTTTCCTCAGATTAGGGGACCAAAACTGCACACAATACTCCAGGTGTGGTCTCACCAAGGCCTTGTACAACTGCAGTAGTACCTCCCTGCTCCTGTACTCGAATCCTCTTGCTATGAATGCCAGCATACCATTCACCTGCTGTACCTGCATGCCCACTTTCAATGACTGGTGTATAACGACACCCAAGTCTCATTGCACCTTCCCTTTTCCTAATCGGCCACCATTCAGATAATAATCTGTTTTCCTGTTTTTGCCACCAAAGTGGATAACCTCACATTTATCCACATTAAATTGCATCTGCCATGAATTTGCCCACTCACCTAACCTATCCAAATCACCCTGCATCCTCTTAGCATCCTCGTCACAGCTAACACCGCCGCCCAGCTTCGTGTCATCCGCAAACTTGGAGATGCTGCATTTAATTCCCTCATCCAAGTCATTAATATATATTGTAAACAACTGGGGTCCCAGCACTGAGCCTTGTGGTACCCCACTAGTCACTCCCTGCCATTCTGAAAAGGTCCCGTTTATTCCCACTCTTTGCTTCCTGTCTGCCAACCAATTCTCTATCCACATCAATACCTTACCCCCAATACCGTGTGCTTTAAGTTTGCACACTAATCTCCTGTGTGGGACCTTGTCAAAAGCCTTTTGAAAATCCAAATATA
Organism: Mobula birostris; assembly: GCF_030028105.1. Taxonomy (NCBI): domain Eukaryota; kingdom Metazoa; phylum Chordata; class Chondrichthyes; order Myliobatiformes; family Myliobatidae; genus Mobula; species Mobula birostris. The sequence continues at coordinate 5,056,279 of NC_092374.1, read as the reverse complement.
CCACATCCACTGGTTCTCCCCTATCCACTCTACTAGTTACATCCTCAAAAAATTCTATGAGGTTCGTCACACATGATTTTCCTTTCACAAATCCATGCTGACTTCGTCCGATGATTTCACCGCTTTCCAAATGTGCTGTTATCACATCTTTCATAACTGACTCTAGCATTTTCCCCACCACCGACGTTAGGCTAACTGGTGTATAATTCCCCGGTTTCTCTCTCCCTCCTTTTTTAAAAAGTGGGGTTACATTAGCAACCCTCTAATCCTCAGGAACTAGTCCAGAATCTAATGAGTTTTGAAAAATTATCACTAATGCATCCACTATTTCTTGGGCTACTTCCTTAAGCACTCTGGGATGCAGACCATCTGGCCCTGGGGATTTATCTGCCTTTAATCCCTTCAATTTACCTAACACCACTTCCCTACTAACATGTATTTCGCTCAGTTCCTCCATCTCACTGGACCCTTTGTCCCCTACTATTTCTGGAAGATTATTTATGTCCTCCTTAGTGAAGACAGAACCAAAGTAGTTATTCAATTGGTCTGCAATGTCCTTGCTCCCCATAATCAATTCACCTGTTTCTGTCTGTAGGGGACCGACATTTGTCTTAACCAATCTTTTTCTTTTCACATATCTATAAAAGCTCTTACAGTCAGTTTTTATGTTCCCTGCCAGTTTTCTCTCATAATCTTTTTTCCCCTTCCTAATTAAGTTCTTTGTCTTCCTCTGCTGGACTCTGAATTTCTCCCAGTCCTCAGGTGAGCCACTTTTTCTGGCTAACTTTTATGCTTCTTCTTTGGAATTGATACTGTCCCTAATTTCCTTTGTCAGCCACGGGTGCACTACCTTCCTTGATTTATTCTTTTGCCAAACTGGGATGAACAATTGTTGCAGTTCATCCATGCAATCTTTAAATACTTGCCATTGCATATCCGCCGTCAATCCTTTAAGTGTCATTTGCCAGTCTATCTTAACTAATTCACATCACATACCTTCAAAGTTATCCTTCTTTAAGTTCAGAACCTTTGTTTCTGAATTAACTATGTCACTCTCCATCTTAATGAAGAATTCCACCATATTATGGTCACTCTTACCCAAGGGGCCTCTCACGATATGATTGCTAATTAACCCTTCCTCATTGCTCAATACCCAGTCCAGAATAGCCTGCTCTCTAGTTGGTTCAGCCTGCTCTCTAGTTGGTTCTAGTTAGTAGACAGAGAGAGAGCTCAAGATGGAGAGGGCAGTACAGTCAAAATTCAAAGAACAAGCCAATGATTGGGTACAAATGCAGACAGTGCAAAGAGTTAAATTGTATCACAGAGGCAAAATTCAAAAGGGTGAAGAATGCAGGACTGAAGGTGCTGTGTTTAAATGCGCGTAACATTCAGAATAAGGTGGACAAACTCGTGACGCAATTACAGATTGGTCAGTATGATGTTGTGGGCCGAGTCGTGGCTGAAAGATGGTCACCATTGGGAGCTTAACGTCAAAGGATATACCTTATATTGAAAGGACAAACAGGAAGGCATAGGCAGTGGTATGACGCTGTTGGCAAGAGATGGATTGGAGTTTACATGCAACCTACTGTGGGACAGAGGACACACCAGCACAGTGTATGCCCTTGCATCAATGTTTCACCTGCTCTAAGATCAAAGTAACCCTTCCTTCCCACACAACCCTCTATTTTTCTTTCATCCATGTGCTTATCTAAAAGTTTCTTAAATGTCCCTAAATGATACACCTCTCTCTAAAAACAACTGACATTCACCCCATGCTTTCCTCCAATCACCTTAAAACTAGTTGCCTGAAAGTGGTGTTGCAGGTGGACATGGTGGTGCAGAACACCTCACACGCCAGTTTTCAGCAGTCGGGGCACTGAGTGTAGAAGTTGGAATTGTATTGTTCAAAGTTCAAAGTAACTTTTTTATTAAAAAATTCACAGTACATATATTTCAACGTATGTATAAATTATTCAACCTTGAGATTTGCCTCCTTACAGGCAAGATACCAGAAGAACCCAAAAAAGATAGACCATAACCATTGTGCAGAGAAAGAGTAAACACACTCACACACAGGCACGCGCACGCACACACACATCCACATACAGACACACACACTCCCTCACACACACACACCCACATACGGACACACACACACGCTCACACACACACACACACACAAACACATGCACACACAGACACGCTCACACATACAGACACACACACTCACACACACACAGACACACACACACTCACACACATACAGACACACACACTCACACACAATCTCGCACCCGGGTCAGGAGCGATCCAATCTCGCACCCGGGTCAGGAGCGATCCAACCTCGCACCCGGGTCAGAAGCGATCCAATCTCGCACCCGGGTTTAGAAACGATCCAATTTCCAACCCGGGTTTAGAAACGATCCAATCTCGCACCCGGGACAGGAGCGATCCAACCTCGCACCCGGGTCAGGAGCGATCCAATCTCGCACCCGGGTCAGGAGCGATCCAATCTCGCACCCTGGTTTAGAAACGATTCAATCTCGAACCCAGGTTTAGAAAGGATCCAATCTCGCACCCGGGTTAGGAACGATCCAATCTCGCACCCGGGTTTAGAAACAATCCAATCTCGCACCCGGGTTAGGAGCGATCCAAACTCGCAGCCGGGTCAGGAGCGATCCAATGTCGCAGCCGGGTCAGGAGCGATCCAATCTTGCAACCGGGTCAGGAGCGATCCAACCTCGCACCCGGGTTAAGAACGATCCAATCTCGCACCCGGGTCAGGAGCGATCCAATCTCGCACCCGGGTTAAGAACGATCCAATCTCGCTTCCGGGTCAGGAGCGATCCAAACTCGCACCCGGGTTTAGAAACGATCCAAACTCGCACCCAGGTCAGGAGCGATCCAATCTTGCACCCAGGTTTAGAAACGATCCAAACTCGCACCCGGGTTTAGAAACGATTCAATCTCGAACCCGGGTTTAGAAACGATAAAATCTCGCACCCAGGTTAGGAACGATCCAATCTCGCAACCGCGTCAGGAGCGATCCAATCTCGCACCTGGGTCAGGAGAGATCCAATCTCGCACCCGGGTTTAGAAACGATCCAATCTCGCACCCGGGTTAGGAGTGATCCAATCTCGCACCCGGGTCAGGAGCGATCCAATCTCGCACCTGGGTCAGGAGAGATCCAATCTCGCACCCGGGTTAGGAACGATCCAACCTCGCACCCGGGTCAGGACCGATCCAACCTCGCACCCGGGTTAAAAAACGATCCAGTCTCGCACCCGGGTCAGTGGCGATCCAATCTCGCACCCGGGTTTAGAAACGATCCAAACTCGCACCCGGGTTAGGAGCGATCCAATCTTGCACCCGGGTTAGGAACGATCCAATCTCGCACCCGGGTTTAGAAACGATCCAATCTCGCATTGGGTTAGGAGCGATCCAATCTCGCACCCGGGTCAGGAGCGATGTAATCTCGCACCCGGGTTAGGAGCGATCCAATCTCGCACCCGGGTCAGGAGCGATCCAATCTCGCACCCGGGTCAGGAGCGATCCAATCTCGCACCCGGGTTAGGAGCGATCCAAACTCGCACCCGGGTTTAGAAACGATTCAATCTCGAACCCGGGTTTAGAAACGATAAAATCTCGCACCCAGGTTAGGAACGATCCAATCTCGCAACCGCGTCAGGAGCGATCCAATCTCGCACCTGGGTCAGGAGAGATCCAATCTCGCACCCGGGTTTAGAAACGATCCAATCTCGCACCCGGGTTAGGAGTGATCCAATCTCGCACCCGGGTCAGGAGCGATCCAATCTCGCACCTGGGTCAGGAGAGATCCAATCTCGCACCCGGGTTAGGAACGATCCAACCTCGCACCCGGGTCAGGACCGATCCAACCTCGCACCCGGGTTAAAAAACGATCCAGTCTCGCACCCGGGTCAGTGGCGATCCAATCTCGCACCCGGGTTTAGAAACGATCCAAACTCGCACCCGGGTTAGGAGCGATCCAATCTTGCACCCGGGTTAGGAACGATCCAATCTCGCATTGGGTTAGGAGCGATCCAATCTCGCACCCGGGTCAGGAGCGATGTAATCTCGCACCCGGGTTAGGAGCGATCCAATCTCGCACCCGGGTCAGGAGCGATCCAATCTTGCACCCGGGTTAGGAGCGATCCAATCTCGCACCCGGGTCAGGAGCGATGTAATCTCGCACCCGGGTTAGGAGCGATCCAATCTCGCACCCGGGTTAGGAGCGATCCAATCTCGCACCCGGGTCAGGAGCGATCCAATCTTGCACCCGGGCACCCGGGTTCGGAGGACAGGCATCGAACTCTTGCACATCGACTCCTCTCCAACAGTGACAGCAATACCCGCTCCATCTGCGACCTGGTTCCGTTCCAGCTTTGCGATACACAATACCAATCAGCTTCGCTTCCGCTCGCTTCTTCATTGTTAGCGGGGATAGTTCACCATAATTTTCTCCAGAAAATGGGTCATTTAGTCGTATTTCTCGCCTTTTGAACAACCGGAGAGTTCTCTCACAACTTCAGTACCGGAATCTTCAAAGCGCATTTATGTCACCATATACAACCAGGGAGTCGTTTTCTTGCGGGCATTCACAAAAATACAAAGAAACACAATGCAATCAATGGAAAACCACACATAAACATTCGGACAAACAACCAATGTGCAAAATAATAAATAAACAAACAAACAAACAATAAATATGGTGAGCCCGAGATGAAGAGTCCTTGAAAGCGAGACCATAGGGTGTGGGAACAGTTCGGTGCTGCGGCTGGTGAAGTGACAGGTGCTCAGGCCTCATTTGGGATGTTGAGCTTTCGTTTCATCGCCATGCTGTAGGAAAGCTGGAGAGAGTGCAGAGGAGATCTGCACCTCGAGGGACTTTGTTACCGAGGGACGTCGAACAGGTTGAGAATTTTTCATAAGGCCATAAGATATAGGAGCAGAATTGGGCCATCAATCATGGCTGATCCTTTTCCCGCTCCTCTGCCCCACTCCCCAGCCTTCTCCCCGTAACCTTTGATGCCATGTCCGATCAGTAACCTGTGAAGCTCTGCCTTACCCAACGACCTGGCCTCCACCCAACGAGCTGCCTGTGGTAATAAATTCCACAAATTCACCACCATCTGACTAAAGAAATTTCTCCACATCTGTTTTAAATGGACACCCCTCTATCCTGAGGCTGTACCCTCTTGTCCTAGACTCCCCCACCAATGGGAAACATCCTTTCCACATCTACTCTGTCTAGGCCTTTCAACATTCGAAAGGTTTCAATGAGATTCCCCCCTCATCCTTCTGAATTCCAGCAAGTACAGACCCAGAGCCATCAAATGTTCCTTGTATGATAATCCTTTCATTCCTGGAATCATCCTTGTGAACCTCCTCTGGACCCTCTCCAATGCCAACACATCTCTTCTGAGATGAGGGGCCCAAAACTATTCACAATACTCAAGATGAGGCCTCACCAGTGCCTTACAGAGGTTCAGCATTACATTCCTGCTCTTGTATTCTAGACCTCATGAAATGAATGCTAACATTGCATTTGCCTTCCTCACAACTGACTCAACCTGAAAGTTAAACTTCAGGGTGTTCTGCACAAGGACTCTTTCCTAAGTCCCTTTGCATCTCAGATTTTTGGATTTTCTCTCCATGTAGAAAATAGTCTGCACATTTATTTCTACTACCAAAGTACATGGCTATGCATTTTCCAATATTTTATTTTATTTGCCACTCTCTTGCCCATTCTCCTAATTTGCCTAAGTCCTTCTGCATCCTACCTGTTTCCTCAACACTACCTGCCCCCTCCATCAATCTTTGCACCATTTGTAAACTTGGCAACAATTCATCTATTCTTGTCATGGTCCGGTCCGTGAAGTCCGCATTCCAGTTCATGGATCCTTATTCTGGGTTTTCCTGTTTCCCCTTGTTCCATTGGGTGCCTTAATTGAGGCATCTGATTCTTGCTTTTGGCTGGCACATAAGTACCTCTGCAAACCAAGGATTCCCTGCTGAACTGTTACCTTCCCTTCCCCATCTGAATCCCTGACAGTTTCCTCGGCACTCATCCTGGCCCTGCGTCCAAGAAAGGGTCCCGGCCCTGCATCCTAGGAGGGTCCCAGCTCCGTACCCAAGAGCTTAATCAAGCCAAGTCCAAGAACTGAGCCAAACCTAGTCAAAGAGCCACGTCCTGTGCTGGAGTTCCTCGCCCAGCCCAGGAGTACCTTGCCCAGCCCAGTGCTGAAGATTCCTCATCCTGTGCTGGAGTTCCCTCGTCCTGTGCTGGAGTTCTCTTCTCCTGTGCAGGAGTCCCTCGACTAGTCCAAGCCATGTCGTAGAACCTCGTCTAGTCCAAGCCAAGTCCTAGAACCTCGCCTAGTCCAAGTCAAGGCTTTGTGTTCTCATCCTGTTCATGTGCCTCATCCTGTGCAGGAGTTCCATGTCCAGACCTGTAGCAATGTCTTGTCCTCACCTAGATCCAGGGTCCGAGCCCAAGTCAAGACCCAGGTTCTGGGTCCCTGTTCAGTCTCTGGCTCGGAGTCCTAGCCCAGGCTCCTAGTTCCAAGTTCCTTGTCCTGGTCCTGATTTCCTAGTCTTAGTCCTAGACCAGGACTGGTGTCCTTGTCTCGTCCAGGGCCTGTGTCCATGCCCAGCATCGTTTCTTCCTGACACCCCTTGCTTTCTTGATAATCTTTGTCTTGTTCCTAGTACTTCAGTGTCTGTGTCTTGCATTTGGGTCTGCTCCCAATGCCACCTTATGACAATTCTATCATCTAAATCATTGATATACAGCATAAAAAAGAAACGGTCCCAACACTGGCCCCTGTGGAGCATCACTAGTTACTGGGAGTCAACCAGAAAAGGATCTTTTTATTCCCACTCACTGCCTCCTACCAATCAGCCAATGCTCTAACCATGTTAGTAACTTTCCTGTAATACCATGGGCTCTTAACTTGGTAAGCAGCCTCATGTGTGGCACCTTATCAAAAGCCTTCTAAAAGTCCAAATATACAACATCCACTGCATCCCCTTTATCTATCCAAGAATTCCAATAGGTTTATCAAGCAGGATTTTCCCTGAAGGAAACCATACTGACTTTGTACTGTCTTGTCCTGTGTCAGCAAGTACTCCATCACCTCATCAATTGTTAAAATTGACTCCAACATCTTCCCAACCACTGAGGTCAGGCTAACTGGTCTATAATTTCCTTTTTGTTACCTTCCTTCTTTCTTAAAGAGTGGAGTGACATTTGCAATTTTCCGGTACTCCAGAACCATGCCAGAGTCCAATAATTCTTGAAAGATCATTACTAATGCTTCTACAATCTCTAACACTACCTCTTTCAGAACACTAGGGTGCAGTTCATCTGACCTGGGTGACATAAGTACCCTTAGGTCTTTCAGCTTTTTGAGCACCTTCTCCCTTGCAATAGTAATTGCACCCACTTCTCTTCTCTCACACCCTTCAACATCTGGCACACTGCTGGTGTCTTCCACAGTGAAGACTGATGAAAATACTCATTTAGTTCATCTGCCATCTCCTTGCCCTCCATTATTATTTCTCTGGCCTCATTTTCTAGCAGTCCTATATCCACTCTCATTTCTCTTTTTATATACTTGAGAAAGCTTTTATTATCTTACTTGATATTGTTTGCTAGCTTGCTTTGATAATTCATCTCTTCCCTCCAAATGATTCTTTCAGTTGCTCTCTGTAGATTTTTTAAAACTTCCCAATCCTCGACCTTCCCACTAATTTTTGCTTTGTTATATGCCCTTTCTTTTGCTTTTACATTAACTTTCACTTCCCTTGTCAGCCACGGTTGTACTATTTTGCCATTTGAGTATTTCTTTGTTTTTGGAATACATATATCCTCCACCTTCCTCATTTTTCCCCAAAACCTCGCGCCATTACTGCTGTCATCCCTGCCAGAATCTCCTTCCAATTTACTTTGGCCAACTCCTCTCTCATACCACGGTAATTTCCTTCACCCCACTGAAATACTGCTATGTCAGACTTTACTTCTCCCTATCAAATTTCAAGTTGAACTCAATCATATGGTGATCACTGCCTCCTAACAGTTCTTTTACCTTAAACTCCCTAATCACATCCAGTTCATTTTGTAACACCCAATCTAGTAAAGCTGATCTCCCAGTAGGGTCAATGACAAACTGCTCTAAAAAGCCATCTCTTCAACAACTCACTCTCTTGAGATCCATTACCAACTTGATTTTCCCAATCAACCTGCATGTTAAAATTTCCTGTTACTATCATAACATTGCCCTTTTGACATGCCTTTTTTATTTCCCAGTGTAATCTGTGATCGGCCTGTATATAACTGCCATCAGGGTCTTTTTATCCTTGCAGTTTCTTAACTCAGCCCAGAAGGATTCAACATATTCTGATTCTATGTCACATCTTTCTACTGATTTGATGCCATTCTTTACCAGCAGAGCCACACCACCCCCTCTGCCGACCTTCCTATCCCTCTGATACAACGTGTAACCTTGAACATTCAGCTCCCAACTCCAACCATTCTTCAGCCATGATTCAGTGATGGCCACAAAATCATATCTGACAATCTGTAATCGTGCAACAAGATCATCCATCATATTTCTTATACTCCGTGCATTGAGATCTAACACTGTGATACTGTATTTGCTGCCCTTTTTGATTCTGCATCCCCAATGCACTGATACTCACCCTGCTGGCTGCAATTATGTCTTATCATTTGCCTACCCCTCCTGACAGTCTGACTGCATGCTATCTTTGATTTTTTTAACCATCCATCCTATCCTCAGTCCCCTCACACCAGTTCCTAGCTCCCTGTAAATTAGTTTAACCCTCCCCAACAGCTCTAACAAACCTGCCCGCGAGAATATTGGTCCCCCTCAGGTTCAGGTGCAACCCGTCACTTTTGAACAGGTCATACCTCTCCCAAAAGCATTATCAGGGATGCATCTCACCCTAACCATGGACTTTTTACTCTCCTCCCATCCGGTAGGCTCTACAGGAGCCTCTGCTCCTGCACCAGCAGGCACAGGAAGAGCTTCTTCCCTGAGGCTGTGACACTGCTGAACCTCTCACCACAGCGCTAAGCAGTATTGCATCTGTATTGTACTGTCTCAGTACTTTTATATTTGTGTGCTGTAGCACTTTTTTTATTCGTAGTTATTTTGTAAATAACACTATTCTTTGCATTTCCGGTCAGAAGCTAAATGCATTTCATTGGCTTTGTATCTGTACTTGGCACAATGACAATAAAGTTGAATCTGAAAAAAAAGAGATCCCAATGATCCAAGAACCTGAAGCCCTGCCCCTGCACCGGCTTCTCAGCCACACATTCATCTGCCAAATCACCCTGTTTCTACCCTCACTGGCACGTGGCACAGGCAGCAATCCAGAAATTACTATCTGGGAGGTCCAACTTCTCAGCTTTCTACCTAGCTCTCTAAATTCTCTCTTCAGGACCTCTTAGCTTTTCCTTTCTTTGTCATTGGTACCAATATGTACCAAAACGTCTGGGTGCTCTCCCTTCCTCTCCAAAACACTGTGGACGTGATCCAAGACATCCCGGACCCTGGCACCTGGGTACCATCCGGGTGCCCCGTTCACATCCACAGAATCTCCTGTCTTTTCCTCTGACTATCGGGTCTCCTATCACAACCACTCCCCTCTTCTCTTCTTTCCCTTCTACACCATGAACATATGCTCAGTGCCAGTAACCCAGTCCCTGTGGCATTCCCCTGGGAGGTCAGCCCCCACAACAGTATCCAAAACGGTGTACTTATTATTGGGGGGAATGGCCACAGGGGTGCTCTGCGCTAACTGCCTATTTCCATTTCTCCTGACGGTCACCCAGCTACTCGCCTCCTGCAACTTTGGGATGACGACTTCCCTGTAACTCTGATCAATTATATCCTCTCTCTCCTGCACAAGCCGAAGGTCATCCAGATGCTGCTCCAGATCCCTAACATGGTCTCTTTATGCATCAGAGAGTAGGAGATTGAGGGGAGATCTTACAGAGGTGTATGAAATCATGGACAGACTTAGTGTGCACACTCTTTTCCCCAGGGTTGGGGAATCAAGAACAAGAGAGCAGCTGTTTAAGCACTGAGGTGAGGGATTTAATAGCAACGTGAGGGAGCTATTTCTCGGCAGTATAACTCTCCAATACCCCTCTGCCACCGTTCATTTGCTCACCCCCTCACCAATGCAAACCCCATAACTCTCAGTCCAACACCCACTCCCACATCCCTCCACCCCAGCTTGCTATCCCCCCAAACCCATCTCCTGGATACACCAGTCACCGATCAGCCCTCCTCTCTATCATGCTGGGATGCAGGAAGATCTGACACTCAGTAGCAGGATAGGGGAAGATCTCACGCTCAGTCGGGGGATGGGGCAGATCTCACACTCAGTAGGGGAATAAGGGAAGATCTCACACTCAGTCAGGGAATAGGGGAAGATCTTACACTCAGTAGGGGGATGGAGAAGATCTCACACTCAGTAGGGAGATAGGGGAAGATCTCACACTCAGTAGGGAGATAGGGGAAGATCTTACACTCAGTAGGGGGATGGGGAAGATCTCACACTCAGTAGGGGGATGGGGGAAGATCTCACACTCGGTCAGGGGATAGGGGAAGATCTCACACTCAGTAGGGGGATGGGGGAAGATCTCACACTCAGTAGGGTGATAGGGGAAGATCTTACACTCAGTAGGGGGATGGGGAAGATCTCACACTCAGTAGGGGGATGGGGGAAGATCTCACACTCAGTAGGGAGATAGGGGAAGATCTTACACTCAGTAGGGGGATGGAGAAGATCTCACACTCAGTAGGGGAATAGGGGAAGATCTCACACTCAGTAGGGGGATAGGGGAAGATCTCACACTCAGTAGGGGGATGGGGAAGATCTCACACTCAGTCAGGGGATAGGGGAAGATCTCACACTCAATAGGGGGATGGGGAAGATCTCACACTCAGTAGGGGAATAGGGGAAGATCTCACATTCAGTAGGGGAATAAGGGAAGATCTCACACTCAGTCAGGGGATAGGGGAAGATCTCACACTCCGTAGGGGGATAGGGGAAGATCTCACACAGTAGGGGGATAGGGGAAGATCTCACACTCAGTAAGGGGATAGGGGAAGATCACACACTCAGTAGGGGGATAGGGGAAGATCTCACACAGTAGGAGGATGGGGGAAGATCTCACACTCAGTAAGGGGATAGGGGAAAATCTCACACTCAGTAGGGGGATAGGGGAAGATCTCACACTCAGTAGGGGGATAGGGGAAGATCTCACACTCAGTAAGGGGATAGGGGAAAATCTCACACTCAGTAGGGGGATGGGGAAGATCTCACACTCAGTAGGGGGATAGGGGAAGATCTCACACTCAGTAGGGGGATGGGGAAGAACTCACACTCAGTAAGGGCATAGGGGAAGATCTCACACTCAGTGGGGTGATAGAGGAAGATCTCACACTCAGTAGGGGGATGGAGAAGATCTGACACTCAGTAGGGAGATAGGGGAAGATCTCACATTCAGTAGGGGAATAGGGGAAGATCTCACACTCAGTAGGGGGATAGGGAAAGATCTCACACTCAGTAGGGGGATGGGGGAAGATCTCACACTCAGTAGGGAGATAGGGGAAGATCTTACACTCAGTAGGGGGATGGAGAAGATCTCACACTCAGTAGGGGAATAGGGGAAGATCTCACACTCAGTAGGGGGATAGGGGAAGATCTCACACTCAGTAGGGGGATAGGGGAAGATCTCACACTCCGTAGGGGAATGGGGAAGATCTCACACTCAGTCAGGGGATAGGGGAAGATCTCACACTCAGTAGGGGGATGGGGGAAGATCTCACACTCAGTAGAGAGATGGGGGAAGATCTCACACTCAGTAAGGGGATAGGGGAAAATCTCACACTCAGTAGGGGGATAGGGGAAGATCTCACACTCAGTAGGGGGATAGGGGAAGATCTCACACTCAGTAGGGAGATAGGGGAAGATCTCACACTGAGTAGGGAGATAGGGGAAGATCTTACACTCAGTAGGGGGATGGGGAAGATCTCACACTCAGTAGGGAGATAGGGGAAGATCTCACACTCAGTAAGGGCATAGGGGAAGATCTCACACTCAGTAGGGGGATGGGGAAGATCTCACACTCAGTAGGGGGATAGGGGAAGATCTCACACTCAGTAGGGAGATAGGGGAAGATCTCACACTCAGTAGGGGAATAAGGGAAGATCTCACACTCAGTCAGGGGATAGGGGAAGATCACACACTCAGTAGGGGGATAGGGGAAGATCTCACACAGTAGGGGGATAGGGGAAGATCTCACACTCAGTAGGGGGATAGGGGAAGATCTTACACTCAGTAGGGGGATGGAGAAGATCTCACACTCAGTAGGGAGATAGGGGAAGATCTCACACTCAGTAGGGGAATAGGGGAAGATCTCACACTCAGTAGGGGGATAGGGGAAGATCTTACACTCAGTAGGGGGATAGGGGAAGATCTCACACTCAGTAGGGAGATAGGGGAAGCTCTCACACTCAGTAGGGGGATAGGGGAAGATCTCACACTCAGTAGGGGATGGGGGAAGATCTCACACTCAGTAAGTGGATAGGGGAAGATCTCACACTCAGTAGGGAGATCGGGGAAGATCTCACACTGAGTAGGGGGATGGGGAAGATCTCACACTCAGTAGGGGGATAGGGGAAGATCTCACACTCAGTAGGGAGATAGGGGAAGATCACACACTCAGTAGGGGGATAGGGGAAGATCTCACACTCAGTAGGGAGATAGGGAAAGATCACACACTCAGTAGGGGGATAGGGGAAGATCTCACACTCAGTAGGGAGATAAGGGAAGATCTCACACGCAGTAGGAGAATAGGGGAAGATCTCACACTCAGTGGGGTGATAGAGGAAGATCTCACACTCAGTAGGGGGATAGGGGAAGATCTCATACTCAGTAGGGGGGTGGGGGAAGATCTCACACTCAGTAGGGAGATGGGGGAGGATCACACACTCAGTAGGGGGAGATCCCATCACCATGGAGAGCATTCTGACTGGTTCCAACACCATCTGGTATTGAGGGAGCACTGCACAGGATAGGACAAAGCTGCAGAGGGTTGCAGACTTAGCCAGCTCTATCATGGGTACTGGTCTCCCCAGAATCAGAGTGCTGGAGGAACTCGGCGGGCCGGAAGCATCTGTGGAGGGGGGTGGGCAGTTGACGTTTTGGGCTGAGACACTTCATCAGAACTGGGAAAAAAAGATGAGAAGTCAGCGTAAGAACTCCACATGAAGGGCCCCAGCCTAGAACGTTGACTCTTTGCTCTTTTCCATTGATGCTGCCTGGCCTGCTGAGTTCCTCCAGCGTTTTGTCTGTGTTGCTTTCTCTTTTAGCTGTTGGTCTCTGGAGTCAATGCCACTCATTATCTTGTAACACACATCAAAGTTGCTGCCTGGCCTGCTGCGTTCACCAGCAACTTTGATGTGTGTTGCTTGAATATCCAGCATCTGCAGAATTCCTGTTGTTTGCATTATCTTGTAAGGCAGCTTTTTATACATTTCTTTGCATACCTTCCAAACATCACTTCATTACTTATTGCTACCTATGCAGCTGTAATTCGAATCCTTAGCCAGATGACTATGTTTCTCTCAAACTTCTTCAGATTCCTGCTGGCACCATTCCACAGTTATTTCAACTATTTGTCTCTCTAACTACCAGTGTTGGACTGAGCTTTTGTAATTTATCAGATTACCTTTTCAACAAGATCTCATTTTCCAAAACATCCCCATTCACTTGCTCTGTTCTCAGGATAGTTCAAAGGGTGGTGCTTTACAGTGGAACAGTTAGCAGAGCAGCAAAGCTATTTCAGCTATATTCTCAATTGACACTGACTGGGTTGCCTCCCTTAACTGTGCAAAGAGAGACAATCTCCTCCCTTAACTGTGCTTCTTTGTTCAACATCTCCTCCTTGCCAGTAGAATGCTTTCCCAGAATCTGATAGGAATCTTGACAGTTCTCTGGCTGCTACAGACAGCAGCGTATACATTAATGATTTAGATGAAGGGATTAAAAGTAACATTAGCAAATTTGCCGATGACACAAAGCTGGGTGGCAGTGTGAAATGTGAGGAGGATGTTATGAGAATGCAGAGTGACTTGGACAGGCTGGGTGAGTGGGCAGATGCATGGCAGATACAGTTTAATGTGGATAAATGTGACGTTATCCACATTGGTGGTAAGAACAGGAAGGCAGATTTTTATCTAAATGGAGTCAAGTTAGGAAAAGGGGAAGTACAATGCAATCTAGGTGTTCTTGTAGATCAGTCACTGAAAGCAAGCATGCAGGTACAGCAGACAGTGAAGAAAGCTAATGGCATGCTGGCCTTCATAACAAGGGGAATTGAGTATAAGAGCAAAGAGGTCCTTCTGCAGCTGTACAGGGTCCTGGTGAGACCACACCTGGAGTATTGTGTGCAGTTTTGGTCTCCAAATTTGAGGAAGGATATTCTTGCTATTGAGGGAATCAAAGGTTATGGGGATAAGGCAGGAACTGGATACTGATTGTGGATGATCAGCCATGATCACAGTGAATGGCGGTGCTGGCTCGAAGGGCCAAATGGCCTACTCCTGCACCTATTGTCTATTGTCTATTGTCTATAATCCAGTACATCTTCAAAAGGCAATGGCTCAAGAAGGTGCTATCCATCATTAAGGGCCCTCATCACCCAGAACATGTCCTCTTCACAGTGCTACCATCAGGGTGGAGTTACAGGAGCCCGACGACACACTCAGTGTTTCAGGAACAGTTTCTTCCCATCCACCACCAGATTTCTGAATAGACAATGAATCAATGAACACTACCTTTTTTCTCTTTCTTTTTGCATTACTTATTCAATTTAATATATATTTTTATTGTAAACTTCCGGTCAAGGTGGCATCTGCGTACAACACTTTGGTCAACATCTTCAGGATAGATCATGAAGCCATGTATCAGATCAGATTAGATTAGATTAGATTCAACTTTATTGTCATTGTGCCAAGTACAGATACAAAGCCAATGAAATGCAGTTAGCATCTAACCAGAAATGCAAAGAATTTGGTATGAACATAGAATTCACCAACTTCCATTAATTCCCTCCCCCTCCCTTCCCCTATCCCTATGTCACTCTGCCCCCTCCCCCAGCTACCTATCACCTCCCTCATGGTTCCGCCTCCTTCTACTACCCATTGTGTTTTCCCCTATTCCTCCTTCACCTTTCCTGCCTATCACCTCCCTGCTTCCCCTACCTACCCCTTTGTGTCTTTCCCCTTACTGGTTTTTCACCTGGAACCTACCAGCCTTCTCCTTCCCACCCTCCCCCCACCTTCTTTATAGGGCCTCTGCCCCTGCCCTCAGTCCTGACGAAGGGTTCCGGCCCGAAACGTCGACCGATCTTTTCCATGGATGCTGCCCGACTGCTGAGTTCCTCCAGTGTGTTGTGAGTGATGCAAAGAATAGTGTTATTTACAAAATAACTGCGAATAAAAAGTAAGTGCTACAGCACACAAATATAAAAGTACTGAGACAGTACAATACGGATGCAATACTGCTTAGCGCCGTGATGAGAGGTTCAGCAGTGTCACAGCCTCAGGGAAGAAGCTCTTCCTGTGCCTGCTGGTGCAGGAGCAGAGGCTCCTGTAGCGCCTACCAGATGGGAGGAGAGTAAAAAGTCCATGGTTAGGGTGAGATGCGTCCTTGATAATGCTTTTCACCCTGCCCAGGCAGCGTTTATGGTAGATGTTCTCAATGGTGGGCAATTGGGTGCCGATAATCTGCTGGGCAGTTTTCAGTGCACACTGGAGTGCTTTGCGGTCCGATACGGGACAATTGCCGTACCACACTGAGATGTAGTTGGTGAGTATGCTCTCAGTGATACAGCGGTAAAAGTCCGTCAGTATCCTGGGACAGAGGTGAGCTTTATTCATGCTCCACAGGAAATAAAGGCGCTGTTGCGCCTTTTCGACCAGGATGGAGGAGTTCAGGGACCAGGTGAGATCATCGGAAATGTGGACACCAAGGAATTTGAAGCTTGATACACGCTCCACTGCAGCTCGGTTGATGTAGATGGGGACGTGAGTGTGACTCCTGGCCTGCCTGAAGTCCACAGTGACTTTTTGCATTTCTTCTTGTCTTTTACATTTGTTTTTCATCTTGATTGTGATTCTGGAACTGTTGGAGCCTGTGATTTTCAGTTTGGAGATCGTTTCAGTTTTCCAGTGTTTTGCAGTCTCCAAGAGGATTCCAGGAGGCAGAGGGAGCCTATGCAAACCTCATGATGAGATGGTTGTGAGCCAACATTCAACTCCATTTCATCAATTAAAGTTTTCATTGTTGAACAATTAAAGCAGTGAGGGAGATTGCAGTGAGGCGATGCAGAAGGTGGGCACTGGCCTGCCTGTCTTTTGATCACCAGTGGGATCGCTCTGCTACAGAGAGGGGATACTGTCTTTTGATGGCTGAGGGATCACTCTGCTACGAGGAGTGTAGGCCTGCTGCTCTGCCCAGAAAATGTTACCCAGGTTTTTAGCATTTTGGATATGGACTTGGACTTTTCTTCAGATAGTTCCTCATGTTCTGTTTTTCGTCCAATCTTTCTCATTTTTGTTTGTGCAGGGAGGGGGATTTGGACATTGATGTGCCTGTTCCCGTTTTTGTTCAGGGAGGAGGGATTTGGGAGATTCATTCTTTCCTTTCTTGGTTTCATGTCTATCTGGAGAAGAATTTCAGAGTTGTATAATTTTATAATAAAGGGACTTCTGTAATTTATAGCTTTTTTAAATTATGTATTGCAATTTACTGCTACTGCAAAACATCACATTTAATGACATTAAACCTGATTCCTCTCCCTCCTTCCACCAATATCTCTCTCTCCCTCCCTCCCCCTCAGTCTCCTCTCCCTCTTCCTCTACCTCTCTCTCTGGGATGAGTCAAGAAGATGAACAGCGAGGAGGGTGAGATTGTGGTTGCTGTGTCAGCATGTGCAAACGCCGCAGGGAAGCATTCCAGAAGTGACTGAGAGTAGGATGTGGGAGGGAAGGGGGAGTGAGAGTGCAATATGGCCACACTTTCAGCTATCCAGTATCCTCAAGTGAGCGGGACAGTGTGGAGGGAGCTTCACTGTGTGTCTGACCCCGGGAGTGTGTGATGGGACGGTGTAGAGGGAGGTTCACTCTGTGTCTGACCCCGGGAGTGTGTGATGGGACGGTGTAGAGGGAGCTTCACTCTGTGTCTGACCCCGGGAGTGTGTGATGGGACAGTGTAGAGGGAGCTTCACTCTGTGTCTGACCCCGGGAGTGTGTGATGGGACAGTGTAGATGGAGCTTCACTCTGTGTCTGACCCCAGGAGTGTGTGATGGGACAGTGTGGAGGGAGCTTCACTCTGTGTCTGACCCCGGGAGTGTGTGATGGGACAGTGTAGAGGGAGCTTCACTGTGTGTCTGACTCTGGGAGTGTGTGATGGGACAGTGTAGAGGGAGCTTCACTCTGTTGCTGATCTGTATTTGACCCGCCCTACAGTTTATCCTAGTGTTTATCATGTAGTTGTGAGCTGACAGATACGGGGCTGGGACAAGGTCGGGCCCTCGGACGGCGGGAACAGGGTCTGCGTGAACGGCCAGGGGCTCCAGGGTCCGGAACATGGGAGCGGAGTTTGGGAACGCAGGCGAGGCCGACTGCATGTGGGCGGGTCCTCGGCCATGGGGGCGGGGTCTAGGAGAGCCCCAGAGTGAGTGGGGCGGGACTCCAGTATGCGGTCGGTCTTGAAGTCTTAGCGGAGGCTCAGTCCCCGCGGCCCGGCGAGCAGAACAGAAGCAGCGTGGTACAGGGCGATCCCAGACTCGGGACGCTCAGAGACACAGGGGGAT
This sequence comes from Mobula birostris, assembly GCF_030028105.1. Classification (NCBI taxonomy): domain Eukaryota; kingdom Metazoa; phylum Chordata; class Chondrichthyes; order Myliobatiformes; family Myliobatidae; genus Mobula; species Mobula birostris. Next base: position 5,038,333 of record NC_092374.1, on the reverse strand, counting down.
CCCACAACCAGTTACAAGTGAGATCGTGTACGCCGGAACGGAGGAAGACCTTATACTCAGTACAGGGAGCTCCCAGCGCCAGAGACGGGGAGACACCACGGTCCGGGCACAGGAGGATCCCAGTCCCGGAGAAGGAGAGCTGCTGAAGGTAGACTCCGAGAGCTGGTTTCGAGGGAGATCGCGACATGCTGATCGACCGGCGGAGGAAGAAGTGGCAGGCTTGAAGAGGGAGACTTCCCCTCTCCCACCCCAGGACTAGACCTTCGCTCCCACCCCATATTCCCTCCCGTCGTTTCCCAAACCCCGGACTCTCCCTGCCCTCCCACTTTGGGACTCTCCTCTCCCACTCGGGAGCTCCCCCCACCCCGGCACTCCGGGACTACTCCCCAGGACCTCCTCCCACTCTCCCCTTACTCCAGGAGACCCCTCTCCCCTCCGGGAACCTCCCGTCTCTACCGGAACCCCGCTCCCGTCCCCTCTCTCTCCCAGCCCGGGCGGCCCCTCGATGCTCCGCCGCCCCGCACCTTTCCGGCATGAGACCCCTCCAAAACGACAGCAGAGGCAACAGCAGTTGGCAGGCGGACTCGTCGGCGAAGGGCGCCTCCCCGCTCATCCCCACCCTCATGTTCGTCTCTGGCGTAGTGGGCAACCTGATAGCAATCGCCGTGCTCTCGAGGAGCCGCCGCGAACAGCGGGGAACCACCTTCTACACGCTGGTGTGCGGGCTGGCCGTCACCGACCTGCTGGGCACCTGCCTGGCCAGCCCCATCACCATCGCCACCTACCTGCGCGGGGAATGGCCGGGGGACAGCGCTCTGTGTGAATACGCCTCCTTCGTGCTGCTCTTCTTCAGCACGGCCGGCCTCAGCATCATCTGCGCCATGTCGTTGGAGCGTTACTTCGCTATCAACCACGCTTACCTGTACAGCCAGCATATGGACAAGCGGCTGGCCGCCCTCACCCTCTGCACCATCTACGCGGCCAACACGCTCTTCTGCGCGCTGCCGTCCTGCGGTCTCGGGCACACCGTGCACCAGTACCCAGAAACCTGGTGCTTTATCGACTGGCGCACCAACCACAGCCGGCACGCCGTGTACTCCTACATGTACGCCGGCTTCAACTCCTTCCTCATCGTGGTCACGGTCCTCTGTAACGTACTGGTGTGCGGCGCGCTCATCCGGATGCACCGGCAGTTCGTGCGCCGCACCTCGCTGGGAGCCAGACAGCGGCCCGCCCTCGCCCGGCGGCAGGGCAGCTTCAAGCGTCTGGCCGGCGCTGAAATCCAGATGGTCATCTTGCTGATCGCTACCTCCGCCGTGGTACTCATCTGCTCCAGCCCGCTGGTGGTGAGTGTCTGTCCCGCCGACTCGTGTAACTTATCCCGCGGAGCGACCCAACGCAAGGTGTAGCCCTCTCCCCGGTGACCAGTGTCTGGTCCACACAGTCTCACCCACTCTAGTGAAACCCATTCCACAGAGTGACCCACACCCCACCCGGAGCCGTGACTGTCCCTCTGCCAGTCGTGAGTGTCTCCCGCACGGTCTCAGCCATTCCCACTTTCCCCAGTGTGACTGTCCCTCTCCCGGTGTTGAGTGTCTCTCCCGCACGGTCTGAGCTGTTCCCACCCTCCCCGGTGTGACTGCCCTCTCCGAGAGTGTCTGTCCCGCACTGTCTGAGGAGTTCCCACCCCTCCCCAGGGTGTCTCTCCCGCACGGTCTGAGCTGTTCCCACTCCTGCCCCGTGTGACCGTTCCTCTCAGAGGGTGTCTGTCCCGCATTGTCTGAGCAGTTCCCACCCCTCCATCGAACACTCAGTCGTGAGCAAAGCAACAGCAAAGACTCAGACTTGCAGTTACCCCAAAGACTACTCGTTCACCCGGTATTCGACATACCACAGGCTCTCTCTCTCCCCCTAATATGGCAAAAGGGATGTCTCCATTTCACAGTGAGAGGGGAGACATAACAAACAACTCGCTGGTTTACGATGTTAAAAGTCCGTTGCTTCGCTTTTTCCGAGTTCTGTGCCCAAAGATCTTGGGGCTCTAGGCGCACAGCCAGAGATCTTCCGTCTCCAACGACACACCGATCTCCTGCAGAGGCACCGACCTCCGATCCCCCAGTCTCCAGAGCCACGAAATCCCGGGCCTTTGAAGGCGAGAGAAGCTCTTAGGCCAAGCCCTTGGTGTGCCGAACAATGGCCAGTTGGGAAACCCCGAGAGCAGGTCCCATTCCCGCATAGAACCGTAGTCAGCGAGTAACTCCAGGTCAGGGTCTTCAAAAGAACCGTGAAAGGGAAAAATAAAGATGGAAGTAGAGCTGTTTCTGAAGATGCACGCAAAGGAGTTGCCCTTAGGCGCTATTAATCCTCCTAAGTTCCCGGCCCTCCCCAATGTGACGCCTGCTCCTGGTGGTGAGTGTCTGTCCTGCTCGGTCTGAGCCATTCCCACCCTTCTCCTGTATAAACCTTCTTCCATCTGCTATGACCTTGGTAGCCCGTGTCTGTCCTGAGCGATTTGACCCATCCTGCCCTGTCCCGGTAGGGCCCATCCCACAGAGTCGCCCATGTGACCTTCCCCACCCCCAGAGGTGTCTATCCCACACAGACTGAGCTATTTCCACCCCTCCTCAGTTGTAATCCCCAACCAGTGTGATCTCCCTGCACCCCATATAACCCAACCCCTGGTGGTCAGTCTCCAACCATGTCCATGTTGTGACCCACACTGTCGGTCTCCAGTCCGCACTGTGCAACCCATTCAACCTTTGCCCGGAGGAGTCTCCTTACTGAGGGGGGGAGGTAGCAGCAGAGACATCAATCCCCGCTCCAGAGACTCAGAATTGATCCCCAACCTCTGCCACTCGCTGTATGTTCTCCCCCTGGCTGTGCGGTTTTCCCCCGAGTGCTCTGGTTTCCTCCCACCTTCCAAAAACAGTGAAAGGTTGGTGTGTGGGTGAGGGGTAGAACCTGGGGGGAGTGGGAGGGGATGTAGGGAGAGTGAAATGAACTAGTACACTCAAGGTCAGAATGGGGCCAGTCTCACAGTGACTCAGAGTCAGCAGACTTGGTCCGGGAACAGTTGGTTAGATGGGACCAAACTTCAAAGAGAATTGATCTCATCACATGTTTCAAAATACTCAGAAGTCTGGAGAGGCAGGGAGCGGGGCAGGGGGCACACCTACCCATCTGAGGAAGGAAGGGATGGGGTACCGTGTCAGAAACAGGGTTCAGCTGCTCAGGATGGGAAAGAGTAGGCTTTCTTCACTCAGAGGGGAGTGAACTTTGGAATCTTGCCCCAGAGGGTGAGACCTGGTTATCAGTTTCAGTTCAGAACAGACAGCATTTTTTGGCTAACTTTTACAAACGAGGTTTATTAATAAACACAAGAGATTCTGCAAATGCTGGAAATCCAGAGCCATAGACAAAAAACAACACTGGAGGAACTCGTAAACACGGGGGATTCTGCAGATGCTGGAAATTCAAGCAACACACATCAAAGTTGCTGGTGAACACAGCAGGCCAGGCAGCATCTCTAGGAAGAGGTACAATCGACGTTTCGGGCCGAGACTAGCTCTTCCTTCAGTTAGTCCTGACGAAGGGTCTCGGCCCGAAACGTCGACTGTACCCCTTCCTAGAGATGCTGCCTGGCCTGCTGCGTTCACCAGCAACTTTGATGTGTGTTGCTGGAGGAACTCAGCAGGTCAGGCAGCATCAGAATCAGATTTAGTATCACCAGCACATGTTGTGATGTGTGTTGATTTGTGGCGGCAGTACACGGCAATACATTATAAAAAACAAACTATAAATTACAATAGGAAATATAGATAAAAAAGAAAATTAAGTAAGTAATGCAAAAAGAGAGAAAAAACAGTGAGTAAGAGTTTATGGGTTCATTGTCTATTCGGAACTCTGACAGCAAAAGGGAAGAAGCTGTTCCTGAAACATTGAATGTCCAGCTGCTGTACCTCCTTCCTGATTGTAGCATTGGGAAGGGGGCATGCCCTGGGTAACGGGGGGTCCTTATCGATAGATACCACCTACTTGAGGCATTACCTTCCGATGCTGGGGAGGCCGGGGCCCGTGATGGAGGTGGCTGAGTTTACAACTTTCTGCAGCCTTTTCCAATCCTGTGCAGTGGCCCCTCCAGACCAGGTCTATCATGTGGAGTAACAGGTCGACATTTTGGGCTGAGATTTGCCATCAGACCTCAGCAGGTTTAGTCAGTGTTTATAGGACCAGGACCACATTATTGCAATATTACAGTACACGACTTACATTGCAGTAATCACTACCCAATATGCACTGCTGCCCCTGTGGCCTCCAGAGGACCCGGAACACTGTGCCCCCCTACCCCATTGTACCCTTGGACACTGTGTGCTTCTACCCCAGGGACATGCAGACTTGGAGACAGCCTCCAACTGGCGACTGCGTCGCCCTGTGAATGATAGATAGATAGACATACTTTATTGATCCCGAGGGAAATTGGGTTTCGTTACAGCCGCACCAACCAAGAACAGAGTGCAAACATAGCAATACAAAACAACAAACAATCAAATAATAATATGTAAACCATGTCAGAGGGAAATAAGTCCAGGACCAGCCTATCAGCTCAGGGTGTCTGACCCTCCAAGGGAGGAGTTGTAAAGTTTGATGGCCACAGGCAGGAATGACTTCCCATGACACTCAGTGCTGCATCTCAGTGGAATGAGTCTCTGGCTGAACGTACTCCTGTGCCCAGCGGTGTAAATGGTGTTACACGCCGACGTCGGGTTGGCAGAGGGAGGGATGTACACAACAACCACAATTGCATGCGAGATTTCCCTTGGCAAATAATGTGGCCAGAGTCCAACAGCAAAAAGTTCAATATCCGGGCTACAGACTCGTTCCTCGATCGTAATATGACCAGGGTTGCACCATCTGTTAGTTACCAGAACAGTAAGCCCCCAACTCCTTTACGCTTACCGCTCTCAGTGCAAGAACGGCCAGGAGGTCCGCGAGCAGCCTCCACCCCTGTTGGGGATGACCATAGATTAGGAGGGCAGGGATGAAGTGCAGCCGGAACTTGAGGAGCTGCCTCTTCAGGTATTCTCAGTGGCCACTTTATTAGGTACAGGAATGGAGCCTGACTGGGTGTGCTGCTGTAGCCCCTTCACTACAAGCGTCGATGTGTTGTTCATTCAGAGACACTCTTCTGCACACCACTGTTGTAACGCGTGGTTATGAGTTACTGTCACTTTCCTGTCAGCTTCAACCAGTCTGGTCATCCTCCTCTGACCTCTCTCATTAACACACAGTTTTCACCCACAGATCTGCCACTCACTGGATTTTTTTTTTTTGCACCATTCTCTGTAAACTCTAGAGACTGTTGTGTGCAGATTAGCAGTTTCTCAGATACTCAGATCACCCCATCTGGCACCAACAATCATTCCATTGTCAAAGTCACTTTGATCACATTTCTTCCTCATTCTGATGTTTGGTCTGAACAACAACTGAACCTCTTGACCATGTCTGCATGCTTTTATTCTTTGGGTTGCTGCCACATGATTGGCTGATTAGATGATTGCATTAACGAGCAGGTGCATCTAACTAAGTGGCCACTGGGTGGAAATCTGTAGGCTGAGGAGGTCTGGAGTTCCATCCAGGAAGATGGTGCTGAGGTCTTGTTAAAAAGTGGACAGACAAGCGGAATAATGTTTTGGCACAGACTAGAAGGGCTGAATGGGCTGTTTTCTGTGCTGTAGTGTTCTGTGGTCCTGTGGTTCTAGGTGTTCAATTCTAAGTCAGCAATCCTCCTCCTTACTCCCTCTCAGGAAGACACACAGAGGCTTCTCTCTCCCCCCACTCTATCCCTTCTTTGCCACGCATCTACGCTTCAGGGTCAAGTTACAGTGGCCTGTAATATGACCATAAGATATAGGAGCAGAAGGCCATTCAGCCAATTGAGTCTACTGCGTTATTCAATCATGGGCTGATCCAATTCCAGTCATCCCCACTCCCCTGCCTTCTCCCCATACCCTTTGATGCCCTGGCTAATCAAGAACCTATCTATCTCTGCCTTAAATGCACCCAATGACTTGGCCTCCACAGCCGCTCGTGGCAACAAATTCCACAGATTTACCATCCTCTGACTAAGTAATTTCTCCGCATCTCTGTTCTAAATGGACGTCCTTCAATCCTGAAGTCGTGCCCTCTTGTCCTAGACTCCCCTGCCATGGGAAATAACTTTACCATATCTAATCTGTTCAGGCCCTTTAACATTCGGAATGTTTCTATGAGATCCCCCCTCATTCTCCTGAACTCCAGGGAATACAGCCCAAGAGCTGCCAGACGTTCCCCATATGGTAACCCTTTCATTCCTGGAATCATTCTTGTGAATCTTCTCTGAATCCTCTCCAATGTCAGTATATCCTTTCTAAAATAAGGAGCCCAAAACTGCACACAACACTCCAAGTGTGATCTCACGAGTGCCTTATAGAGCCTCAACATCACATCCCTGCTCTTATATTCTATACCTCTAGAAATAAATGCCAGCATTGCATTCGCCTTCTTCACAACCAACTCAAAGGCAAATGGTATGCTGGCATTTATAGCAGAGGATTTGAGTACAGGAGCAGGGAGGTACTACTGCAGTTGTACAAGGCCTTGGTGAGACCACACCTGGAGTATTGTGTGCAGTTTTGGTCCCCTAATCTGAGGAAAGACAACCTTGCCACAGAGGGAGTACAAAGAAGGTTCACCAGATTGATTCCTGGGATGGCAGGACTTTAATATGATAAAAGACTGGATCGACTAGGCTTGTACTCTCTGGAATTTAGAAGATTGAGGGGGGATCTGATTGAAACGTATAAAATTCTAAAGGGATTAGACAGGCTAGATGCAGGAAGATTGTTCCCGATGTTGGGGAAGTCCAGAACGAGGGGTTACAGTTTAAGGATAAAGGGGAAGCCTTTTAGGACCGAGATGAGGAAAAACTTCTTCACACAGAGAGTGGTGAATCTATGGAATTCTCTGCCGCAGGAAGCAGTTGAGGCCAGTTCATTGGCTATATTTAAGAGGGAGATAGATATGGCCTTTGTGGCTAAAGGGATCGGGGGTATGGAGGGAAGGCAGGTACAGGGTTCTGAGTTGGATGATCAGCCATGATCATACTGAATGGTGGTGCAGGCTCGAAGGGCCAAATGGCCTACTCCTGCACCTATTTTCTATGTTTCTAACCTGGAGGTTAACCTTTAGTGTATCCTGCACAAGGACTCCCAAGTCCCATTGCATCCCAGAACTTTGAATTCTCTCCCCATTTAAATAATAGTCTGCCCGTTTATTTCTTCTGCCAAAGTGCATAACCATATACTTTCCAACATTGTATTTCATTTGCCACTTCTTTGCCCATTTCTCTAAACTATCCAAGTCTTTCTGTAGGCTCTCTGTTTCCTCAATACTACCCGCTCCTCCACCTATCTTTGTATCATCAGCAAATTTAGCCACAAATCCATCAATCCCATAGACATATATCGTAAAAAGCAGCGGTCCCAACAGCGACCCCTGTGGAACTCCACTGGTAACCGGCAGCCAGCCAGAATAGGATCCCTTTATTCCCACTCTCCGTTTTCTGCCAACCAGCCAATGTTCCACCCATGCTCGTAACTTCCCTGTAATTCCCTGGCCTCATATCTTGCTAAGCAGCCTCATGTGCCGCACCTTGTCAAAGGCCTTCTGAAAATCCAAGTACACCACGTCTACTGCATCTCCTTTGTCTACCCTGCTTGTAATTTCCTCAAGGAATTGCAGTAGGTTTGTCAGGCAGGATTTTCCTTTCAGGAAACCATGCTGGCTTTAGCCTATCTTGTCATGTGCCTCCAGGTACACAGTAATCTCGTCCCTAACAATCGATTCCAGCAACTTCCCAACCACTGATGTCAGGCTAACAGGTCTATACGGGTAGTTTCCTTTCTGCTACCTCCCACCCTTCTTAAATAGTGGAGTAATCCACTGACACCACACATCTTTGGGGTGTGGGAGGGAATCAGAACATCCACACTGTCACAGGGGAAATGTGCAAACTTCACACAGACAGCGCCGAGGGTGGGGATCGAACCCGGGTCTCTGGTGCTGGGAAATAGCAGTACTACCTGTCACTAGGATAATAACACTATGTCACTCAGATAACTCACTCCTGCTTTAGTTTCTGGTGATGAGTCAGCAGCTCCTCCATGGCCCATGGAGTGAGGTTCCCGGCATGCTCTGTCCACTCTGCAGGAGCTGAGCAGAGAACGTACAGGCCCTTCGGCCCACAAAATTCTGCCAACCCTTTAACCTATTCTTAAATTCAGTCCACTGCTCCCCTCTCCATAACCCTCTATTTTTCTGATATCCAGAGTTTCTTAAATGTCCTTACTATATCTGTCTACCACCACCCCTGGCAAGATGCTCGAGGTAGTCACCACTCTGTGTAAAAACACACTACCTCTGTCATTCCCTCCCCCCATAACCACCCCCCAAAAGGAGGTGGGTGGCGTTGCTGGTTAAAGAAGAGATTAACGCAATAGAAAGGAAAGACATAAGCCGGGAGGATGTGGAATCGATATGGGTAGAGCTGCGTAACACTAAGGGGCAGAAAACACTGGTGGGAGTTGTGTACAGGCCACCTAACAGTAGTAGTGAGGTTGGGGATGGTATTAAACAGGAAATTAGAAATGCGTGCAATAAAGGAACAGCAGTTATAATGGGTGACTTCAATCTACATGTAGATTGGGTGAACCAAATTGGTAAGGGTGCTGAGGAAGAGGATTTCTTGGAATGTATGCGGGATGGTTTTTTGAACCAACATGTCGAGGAACCAACTAGAGAGCAGGCTATTCTAGACTGGGTTTTGAGCAATGAGGAAGGGTTAATTAGCAATCTTGTCGTGAGAGGCCCCTTGGGTAAGAGTGACCATAATATGGTAGAATTCTTCATTAAGATGGAGAGTGACATAGTTAATTCAGAAACAAAGGTTCTGAACTTAAAGAGGGGTAACTTTGAAGGTATGAGACGTGAATTAGCTAAGATAGACTGGCAAATGACACTTAAAGGATTGACGGTGGATATGCAATGGCAAGTATTTAAGGATTGCATGGATGAACTACAACAATTGTTCATCCCAGTTTGGCAAAAGAATAAATCAAGGAAGGTAGTGCACCCGTGGCTGACAAGAGAAATTAGGGATAGTATCAATTCCAGAGAAGAAGCATACAAATTAGCCAGAAAAAGTGGCTCACCTGAGGACTGGGAGAAATTCAGATTTCAGCAGAGGAGGACAAAGGGCTTAATTAGGAAGGGGAAAAAAGATTATGAGAGAAAACTGGCAGGGACTGTAAAAGCTTTTATAGATATGTAAAAAGGAAAAGACTGGTAAAGACAAATGTAGGTCCCCTACAGACAGAAACAGGTGAATTGATTATGGGGAGCAAGGACATGGCAGACCAATTGAATAATTATTTTGGTTCTTTCTTCACTAAGGAGGACATAAATAATCTTCCAGAAATAGTAGGGGACAGAGGGTCCAGTGAGATGGAGGAACTGAGCGAAATACATGTTAGTAGGGAAGTGGTGTTAGGTAAATTGAAGGGATTGAAGGCAGATAAATCCCCAGGGCCAGATGGTCTGCATCCCAGGGTGCTTAAGGAAGTAGCCCAAGAAATAGTGGGTGCATTAGTGATAATTTTTCAAAACTCGTTAGATTCTGGACTAGTTCCTGAGGATTGGAGGGTGGCTAATGTAACCCCACTTTTTAAAAAAGGAGGGAGAGAGAAACCGGGGAATTATAGACCGGTTAGCCTAACATCGGTGGTGGGGAAAATGCTAGAGTCAGTTATCAAAGATGTGATAACAGCACATTTGGAAAGTGGTGAAATCATCAGACAAAGTCAGCGTGGATTTGTGAAAGGAAAATCATGTCTGACGAATCTCGTAGAATTTTTTGAGGATGTAACTAGTAGAGTGGATAGGGGAGAACCAGTGGATGTGGTATATTTGGATTTTTAAAAAGGCTTTTGACAAGGTCCCACACAGGAGATTAGTGTGCAAACTTAAAGCACACGGTATTGGGGGTAAGGTATTGATGTGGATAGAGAATTGGTTAGCAGACAGGAAGCAAAGAGTGGGAATAAACGGGACCTTTTCAGAATGGCAGGCAGTGACTAGTGGGGTACCGCAAGGCTCAGTGCTGGGACCCCAGTTGTTTACAATATATATTAATGACTTGGATGAGGGAACTAAATGCAGCATCTCCAAGTTTGCGGATGATATGAAGCTGGGCGGCAGTGTTAGCTGTGAGGAGGATGCTAAGAGGATGCAGGGTGACTTGAATAGGTTGGGTGAGTGGGCAAATTCATGGCAAATGCAATTTAATGTGGATAAATGTGAAGTTATCCACTTTGGTGGCAAAAATAGGAAAACAGATTATTATCTGAATGGTCACCGATTAGGAAAAGGGGAGGTGCAACGAGACCTGGGTGTCATTATACACCAGTCATTGAAAGTGGGCATGCAGGTACAGCAGGCGGTGAAAAAGGCGAATGGTATGCTGGCATTTATAGCAAGAGGATTCGAGTACAGGAGCAGGGAGGTACTACTGCAGTTGTACAAGGCCTTGGTGAGACCACACCTGGAGTATTGTGTGCAGTTTTGGTCCCCTAATCTGAGGAAAGACAACCTTGCCACAGAGGGAGTACAAAGAAGGTTCACCAGATTGATTCCTGGGATGGCAGGACTTTCATATGAAGAAAGACTGGATGAACTGGGCTTGTACTCGTTGGAATTTAGAAGATTGAGGGGGGATCTGATTGAAACGTATAAAATCCTAAAGGGATTAGACAGGCTAGATGCAGGAAGATTGTTCCCGATGTTGGGGAAGTCCAGAACGAGGGGTCACAGTTTGAGGATAAGGGGGAAGCCTTTTAGGACTGAGATTAGGAAAAACTTCTTCACACAGAGAGTGGTGAATCTGTGGAATTCTCTGCCACAGGAAACAGTTGAGGCCAGTTCATTGGCTATATTTAAGAGGGAGTTAGATATGGCCCTTGTGGCTACGGGGGTCAGGGGGTATGGAGGGAAGGCTGGGGCGGGGTTCTGAGTTGGATGATCAGCCATGATCATAATAAATGGCGGTGCAGGCTCGAAGGGCCGAATGGCCTACTCCTGCACCTATTTTCTATGTTTTCTATGTTTCTACCTTAAAAGTAAACTCCTTGTATCAGCCAGAAAAAGTCTCTGACTGTCCACTCTGTTGATGCCTCTTATTATCTTGTACACCTCTGTCAAGTCACCTCTCATCCTCCTTCACTCCAAGCAGAAAAGCCTAAGCTCACTTAACCTACTGTCTTAAAACATGCTCTCTAATCCAGGCGGCATCCTGGTAAATCTCCTCTGAACCCTCTGTAAAGCTTCCACATCCTTCCTATAATGAGGCTGTCTGTGTAAAAAAGACTGAACTCTGACACCCCCTACTGTACTTCGCTCCAATCACCTTAAAATTATACCCCCTCATATTAGTCCTTTCTGCCCTGCGTAAAAGTCACTGGGTGTCCACTCGATCTATGTGTCTTACCATTTAGTACCTCTCTATCAAGTCACAAGTCAACATTTGGTTTCCCCACACCACTTCATCAGTCTCAGAGCTACTCTGCCCTGGGCCTGGGCCATCTCCTCCTGAAAGTTTGGCCTCCATCTCTCCACCTACTCACAGCAGCTGACTGGGGCCATTCCCTGTCCTGCGTCCTTCAGGTAGCCACTCATCCCTTGTCAAGACAGTCAGGGTACAGGTATGGTGATGTACAGGCGAGACTGTAGTCAGGGTACAGGTATGGTGAGGTACAGATGAGACTGTAGTCATGGGTACAGGTATGGTGAGGTACAGATGAGACTGTAGTCATGGGTACAGGTATGGTGAGGTACAGATGAGACTGTAGTCATGGGTACAGGTATGGTGAGGTACAGGCGAGACTGTAGTCATGGATACAGTTATGGTGTACAGATGAGACTGTAGTCAGGGTACAGGTATGGTGAGGTACAGGCGAGACTGTAGTCAGGGTACAGGTATGGTGAGGTACAGATGAGACTGTAGTCATGGGTACAGGTATGGTGAGGTACAGATGAGACTGTAGTCAGGGTACAGGTATGGTGAGGTACAGATGAGACTGTAGTCAGGGTACAGGTATGGTGAGGTACAGATGAGACTGTAGTCATGGGTACAGGTATGGTGAGGTACAGGCGAGACTGTAGTCAGGGTACAGGTATGGTGAGGTACAGATGAGACTATAGTCATGGGTACAGGTATGGTGAGGTACAGATGAGACTGTAGTCATGGGTACAGGTATGGTGAGGTACAGATGAGACTGTAGTCATGGGTACAGGTATGGTGAGGTACAGATGAGACTGTAGTCATGGGTACAGGTATGGTGAGGTACAGAGAAGATTATAGTCAGGGTACAGGTATGGTGAGGTACAGATGAGATTGTAATCATGGGTACAAGTACGGTAAGGTACTGGCGAGACTGTATTCATGGGTACAGGTATGGTGAGATACAGACGAGACTGTAGTCAGGGTACAGGTATGGTGAGGTACAGAGGAGATTACAGTCATGGGTACAGGTATGGTGAGGTACAGGCGAGACTGTAGTCAGGGTACAGGTATGGTGAGGAACAGATGAGACTGCAGTCATGGGTACAGGTATGGTGAGGTACAGGCAAGACTGTAGTCATGGGTACAGGTATGGTGAGGTACAGGCGAGACTGTAGTCATTGGTACAGGTATGGTGAGGTACAGATGAGACTGTAGTCATGGGTACAGGTATGGTGAGGTACAGCTGAGACTGTAGTCATGGGTACAGGTATGGTGAGGTACAGATGAGACTGTAGTCATGGGTACAGGTATGGTGAGGTACAGATGAGACTATAGTCATGGGTACAGGTATGGTGAGGTACAGATGAGACTGTAGTCATGGGTACAAGTATGGTGAGGTACAGATGAGACTGTAGTCAGGGTACAGGTATGGTGAGGAACAGATTAGATTATAGTCAGGGTACAGGTATGGTGAGGAACAGACAAGATTACAGTCAGGGTACAGGTATGGTGAGGTACAGAGAAGATTACAGTCAGGGTACGGGTATGGTGAGGTACAGATGAGATTGTAATCATGGGTACAAGTACGGTAAGGTACTGGCGAGACTGTATTCATGGGTACAGGTATGGTGAGATACAGACGAGACGGTAGTCAGGGTACAGGTATGGTGAGGTACAGAGGAGATTACAGTCAGGGTACAGGTATGGTGAGATGCAGATGAGACTGTAGTCATGGGTACAGGTATGGTGAGGTACAGATGAGACTGTAGTCATGGGTACAGGTATGGTGAGGTACAGATGAGACTGTAGTCATGGGTACAGGTATGGTGAGGTACAGATGAGACTGTAGTCATGGGTACAGGTACGGTGAGCTACGGAAACAGTAAAAAATGCAGCATTGCCGCAGAACCTTGGGTACAGATAACATGTACAATGTGAATTGTTTAGAGAGAGGTTGATAAGTTCTTGATTAGTTGGGGTGACAGAGGTTACGGGAAGATGGGATTGAGAGGAAAAATAAGCCAGCATGGTGGACTGGTGGAGCAGACTCGATGGGCTGAATGGCCTAATTCTGCTCCTATGTCTGATGGATTTATGGTCTCATACATCACGGTAGCAGTAGCAGACCCTCCTGACCCGATTACACATGTGACCAATTAACACATTGTTGAAATTCATGAGGAAACATGGACACAGGGAGAGCGTAGAAATCCCTTACAGACAGCTGGGAAGCTGACCCCAGCTCACTGGCACTGTACAAGACAGCGAAGCAGGAAAGGCTGTGCAAAACCTTCGAGAAGTGAAAACCAGAGGAGACACATTGAGTGTTAGTTCCCGGCATAGGTGAGAGATTTGTAGTTCCAGTCCTTACAGGAGGGGTCTCGGCCAAGAGCGTTGACTGTCGTATGCTCCTCTCCACAGATGCTGGCTGACCTACTGAGCTCCTCCAGCATGTTGTGTGTGCTGCTCTGGATTTTCAGCACTGGCAGAAGCTCTTGTTTGTGACTTGTAATGAGATGTGTTGCAGGAACAGAGAGTATTCACTGGAGCTGGCCACCAGGAGTGATTCTGATATGAAGCTGGTAGTACTGGTGCCGAGGTGATCTAGTGACTGTAAATACCATGGGCATGGTCATACCTACTGACAGCATCCCAGTGTGTCACCCACCGTGGGCACAGTTACACCCACCGACAGTGTCACCCACTGTGGGCACAGTCACACCCACTGACAGCTGCCAGTGCGTCACCCACTGTAGGCATGGTCACAACTACCGATAGTGTCCCAGTGTGTCACTCAGTGTGGGTAGTCACACCCACTGAAAGCATCACCCACTGTGGGTACAGTCACACCATCGACAGTGTCCCAGTGTGTCACCCACTGTGGGTACAGTCACACCACTGATAGCATTCTCTGCGTCACCTGCTCTGGCCATGGTCATAACTACCGATAGTGTCCCAGTATCTATGCCCACAGTAGGTACAATCACACCCACCAACAGCACTTCCAGCACCTTCACACCCCTCTGGGCTCACCACTGCACTTTCTCTGTGAGCTTCAGGGAGAGGCTGGGAAGAGAATCGGACGTCATCAAAGAGAGGGAAATCCTCATGGATTTACTGGGATGTTGACTTAAGGAGCTGAGTTGCTAGGAGAGGTTGGGCAGGATGGGACATTATGGAGACTGAGGGGTGACCTACCTTTCTTTCTTTAAGAGCTGGAGTCTCAACCTTTTCATGCCACGGACTGCTATCATTAACCAAAGGGTCTGCTGGCACCAGGTTGAGAACCCCTGCTTTAGATAGAGTGTGATACTGTCCCCTCCGGCCCAACAGCAACCCACCTATTTAATCCCAGCCTAATCACAGGACAGTTTAAAGGGCAATGGGACAGCTAAACGGACAGAGGAATGTTTGGATGCGTTGGACCGAAGGGTTGTCAATCAGTGGTGGGTGGGCGTTAGAATCAGCCCTCCTGTGGTGACTCTAGAACAGGCGATCACTGTTTCTCATGGCACAAGCATCTTTGTGCCGTGGAGCTTTATGTCTCTGTGACACCCAAGTCTTATTATCATCATGTAACCTCATAGAAACATTTCGAATATTGAAAGGCATGGACAGAGTGGATGTGGCAAAGTTGTTTCCCATGATGGGGGAGTCTAGTACGAGAGGGCATGACTTAAGGATTGAAGGCCGCCCATTCAGAACAGAGATGTGAAGAAATTTTTTTAGCCAGAGGGTGGTGAATCTATGGAATTTATTGCCATGGGCAGCAGCGGAGGCCAAGTCATTGGGTGTATTTAAGGCAGAGATTGATAGGTATCTGAGTAGCCAGGGCATCAAAGGTTATGGTGAGAAGGCGGGGGAGTGGGACTAAATGGGAGAACAGATCAGCTCATGATAAAATGGCAGAGCAGACTCGATGGGCCGAACGTCCGACTTCTGCTCTTTTGTCTTATGGTCTTATGTACAGCCTTATCATGTCACCTCTCACTCTCCTTCACTCTGAGAGCCAGCCTCTCAGCGCTTCAGGAGTCAGGTAATGTTGCAGTTCTCTAAAACCTTGGTTCAAACACACTTGCAATATTGTGTTCGGTTCTGGCTGCCTCAGTATAGGGAGTTTCAGGGAGGGTACAGAGGAATTTCACCAGGATGCTGCCTGGATTAGAGGGCAAGTCTTATAAGGATTGGTTGAGCGAGCTCGGGCTCTTCTCTTTGAAGTGAAGGATGAGAGGTGACTTGCTAGAGGTGTACGAGATGATAAGGCTGACAGATTGAGTGAACAGACAGAGGCTTTTACCCAGGGTGGAAATAGCTAATACGAAGGGGTTTAGTTTTAAAGTGATTGTTGGAAAGTATAGGGGGGGGGGTGTCAGAGGTAAGATTTTTTACACAGAGAGTGGTGGGTGTGTGGAATGCCCTGCCAGGGTGGTGCTTGAGCCAGGTACATTAGAGAAACTCTTAGATGGATGATAGAAAAATGGAAAGCTGTGTAGGAGGGGTCAGATTGACACAGTCCATGAAATTGTGGCCGAAGGCACTAAACCGTGTGCAACGTTCTAGGTTCTAAAAACATTCACACACACTGTTGCTGCCTTCCAATTCCCACGTGGCAGCTACCCTGCATCCTTGCTCCCTGTCTGCCCTGTATCCTGTCAGAGTACAGGTCCCACCCCTTGCCCCTCCCGCCTCCCGCCTCCCACCTTACTCTACGACAGGACAGCACAGGTGCAGGCTCTTGATCCACAATGCCTGTGCCGAATTAAACTGACCGTTAATATAAACTTCTGCAAAAGCTGAGGTGCCGGTCAGCTAAAGGGTGGTGAATGTTGTGCCTTTAGCTCAGAAGGGCTGAAGAACTATGGACCAGTAATGTGGTGGAGAGAATTCAAGGGTTGGTTTGGAATGACCTATAAGTTAGGGACAGTCAGCACGGCTTTGTGCCTGGGACAGCATGTCTGGCAAACTTGACTGAGTTTTTTTAAAGAAGGTCGATGATGGCAGGGTGGTAGATTTGATCTATGTAGACTTCAGTAAAGCCTTTGATAAGGCTCCTATATGATGATCTGAGGAATGGCAAATGAGCATAATTTGGATATGTGTGAGCCATTGCATCTTGGAATGAGAAATGATAGTGGAACTTTCACAGTGAACGGTCGGGCCTTGGGGAGTGTTGTAGAACTGCGAGCGCAAATAGAGGTTTTCCACGTGCATCAGTCAGACACTGAGTATACAGACTGGGATGGTGCAGATGTTGGTAAGGACAGATTTGGAATACTATGGTCAGTTTCAATTTAAAAATGCTGTTAAGCAGACAAGCTTCAGTGGTCTGTCCTGGAGTTTTTGGACTGTCTGTGTGTGTGTAGTGGGTGGGTGGGGTCTGTCCCGGGTTGGAGTTCTGTCTGTGTGTGGATGGGTGGGTGGGTGGGGTCTCGAGTTCTGTCAGTGGGTGGGTGGGGTCTGTCCTGGGGTTAGAGTTCTGTCTCTGTGTGTGTAATGGGTGGGTGGGGTCTGAGTGGATTGGAGTTCTGTCTGTGTGTGGGTGGGTGGGTCTGTCCTGGATTGGAGCTCTGTCTGTGATTGGTGTCTGTTTTGAAGTTAGAGTTCGGTCTCTGTGTGAAACTGGTGGGAGGGAGGGGAGGGGCTTGTTATTGCTGCTTGTGTTGTTTTGCTGGACAATGTGAGAATGCTGTGTTGACATTAGAAGTGTGGTGAGACTTGCAGGCTGTCCCCAGCATGTCTTTAGGTAGTGTTGGTTGTTAATGCAAACAACACATTTCACTGTGTGTTGTGCGTCTGATAAATAAGTGAATCTGAATCTGAGGAGAGAAAAAAGCTCTTGCCAGGACTTAAGGGACTGACTTACAGAGAGAGGTGGAGCAGGTTGGGACTTTGTTCATTGGAGCTTAGGAGGAAGAAGTGACCCTTAAAATTGCAAAGGGTATAGACAGGGTGAATGCAGATAGTCATATAGTCTTTTTCCCAGGTTGTTCACCATGGTCCAGAGGAATGTTGTTTCCTTTGGTGTATACGGTTGAATGACAGTAAGTTTGAACTTGGACTTGTGTTTGGATGTGTACATGGAGAAGAGAGCAGTGGTGAGTTGTGGGCAAGGAGGCTGCAGAGGTCAGAATGGACTTGTTGAGCCATAAAGCCTGTTACTATCCTGTCCTGTATTTCTCTGACTCTATGACACCACCCTCCCTGGCAGCCTGTTTTGGGCATCCCCAATCTCTGTAACAAAAATTACTGGCCCTGCACATCTCATTTACAGCCCCCCGCCCTCATCTTAAATGCATGTTGTCCAGTACCTGACCTTCCTGAGCACTGTAATCCCCCCACCCGTCACCGCTCCCTTTCCACGGACTGCATCCATTCCAAATTCTGCTTGCAAACTTCTGTTTGATGTGCTTTTACTCCCGCTCCTCGCTGGAGTGTGTCGAGTTTTCTAAAAGTCAGCTTGAAATAGTCAAAACTGAGCTCCCATCTGGAACCAGGCCGTGAGGCAAATGAGGCCAGGGTTGCTCCACTCTTCCCGACAGCTTCAGTCTCACACGGGTTGTCCACCTTCACCCCTCACCCACCCCGTCTCACACTTTGCCAAAGGAAGGTCACTGACTGGTAGCCAAGCAGTTGGCACAGCACTTTCACGTCTCTGGGGTCACGTTTCGGAGTTCAGTTCTGAGGCTCTCTGTATATTCCTCCCTGTGAACACTGTGGCTTTTGTCCAGCTCCCCCCCACTGTCTAAAGACATACGGTTTAGTAGGTTAACTAGTCATTGTTAATTGTCCTGTGGTTAGGCTAGGGTTAAATAGTTGCATTGCCGGGTTGGGCACCTCTGGCCGGAAGGGCCTTTTCCACACTGGATGGCTGGACCCAGGACACTTTCCCCACGGACCCCGGGGAGCCTGTTGGGCTTACCTGCGGGTCTGTGGGTCAGAGGTTGTTCTGCCCCTGTGGCCTGTCCTACCCTTTGCTGCTGGCCCCTGCCACTGCTCCCTTTGTCCTCAATGCCCCCAACATCAGGGATTGATCATGAGACCAAAACTCAGCCTGTGTGATAGACCACCCAGTACCAACCAGTCTGGGGGCAATGGCCCAGACAAAACACCCAGCACGCAATGCCCAATCCCAACTCACAAAACCCAACCCTCAGCCCAACATCCTACATCCAACGCCAAGTACCCAGCACTAAACATACAGTACCCAACCCCCACATCCAACATCCAGTGCCCAACCCCAACTTACAGCACTCAACCCCCCAATCCAAACACCTTACATTCAACACCAAACACCCAGCACCCAATTCCCAGCCTCAAGGTCAAACATCCAACGTCCAGCCCAAAACGCCCAACCCAAACACCCAGTTCCAAACATCCAACATCCAATACCCAATGTGCAGCCTAAGCATTTAACATCCGCCTAAGCACACAGTGCCCAGCCTAATATAGAGTCCCAAGACCTATACCCACCCCAGGCCCAGCACCGCAGTACTCAGAGTGAGTTGTAGAGTGAGTTACCATGTGAGTTCACTTTGTGGTGGGTATATGGGACCTGCCCGGGGAACATTTATCCCCAGCCACCCCATGGAAACATAGAAAACCTACAGCACAATATGGGACCTTTGGCCCACAAAGCTGTGCTGAACATGTCCTTACCTTAGAAATTACCCAGGGTTACCCATAGCCCTCTATTTTTCTGAGCTCCATGTACCTGTCCGGGAATCTCTTAAAAGACCCTATTGTATCCACCTCCACCACCGTCGCCAGCAGCCCATTCCACGCACTCACCACTCTGCGTAAATAAACGTACCCCTGACATCTCCTCTGTACCTACTTCCAAGCACCTTAAAACTGTGCCCTCTCATGCTAGCCATTCCAGCCCTGGGGAAAAGCCTCTGACTATCCACATGATCAATGCCTCTCATCATCTTATACACCTGTATCAGGTCACCTCTCATCCTCCGTCGCTCCAAGGAAAAAATGCCGAGTTCACTCAACCTATTCTCATAATTCATGCTCCCCAATCCAGACAACATCCTTGTAAATCTCCTCCGCACCCTTTCTATGGTTTCCACATCCTTCCGATTGTGAGGCGACCAGAACTAAGCACAGTACTCCAAGTGGGGTCTGACCAGGTCCTATATAGCTGCAACATTAGCTCTCAGCTCCTAAACTCAGCCCCAGGACTGATGAAGGCCAGTGCACCGTATGCTTTTTAACCGCAGAGCCACCCCCTTCTCTGCAGATTGCAGACTCCCTGACCATCTGCTCCTCTCTCTCCTAGGTGCGGGTGTTTGTCAACCAGCTGTACCGGCCGCTGGTGGTGAAGGACCCAGCACTGAACCCAGACCTTCGGGCGATCCGCATCGCCTCCATCAACCCAATCCTGGACCCCTGGATCTACATCGTCCTGCGCAAGGCTGTGCTCAGTAAGCTGGCACAGAGGCTCAAGTGCCTGTTCTGCTGGTTGGGGGTGCGGAATTCCCCTGGGAGGGGCCACTTCCACCACTTCACCTCTCGCCGGGCGTCCACCCAGGACTTTAAGGAACCAGGCAATGGCCACACCTCGCACACTCTGCTGCCACTGACAGAGATAGTGGGCGGCACTGGGGAGGGGCAACCCCCGCCCAGGACCCAACTTGCCCTGGTTCACCATCCGGAGAAGGAACCCCTGGGGGGAGTTGGCCCTCTGAGGGTGATCTTCACTGCTCAGCAAGCAGGACAGCTGGCAGAGAGGTGCATCTAGCACAGACTGGAGGGAGAGTGTCCACGCCCGGGGGTCTGAGTGATAAAGGAGAGGGCAGAAATGTGCCCGTGGACAGTAGCAGAAATTATGCCCCCTGGGGAAGAGGCAAAGAGAGGAGCAGAGAGCAGGCATTGTTGGGGGTTTTCTGCCCCCTCCCATCTTCTCCCTTTGCCCACCCTAACTTCCTTCCTCATTTCCCTTGCCTCTCCCCACTCACCCCCGGCAGGGCAGGCAGCCCATGGTAAATGCTCTCCTGGTTGTGAGAGGGTCTGGCGGGAGTTGTCTGGAACAGTGGGATGGAGGATGGTGAGGGGTTTATGCACCCCTGCCCAGCCCCACGGTGGGGAGTGTACCTTTGATGCCCTGGGGGTGGGGGTGAGAAGGATCTTCTCTGTGAGAAGGATGGATTTGCGACGGTCACTTGTGTTAACGCCGCTCGAAACTGTCACGTTGGTTCTTTGAATCATTAAAGATGACCATAGGTTGAACCGCACCCCCACCCAGTGTGCTTATTCTCTGGGGGGTGGGAGAGTGGAATCACTGAACCTCCCAGTGTGCAGGGTGGGGAGTAAGGAGAGCGATGGGATCACATCGGTGTATGTTGTGTGGGAGGGGGTGTGGATCATTAATCCATCCGTCAGTGTACGCTGTCTTTTATTCACATATTTAGATACAGCGCGGAACAGGCCCTTCGAGCTGTGCCACCAGCAACCCTCAGATCAACCCCGGCCTAATCACAGGACAACCAACTGGCACATCTCTGGGCTGTGGGAGGGCACCCACACATTCCACTGGGGGAGGGGGGTCGAGAGAACAGACAAACTCCTTACTGAGATCAAACTCCAAACACTGACACCCTGAGCTGGAGTAGCATGGTGCCACACTAACATGGCACCCCGTTCACTGAGGAGCAGCGAAGATTGGACCACAGACCTTTCCTCGAAGACTGTATCTCTGACCTACCCTCACAATACCTGGAGTATTGTGTGCAGTTTTGGTCCCCTAATCTGAGGAAAGACATCCTTGCCATAGAGGGAGTACAAAGAAGGTTCACCAGATTGATTCCTGGGATGGCAGGACTTTCATATGAAGAAAGACTGGATGAACTGGGCTTGTACTCGTTGGAATTTAGAAGATTGAGGGGGGATCTGATTGAAACATATAAGATCCTAAAGGGATTGGACAGGCTAGATGCAGGAAGATTGTTCCCGATGTTGGGGAAGTCCAGAACGAGGGGCCACAGTTTGAGGATAGAGGGGAAGCCTTTTAGGACCGAGATTAGGAAAAACTTCTTCACACAGAGAGTGGTGAATCTGTGGAATTCTCTGCAACAGGAAACAGTTGAGGCCAGTTCATTGGCTATATTTAAGAGGGAGTTAGATATGGCCCTTGTGGGGGTATGGAGGGAAGGCTGGGGTGGGGTTCTGAGTTGGATGATCAGCCATGATCATAATAAATGGCGGTGCAGGCTCGAAGGGCTGAATGGCCTACTCCTGCACCTATTTTCTATGTTTCTATGTTTCTATCTCCCTCGGGGAGCCAGCCCGTACCTTCACAAGAACCTCGGAGCCCCCACCAGTTTGATGGGAATGACCGATCAGAAACTGAGTCCAGGGAGGCTGGTCTCCTAAATGGGACGTCCCAAAATTCACAGGCAATTCCCAGCCAACGCTTGCCACTGTCTGTAAGGAGTTGGTACCTTCTCACCGTGACCGCGTGTTTCTTCTGAGTACTCTGGTGCCTGACGCCGGCCCCCTAGGCCTGAGTTGACGTAGTAGTGTACTCCGGTGCCCTCCCACATTTCAAAGACGTACCGATTTAGGGTAATTGGTCTCATGGGTATCATTGGGTGGCGCTGGGCCAGAAGGCCTGTTACTCTGGTCTAACCGTAAATCTCTGAACAAAAACACAAAATAACCTGCTGTGTAAGGCCTTTGACCACAGCAACTGCACTCACAATGGACTGAGTATACCCCAACACTCATATATCAGACTTACATTTATTCATTTACAGAAACAGTGAGGAACAAGCCCTATGGGCCGTGCCACCCAGCAACTCCCGATTTAACCCTAGCCTAACCACGGGACAATTTACAATGACCAATTAAACTGCCAACGGGTACATCTTTGGACTGTGGGAGGAAACCCGAGTGCCTGGGGAAGATGTACAAACTCCTAAAAGATGGTGTCAGAATTGAACTCCGAACTCCGACGCCCTGAGCCGTAGTACCACATTGCTACATGTTACACTACTGTAGCACCCAGGGCTTTAGTGTGGTCACCCCCTTCACAGAGGTGCTGGAAACTCCCAGCAGGTCAGTCAGCATGCCAATGGTCTTACACCAGGGCTGGGAATGGTTTGAGACAGATAGGTTGCATAGAAAGAGGGATGGAGTTGGGGAAGGAACAGTGTCCGTTCATGACGGAGTAAAGGCACGAGATTGGACAGACTCTCGAATTGTTTCCAGCACTTGGGAATACCAGGCATAAACAGAAATGACATGAAGGTAGGTGGTGCTGCCGATAGTGCGTAAAGTTGTCAAAGGTTACAGCAGGACATTGACAGGACGCAGAGCTGGGCTGACAAGTGCAGATGGAGTTCAATCCAAAATTGCGGTGATTCACTTTGGAAAGTCAAACTTGAAGGCAGAATACAGGGTTAATGACAGGATTCTCAGCAGTGCGGATAAACAGAGGGATCGGGGGTCCATGTCAAAGCTGTCGCACACGTTGATAGGTGTATGGTGTATTGGCCTTCATCAGTCGTGAGACTGAATTCCAGCGCTGTGACATATCTATAAAACCCTGGTTAGACCACACCTGGAGTATTTACTCGAATCTGGTTGTCTTATTAGGAAGGATATGGAAGCTTTGGAGAGGGTGCAGAGGATGCTGCCTGGATTAGTGAGCACGTCTTATGAGGATAGATTGAGTGCGCTGGAACTTTTCTCTTTGCAGTGAAGGAGGATGAGAGGTGACTTACAGAGGTAGATGAGACGTAGTACTCAGCTAGAATACTGTTCCCAGGGTGTAAGTGGCTAATATGAGGGAACATAATTTTAAGGTGCCTGGAGGAAAGTTTTTTTTACATCGGAAGTAATGAGTGCACGGAAGAACGCTTTGCCGGGGTGGTGAGTAGGTGGTAGAGGCAAACACATTGGGCATATTTAAGAGACTTAGTTAGGCACATAGATGAAAAATAAATGGAAGGCTATATGGGAAGGAATGAAATTAAAATCAAATCAAGTTTAATTATCATTCAAATCATACAAGAGACAACTGGGGCCAAAGTGCAAAACATTCAAAATAGCATGAAAACATTCAAAAATAGCGGATAGCGTAATTCAAAATATCCAGCAAAGATGCAAATTCACTCTAAAACAACATAAATAGTCCAAGACTCTGAGAGACAATGTCCAGCGATCGATGGTGGAGTCTCCCGGCAATGGACAGACGTACTCATCCCAGCCTGCCATTCCACCACTCAAACACGGGGCAGCACTGTCAGGTGAGGCCGGGCCCACAGCCCAGTGCAGACACCACATCTCCCACCTGGTCTGCAGCAGCAGGCTAGCCCAAGCCTTGAGGCCTAGTTCTCACTACAGCTCAGACTACACAGCTCCCATGTTGCCTGTCCCACCACCAGACAAAGGTAACGGGTCTGTGGCAACTTACATTATCACTGTCCAACGGGGTCCTGCGATATCAAGTGAAATGTCTGAGGCAATTTCCCACAGTTTTACTGCACCAACTCCAATGTTTCTGAGTAGCGGGCTGCAACACAGACTGCGGCCAGGTCAGTTCCTCTGGTTCCTCCTCGGTCAGCCCCTTCAACACCCTGGCTGGCTCTGCTGACAACACCAGTCCAGCTACTCTGATCAACAATCAACAAGCAGCTCACTGATGCAGCCCTGCAGTACCCCATGTTCTCAGAGCAGGATTGTCTTTGGATCATAAAATCCACATTTTATAAAGAACAAAGCACCTTTGGATAGCCCCCAAGAGGCCGCAGCATTTGCATATGCTGCCACCTTGCCAGAAGAAAGCATTAGATTGATGTTGAAGGAGGTTATATCATGGGCAGGAGGGCTGGTACTGTTAAATGTTCGATGAAATCACAAAACTCCATGTCTAGTCTCAAGGGCTGTAACCTTGCCCAGTCAAAAGGTGAGATGCAGCTCCTACGACTGAGGAAGGGGTCAGAGTGGGAATGGGATAGAGCAATAACATTGCAGGCAGCTGGTCACCCCTACAGGCTGAAGGGTGAAGAGTTGGTGATGATCAGATGTGGATTACTGACCACGTGGATCTCCGTCCTAAATGGACATCCTCTATTCTGAGACTATGTCCTCCAGTCCTAGACTCCCCACATCCTCGTCACATCCACTCTATCTAGGCTCTTCAATGTTTGATAGGTTTCAATGAGACCACCCCCCACCACCCCATTCTTCTAAACTCCAGCAAGTACAGGCCCAGATCCATCAAATGCTTCATATACATTAACCCTTTTATTCCTGGGATCAACTCGTAAACCACCTCTGGACCTGGGCACATCCACGTTTGGGTATGGATGGTGATGCTTGGAATCCCATACGACAGAAGGTTGTTGTTGGACGATATTCAGGGCAGACAGTGAAAAATCTTACTTGGAGAACATGAGATTAGTGTAACAAAGGGTCAGCCAAGAGGATGTCCCAGTAAGCTTGCTCTTGGGCTGGCCGAGATAGTTAACCATGGGTCCTGGAAACAGGCAGCGGAGGGTTCAGCGAGCTGACTGCCCAGCCATGTTCTGAGGTAGCTCCGTACCTGGGTGTCCCAGCAGAAGGAACAACTGGTGTCCACTGGCACCATGGAGATGTTCTGGAATCTTTAGGCAAAGTCATCCTATTTAAATTTAGTTTGTGTTAGTCACTTATTGTCTCTGTGGTTGTACAATTGCAATTTGCAGTAAGTAAAAAAAAACCATTCTGATCGAAGAATCCAGAACTGGAGGGGCCAGATAGCTTGCATGGCTGCCACTTCTTGCTGTTGTCCTAGAGCTTGGTTTATGACAATGATCCCAGGGACGACAGCAATATTCCATGAGAGCGTCTGATGGCTTTGAGCCTGTACTCTCTGGAGTTCAGAATAATGGCGGGGGCTCTCATTGAAATGTACCAAATATTGAAGGGCCTAGATTGAGTGGATATGGAGAGGATGTTTCCTAAAGTGGGGAACTCTAGGACCAGAGAGCACAGCCTCAGAATACAAGGACATCCCTTTAGAACAGAGATGAGGAAGAATTTATTTAGCCAGAGGGTGGTGAATCTGTGGAATTCATTGCCACAGAAGTCAGTGGCGACTAAGTCATTGGGTATATTTAAAGAAGAGGTTGACAGGTTCTTGATTAGTCAGGGTATCAAAGGTGGAATGGCAGAGCAGACTCGATGGGCCAAATGGCCTAATTCTGCTCCTGTATCTTATGGTCATCAAAGGGTTGGCAAGCTGGAAAGTACTGACACACACCAGGTCCACAGACAGGCAAAGCTTTATTGTACGCATGAGCTGCAGACACCAGTGTGCCACTCGACCAGCCCCGGGTTCCCAGGGGGGACACGTGAAGCCTCGGGAAGCAGCAGCACCCCACCTCCCACCCTGGGTGAACGTCCACAAGCTGCGGGCTTTCACTCTCCACTTGACTTTGACAGGAATTCCCGGGCTGGCCTGGTGATGACCCGCGGAACCAGGTGCACGTTGAGAATACGCCAACACAGAGCCCCAACATCAAAGCAACGAGGAGTGGAACTAGTCCTTTAGGGGCAGGGCTCCGAGGGAGCAGGGTCCAGCAAGCTGCCCACGGAGAGGGATGTCCTGTTCCTGCTCCCCACAGCTGCCACTACCGGGCCTGGACAAAGCCTCGAGCTTGCAGGCCGAGACCCGCCCCATTCCCTGGCGCTGCCACATACACGGGGCTGCCGGCCGGGCAGGGCTGCCTGTCTCGCTCGGCAATAGCTGCGCATGCCTCCACCAGCTCCTCGCTCTCGAAGTCGTAGTCAGGCAGGTCATCGGCGGGGGCCTGCCTCTGCTGGGCAGCCTGGTTCAGCTCTCGCTGCCTCCTCCGTAGCTCCACGGCCCAGCCTAGATCGTCCTCCCACAGTGAGCTCTCTGCCGGGAAGGTGTGCACTGCCTGCTGGAAGCTCCTCAGCGCCTGCAGACACAAGAGGAGGGAGGAAAAGGCTGAAGTGAGACTGAGTACTGAGAGGTGGGGGATCTGGGATCACTACCTCACAAACCTATGGAAGAGCAACAGATCTACTAAAGATGAGTGGACTCCCGAGAGGTTCCTGATACCCATGGAACGCTAAAAATGTACCGGTACAGCACAAGAACTGTCCACTTGGACCACAAAGTCCAAGCTCAACACAATACCAAATTAAGCTAAATCCATTCTGCCTGCACTTGATCTACAGTATATCCTGCCATACACTGAATACCTCCATGGTATCCGTCTCCACCGCCATCCCACCTCCATGGTGTCTCCCTCTACCACCACCCCACCACTTCGGTATCTTCCCAAACACCACCATCCCACCTCCATGGTGTTTCTCTCTACCACCATCCCACCTCCATGGTGTCTCCCTCTACCACCATCTCATCTCTATGGTGTCTCCCTCTACCACCATCTCATCTCTATGGTGTCTCTCTCGACCACCATCCCATCTCGACAGTATCTGTCCCAAACATGATCATCCCAGGCACTGCATTCCAGGAATTAAGTGCCAACAGGACTTTGCCGACACAGCTCCATTAAATGTCCTCCCCTCAGCTTAATGAATGCCTTCTGATGTTCAACATTTCTACCCTGGGATAAAGATTCTGACTGCCTGCCATATCTAAGATTATAATAGTTTATAAACCTGTGTCAGATCTCCCCCGAGCCTCTGCTGCTCCAGTGGAAACAACCCAAGTTTGTCCAACCATTCTTTATAGCACAAGTTCCCTAACCCAGGCAGCATCCTGGTAAACCTCTTCTGTACCCTCTCCAAGCTTTATAAGATGCAACAGGACTTCCACCTTACGTCCAACCACTGAAGGCAAGAATGGCATACAACGTATAAAATTCTGGATCTCGTGATGAAGATTCCTGGCTCAAACATCAACTCCAAATTCCTCTCCATTGATCTGATCGACCTGCTGAATTCCTCCAGCGTATGCAGAACACTTTGTGTTTCAACACGCCGTCCACCTCTTTAACACCCTACTGACTTGTGTAGCCACTTTCTGGAGCTGTGACTTGCACCTTGAGATGTTTGTACATCCTGTTAAGGGTCCTGCATATCCTTCAAGTCCTCTAATATCCAGAAGTATCTATTCTAAATGCAGTTGTGACTATCTCCACTCCCTCTGGGGTTAAGACTGGTCTTATTTGTCACATGTACATTGAATTATACAGAGAAATGCATCGTTTGTGTCAATGAGATGTGCTGAGGGCAGCCTGCAAGTGTGGTAATGCTTCTGGTTACAAAACAGTGTGGCCACAACTTACTAACTCTAATTGGTATGTCTTTGAAATGTGGGAGGAAACCAGAATACCTGAAGTAAACCCACACGATCACAGGGAGGACACACAACAGGGGCACTATAAAGCATTATGCTAACCGCTACATGACTGTGCCATGAATCCTAAAGATTCACTTCTGCTGGATGTAGAAATGTCTTACTTATGCCTTCACAGGAGAAACACTCTGCACCCAACCTGTCAAGCCCTGTGCGGATTTGGCAGGTGTCTGTGAGATCTCTTATTCTTTTGACCTCCAGATGTAGATTCACACTATTCTGTTCCTGAAACCAATCTGTTTAATCTCTGCCATACTCCCTCTGTCACAAGTACATCTTATAAAACACTGCCTGTTCATTCCCCCTCTAGAGACAGCTCAACCCGCTGAGCTCCTCCAGCAGTTTGCCTGTTGCTCCAAACTCCAGTATCTGCCGTCTGTCTTGTGTCCACATAGCTTAGCTAGGGAGATCAAATGTCAGGGGCAGACCCACCACATTCCTATTTAATTGTATGAAGCCCAATACGAGACCTACACTGGGTGGAATGCACCCAGAAATATTTGTTAAAGCAGCTTGCAGTGATTCCCATCTCTCATGTCAGGACTGAACATGAGCAAATAGTGGAAGTTTCTGTGGATGAATTCTTGATGAACAGTAAGCACAATTCGGTCAGCCGTAGTCACTGAACACTACAGCACAGAAACCTGCCTGAAGACCCATCTAGTCTGTGCCAAACTATTAATCTGTCTAGTTCTATTGACCTACACCCTCCATACTCCTCCCATCCATGCACCTATCCAAATTTCTCTTAAATGTTGAAATTGAATTTGCACCCACCTCTGTCGCTGGCAGCTCATTCCACATTCATAGTCATAGTCATACTTTATTGATCCCGGGGTAAATTGGAAATTCTCACCACCCTCTGAGTGACATAGTTCCCCCTTATGTTATAGAGTCATAGAAAAGTACAGCACAGTAACAGGCCATATGGCCCATCTAGTCCATGCCAAACCATTAAAACTGCCTACTCTTATCACCCTGAACCGGGACCATAGCCCTCCATACCCCCAGCTTGCGCCGGCAGCTCATTCCACACACTCCTAACCGTCTGAGTCATGTTCCCCTTAAAACTTTTCACCTTTCACCCTTAACCCATGACCTCTAGCTGTAGTCCCACGCAACCTCAGCGGAAAATGCCTACTTGTATTTACCCTATCTACAGTTGAAGTCAGAAGTTTACATACACCTTAGCCAGATACATTTAAGCTCAGTTTTTCATAATTCCTGACATTTAATCCTACAAAACATTCCATCTTAGGTCAGTTGGAATCACTACTTTATTTTAAGAATGTGAAATGTCAGAATAATAGTAGAGAGAATGATTTATTTCAGCTTTTATTTCTTTCATCACTCTCCCACTGGGTCAGAAGTTTACATACACTTCGTTAGTATTTGGTAGCATTGCCTTTAAATTGTTTAACTTGGGTCAAACATTTTGGGTAGCCTTCCACAAGCTTTCACAGTAAGTTGCTGGAATTTCATTCCATTCCTCCAGACAGAACTGGTGTAACTGAGTCAGGTTTGTAGGCCTCTTTGCTCTCACATGCTTTTTCAGTTCTGCCCACAAATTTTCTATCAGATTGAGGTCAGAAAATGATATCAAGTTTGGTTCATCCTTGGGAGCAATTTCCAAATGCCTGAAGGTACCACGTCCATCTGTATAAACAATAGTACGCAAGTATAAACACCATGGGACCACGCAGCCGTCCGCTCAGGAAGGAGACACATTCTGTCTCCTAGAGATGAACGTACTTTGGCACGAAAAGTGCAAATCAATCCCAGAACAACAGCATAGGACCTTGTGAAGATGCTGGAGGAAACAGGTAAACAAGCATTCCCGGACCAGATGGAATGCACCCTCGTGTTCTGAAGGAAGTAGCTGTGGAGATTACGGAGGCATTCGTAATGATCTTTCAAAAGTCAGTAGATCCTGGCATGGTTCCGGAGGACTGGAAGATTGCAAATGTCATTCCGCTATTTAAGAAGGGGGCAAGGAAGCAAAAAAGGAAATTATAGACCTGTTAGCTTGACATCGGTGGTTGGGAAGTTGTTGGAGTCAATTGTCAAGGATGAGGTTACGGAGTACCTGGAGGCATATGACAAGATAGGCAGAACTCAGCATGGTTTCCTTAATGGAAAATCCTGCCTGACAAACCTATTACAATTTTTTGAGGAAATTACAGTAGGCTAAACAAGGGAGATGTAGTGGATGTTGTATATTTGGATTTTCAGAAGGCCTTTGACAAGGTGCTGCACATGGGGCTGCTAAACAAGATAAGAGCCCATGGAATTACAGGAAAGTTACATACGTGGATAGGACGTTGGCTGATTGGCAGGAAACAGAGAGTGGGAATAAAGGGATCCTATTCTGGTTGGCTGCTGGTTACCAGTGGTGTTCCACAGGGGTCCATGTTGGGGCTGCTTCTTTTTACATTGTACATCAATGATTTGGATTATGGAACAGATGACTTTGTGGCTAAGTTTACTGACGATACAAAGGTAGGTGGAGGGGCCGGTAGTGCTGACGAAATAGAGAGTCTGCAGAGAGACTTGGACAGATTGGAAGAATGGGCAAAGAAGTGGCAAATGAAATACAATGTTGGAAAGTGTATGGTTATGCACTTTGGCAGAAGAAATAAACGGGTCGATTATTATTTAAATGGGGAGAGAATTCAAAGTTCTGAGATGCAACGGGACTTGGGAGTCCTCGTACAGGATACCCTTAAGATTAACCTCCAGGCTGAGTCGGTGGTGAAGAAGGCGAATGCAATGTTGGCATTCATTTCTAGAGGAGTAGAGTATAGGAGCAGGGATGTGATGTTGAGGCTCTATAAGGCACTGGTAAGACCTCACTTGGAGTACTGTGGGCAGGTTTGGTCTCCTTATTTAAGAAAGGATGTGCTGACGTTGGAAAGGGTACAGAGAAGATTCACTAGAATGATTCTGGGAATGAGAGGGTTAACATATGAGGAATGTTTGTCCGCTCTTGGACTGTATTCCTTGGAGTTCAGAAGAATGAGGGGGGACCTCATAGAAACATTTTGAATGTTGAAAGGCATGGACAGAGTGAATGTGGCAAAGTTGTTTCCCATGATGGGGGAGTCTAGTACGAGAGGGCATGACTTAAGGATTGAAGGGCGCCCATTCAGAACAGAGATGCAAAGAAATTTTTTTAGCCAGAGGGTGGTGAATCTATGGAATTTGTTGCCACAGGCGGCAGTGAAGGCCAAGTCATTGGGTGTATTTAAGGCAGAGATTGATAGGTATCTGAGTAGCCAGGGCATCAAAGGTTATAGTGAGAATGCGGGGGAGTGGGACTAAATGGGAGAATGGATCAGCTCGTGATAAAATGGCTGACTTCTGCTCCTTTGTCTTATGGTATCTATATCCACAGTAAAACGAGTCCTATATCTACATAACCTGAAGGGCTGCTCAGCATGGAAGAAGCCACTGCTCCAAAACCACCATAAAAAAAGCCAGACTACATTTAGCAAGTGCACATGGGGACAAAGACCTTACTTTTTGGAGGAGTGTCCTCTGGTATGATGAAACAAAGATTGCACTGTTTGGCCATAATGACCATCGTTATGTTTGGCGGAAAAAGGGTGAGGCTTGCAAGCTGAAGAACACCATCCCAACCGTGAAGCATGGGGGTGGCAGCATCATGTTGTGGGGGTGCTTTGCTGCAGGAGGGACTGGTGCACTTCACAAAATAGATGGCATCATGAGGAAGGAAAATTATGTGGATATATTGAAGCAACGTCTCAAGACATCAGCCAGGAAGTTAAAGCATGGTCACAAACGGGTCTTCCAAATGGACAATGACCCCAGGCATACCTCCAAAGTTGTGGCAAAATTGCATAGGGACAACAAAGTCAAGGTATTGGAGTGGCCATCACAAAGCCCTGACCTCAATCCGATAGAAAATTTGTGGGCAGAACTGAAAAAGCGTGTGCGAGCAAGGGGGCCTACGAACCTGCCTTAGTCACACCATTTCTGTCTGGAGGACTGGAACAAAATTCCAGCAACTTACTGTGAGAAGCCTGTGGAATGCATACCCAAAACGTTTGACCCAAGTTAAACAATTTAAAGGCAATGCTACCAAATACTAACAAAGTGTATGTAAACTTCTGACCCACTGGGAAAGTGATGAAAGAAATAAAAGCTGAAATAAATCATTCTCTCTGCTATTATTCTGACATTTCACATTCTTAAAATAAAGTAGTGATCTGAACTGACCTAAGACAGGGAATGTTTTCTAGGATTAAATGTCAGGAATTGTGAAAAACTGAGTTTAAATGTATTTGTCTAAGGTGTATGTAAACTTCTGACTTCAACTGTATATCCTTCATAATTTTGTATACCTGTACCAAATCTCCTCCCAATCTTCTACATTCTGGGTAATAAAGTCCTTGAAGTGACCATGGAAAAGGATAGTGTTGAATCTAGAGTTAGGTATTAAAATAGCATGGGGCTAACATCCAATAGTGTGAGACAAAGTCTGGTGAGTGTAGGATTGGTGTCATTGCCAGAGGGGAAAATGATATCTGATCATTGGGAGGTGTTCAAAATCAAAAGCTGACATGTGGAGGTTGTTAAAAGACCAACTGCAAAGAGTAGATAACAGGGATTTTCCAGGCAGAAGGAAGGACAAGGACGGAAAGGTAAAAGAACCTTGGATGTTGAGAGAGGTGGTAAATTTAGTCAAGAAACTAGGCAACATATGTAAGGTTAGGAAACAGGGGCCTTGAAGATTATAAAGAAGCCAGAAAAGTTTAGCAAGTTTTCAGATGATACAAAGACTGGAGGTGTTGTAGATAGTGTAGATGACTGGCAGAGGATACAGTGGCATATATCAATTGCAAATGGAGTTTTACCTGGCCGAATGTGAAGTGTTGCACTTTGTGAGAAAGTACACTGCTAATGCCAAGACCTTTAACAGTGTTGATGTGCAGAGGGATGTTGGGGTCCAAGCACCATAGCTCCCAGAAAGTGGCTTCAAAGTTGATTAGTGGTAAAGAAGGCATATGACATGCTCGTCTTTATTAGCCAAGGGTTTGAGTTCAAGTGTTGGAAAGTTATTCCAAATTTTTAAAACACCAGTTAGGTCACATGTGGAGTAACATCTCCAGTGCGAGATGCCCCATTACAGAAAGGATGCTGAGACTTTGGAGAGGGTGCAGACAAGGTTAACAAGGATGTTGCCTGGACTAGAGGGTTACGTGCTTTAACAAAAGTTGTTTTCTCTGGAGTGGCGGAAGCTGAGGAGAGATCTGATAAAGGTTTATTTGATCATGAAATGCGTTGACAGAGTAGGCAGACAGGATCTTTTCCCCAGAGTTGAAATATCTAATACAAGAGGTGAGGGGGGGCAAATTCAAATGAGATGTGAAGGGCAAAATTTACACACTGCCTGGCATGCGCTTCCAGGAGTAGTGGTGGAGGCAGATATGATAGAGATGTTCACGGGGCTCCTGGATAAGCCTTCATTTTGGTATTGGTGTACTACTGTCACGTATACCAAGATGCAGTGAAAAGCCTGTCCTGCACATTGCTGCAACAGATCAAATCACTACACAGTACTTCATCATGGGCACTAGCCTCCCCCAAATTTCTGGACTGCAAAGATGCATTAATCAGGATGCTCTTTATCAATTACAGTGCAGTATTCAATACCATTATCCCCTCAAAACTAATCAGTAAACTCCAAGACCTGGGCCTCAATATCCCCTTGTGCAATTGGAACCTGGGTTTCCTCATTTGTGGGCCCAGTCAATTCAGATTGGCAAAAACCTCTCCTTCACAATCTCTGTCAACACAGGAGCACCACAGGGTTGTGTGCTGAGCTCCCTGCTCGACTTACTTTATACGTATGTCTGTGTGGCCAAGCACAGTTCCAACACCATACTCAAATTTGCTGATGACACCACTGTTGCAGGCCATATCAAAGGTTCTGATAAGCCAGCATACAGATGGAGAGTTTGGCTGAGTGGTGTAATAACAACCATGTCAATAAGACCAAGGAAGTGATTGTAGTCTTCAGAAGAGTGAAGCCAGAGGTCCATGAACCAGTAATCATCCGAGGGTCAGAGATGGAGAGACCATAAGATATAGGAGCAGAATTAGGCCATTTGGCCCATCGAGTCTGCTCTGCCATTTCATCATGGCTGATCCATTTTTCCTCTCAGCCCCAATCTCCTGTCTTCTCTCCATATTCCTTCATGTCCTGCCCAATCAAGAAACTTTCAACCTCTGCCTTAAATATACTTAGACTTGGCCTCCACAGCTGCCTGTAGCAAAGAATTCCACAGATTCGCCACTCTCTGGCTAAAGAAATTCCTCCTCTTCTCCATTCCAAAAAGACACTCCTCTATTCTGAGGCTGTTCCTCTTGTCCTAGACTCTCCCACCACAGGAAATATCCTCTCTGCATTCACTCTGTCAAGGCCTTTCACCATCCGATAGGTTTCAATGAGGTCACCCCTCATTCTTCTGAATTCTAGTGAATACAGGCCCAGAGCCATCAGACACTCTTCGTATGACAAGCTGATAGGTGGTGTCATACCCCACCCACTCTGTTCAGGGATGGGTTTCCAGTTTGACAAAGATGGCTTCCTCAACCCTTCTTTCAAACCTCCCTATCCAAAATGTGCACGTTGTTATCATCAAAGGAGTTTCCCTTGTCCTTTAGGTGTAGATATACAGCCAAGTCTTGACCTGAGATGTTAGCCCTCCTGTGTTGGGCCATCCGTTTGTGAAATAGTTGTTTTGTCTCAAATATACAGAATATGCATTGGACAGCATATACAACTGGCTACATCGCAGCCTGGTATGGAAACACAACTGTCCTTGAACAGAAAATCCCACAAAATGTAGTGAATTCAGCCCAGTACATTATGGGTAAAGCCTTCCCCACCACTGAGCACATCTACATGAAATACTGTTGTCAGGGACCTCCACTACCCAGGACAGGCTTTCTTCTCACTGTTGCCATCAGGAAGAAGGTTCAAGAGCCTCAGGACCCACACCATCTGGTTCAGGAACAGTTACTACCCATCAACCATCAGGCTGTCGAACCAAAGGGTATAACTTCACTCACCACATCATTGAAATGTCACAACCTATGGACTCACTTTCAAGGATTTGTCATGGCATGGTCTCAACATTTTTATTGCTTATTTATCTATTATTATTGTTTCTTCTTTTTGAATTTGCACAGTTTGTTGTCTTCTGCACGCTGGTTGAACATCCCAGTTGGCGGTCTTTCATTGTTTCTGTTATAATTATTACTCTACAGATTTGTTGAGTATGTGCACAAGAAAATGAAACTCAAGATGACATACATGTACTTCGATTTACTTTGAACTTTGACTACTGCAAGAAACATAAGGTTGTAGGTAATTTTAACTTTCCACATATTGACTGGGCCTCACATCCTGTAAAAGGACGAGATGGAATAGTGTTTGTCAAATGTGTTCAGGAAAGTCTCTTCAATCAATACACAGAAATCCCAATGACAGAGTGAGTGATACTTGATCTGTTATTCAGGAATGAGAGAGATTTTCGATGGAAGTCGTTCACTGGAGTACTGCACAGACACAACAGAAGTGTTCTTGCGCAGGTCCAGCAAACAGCTTTAAAAAGCAGGAAGTTTTTCAGCAGGAGTCGTTGATTGGAGTACCGTGCAGACGAAATAGAAGAGTTCCTGCGCAGATCCAGCAAAGAGTTTTAAAAACCCAGTCTTTATAAAAGAGAGGTACCACCTAGTGGAGCAGTCATCGTGGGAGCAGTCGTCATCAGAGAAGTCTGAGTCAGAGCAGTAAGAATTTGGCTCAACAAGGCTTCAGAGGTAAGATAAGTAGGTAAGTTCATTTCTTATTTCTTATTTAACTCTTGAGAGACAAGGAGTATGTCTACAGAGCCTGTGCTCTGTTCTGAGTGTCAGATGTGGGATTTCCAGGAGACTCCCAGCCACATCTGTGCCAGGTGCATTGAGAGACCATGTTAGGCAACCGAAGCTGCAGCTCAATGGCCTTCGGCTTGTCATGGAACATGAAGCGGTGATAGGAGCTACAGAGAGGTAGTCACCCCAAGCCTACAGGAGACAGATAAAGAGGGAAGGAGATCACCTCTGTGGCCATCCTCCTCAACAATAAGTACTCCATTTTGAGTGCTATTGAGGAAGAGAGGAAGCAACCTACCTGGGGGAAGCAACAATGGCCGTGCCTCTGACACAGAATCTGGCCCTGTGGCTCAGAAGGCTGGGGAACTGAAGAGGACTTTATAGTTAGGGGGACAGATAGGCGATTCGGTGGACGTAAAAAGTAAACACGGATGGCAGTTTGCCTCCCAGATGCCAGAGTCTGCAATGTTTCTGAACACGTCCACAATAATCTGAAAAGGGAGGGTGAGCAGCCACAAGTCATGGTACATAGATCGAAAAAGGGAGGAGGTCCTGAAAAAAGAATACAGGGAGTTAGGAAAGAAGCTGAGAAGCAGGACCTCAAGGGTAGTAATCTCGGGACTGCTACCTATGCCATGAGACAGCAAGGATAGGAATAGAATGAGGTAGCAGATAAATGCATGGCTGAAGGATTGGAGCGGGGGCAGGGATTCAGATTTCTGGATAACTGGGATCTCTTCTGAGGCAAGTGGGACCTGCACAAAAGGGACGGGTTGCACTTGAATCCGAGGGGGACCATATTCTTGCGGGCAGATTTACTAGTGCTATTGGGAGTGGTTTAAACTAAATGGCAGGCGGATGGGAACCAGGATGATAGAGCTGAGGGTGAGCCAGCAGGGTTACAAGGAGATGATGGGTGTAGCATGAATGTAAGGAAGGACAAGCTAATGATTGGCTACAAATACAGACAGAGCAAAGAGTTAACTTGTACCACAGAGGCAAAATTCCAAATGGCAAAGAATGCAGGACTGAAGGTGCTGTGTTTAAATGCATGTAGCATTCGGAATAAGGTGGATGAACTCATGGTGCAATTACAAATTGGTCAGTATGACACTGTGGGCATCACTGAGTCATGGCTGAAAGAAAGCCAAAACTGGGAACTTAACATCCAAGGATATACTTTATATCAAAAGGGCAGGAAGGCAGAGGGGCTGGTGTGGCTCTGTTGGTAAGAGATAGAATTACATTTTTGGAAAGAGGTGACATAGGGTCAGGGGATGTTGAATCTTTGTGAGTGGAGTTAAGAAATTGCTAGGGTCAAAAAACCATTATGGGAATTATATATACGAGGAAATCTGCAGATGCTGGAAATTCAAGCAACACACACAAAATGCTGGTGGAACGCAGCAGGCCAGGCAGCATCTATCGGAAGAGGTAGTTGAAGTTTCGGGCCGAGACCGTTCCTCCTGACGAAGGGTCTCAGCCCGACTGTACCTCTTCCAATAGATGCTGCCTGGCCTGCTGCGTTCACCAGCATTTTGTATGTATGGGAATCATATATAGGCCTACAAATAGTAACCATGATGTGGGCTTGAGATTGCAAAGGGAGGTGGAAAAGGCATGTAATAAGGGTAATGACACAATTGTAATGGGGACTTCAATATGCAAGGAGATTGGGAAAATCAGGTTGGTGTCGAATTGCAAGAAGGAATTTGCTGGATGCCTATGAGATGGCTTTTTAGAGCAGCTTGTGCTTGAATCTATTCGGTGAAAGGTTATCTTAGATTTGGTGTTGTGTAATAACCCAGATCTTCTTAGGGAGCTTAAATTGAAGGAACCCTTAGGAGGCAGTGATCATAATATGATTGAATTCATACTGCAATTTGAGAGGGAGAAGCATGACACACACATATCTGTATCACAATGGATTAAAGGGAATTACAGAGGCATGAGAGAGGAGCTTGCCCAGGTGAATTGCAGGAGGATTCTGGTGGGGATGACAGCAGAGGAGAAATGGCTGAAGTTTTTGGGAATAGTTCACAAGGTGCAGGATAGATATATCCTACAGAGGAAAATGTTCTCAAATAAACGAAGAAAGTTAAGGACTGCATAAAATCCAAGTAAACAGCAGATAACGTAGCAAAAGTGAGTAGGAAGTTGGATGATTGGGAAGCTTTTAAAATCCAACAAAAGCCAATTTAAAAAGCTATAAGAAGGGAAAAGATGAAATATGAGGGCAGACTAGCCAATAATATAAAGCAGGATAGCAAATTTTTTTTCAGTTATATAAAGAGTAAAAGGGAGGTGAGGTTTGATATTAGACGACTGGAAAATGATGCTGGTGAGATAGTAATGGGGGAGAAAGAAATGGCAGATGAACGTAATGGGTACTTTACATCAGTCTTCACTGTAGATTACACTAGCAATGTGCCAGAGGTCCGTGAGTATCAGGGAGCAGGAGGGAGTGCCATTGCTATTACAAAGGAAAATGTGCAAGGCAAACTGAGTAGTCTTAAGGTGGATAAGTCACCTGGGCCAGATGGACGACATCCCAGAGTCCTGAGAGAGGTTGCTGAAGAAATAACGGATGCATTGGTCACGATCTTTCAGGAATCACTTGATTCTGGTGTGGCCCCAGGGGACTGGAAAATTACAAGTGTCCACTCTTAAAGAAGGGAGGAAGGTAAAAGAAATTATAAATCAGTTAGCCTAACCTCAGTAGTTGGGAAAGTGTTCGAGTTTACTTGAGGTAATAGTATGATTGAATTTCTCATACAAATGGAGGGTGCAATAGTTCAATCTAAAACCAGTGTATTATGCCTA
The DNA here is from genome assembly GCF_030028105.1 of Mobula birostris. Taxonomy (NCBI): domain Eukaryota; kingdom Metazoa; phylum Chordata; class Chondrichthyes; order Myliobatiformes; family Myliobatidae; genus Mobula; species Mobula birostris. The sequence continues at coordinate 4,999,673 of NC_092374.1, read as the reverse complement.
AACAATGGAGACTACAATGGGATGAGGGAGGAATTTACTAGTGTAGACTAGGAACACAGGTTATATGGTGGGATGGTTGAGGAACAGTAGAAGACTTTCAAAGAGATTTTTCATGGTGCTCAACAAAAGTATATTCCAGTTAAAAGCAAAGACAGTAATGGTGGGGAGGGACAGCTTTGGATAACTAAGGAAATAAGAAGAAGGTGTTAAACTAAAAGCTCGTGCATACAGAGTCGCCAAGAGTAGTGGTAAACTGGAAGATTGGGAAAACTCTAAAAAACAACAAAGTACCACTAAGCAAGCAATAAAGAAAGGGAAGCTAGATTATGGAAATAAACTAACACAAAATACAAAAATGGAGTAAAAGTTTTTATCATTATATAAAGCGGAAAACAGTGGCTAAAGTGAATGTAGGTCCCTTGGAGGACAAGGAGGAGGAATTGCTAATCGGTAATGAGGAAATGGCCGAGGCTTTGAATGACTATTTTGTGTTGGTGCTGACAGTGGAGGACACATCTAACATGCCAAAGAGAGATATTATGCATGCGACTGGGGGGGGGGGGCGCTATCACTAAAGAGGTAGTGCTGATCAAACTTGTGGGCCTGAAGGTAGATAAGCCCCCGGTCCTGATGGAGTGCATCCCAGGGAACTGAAAGAAATGGCAGGGGTTGTTGTAGAGGTTTTGGTGATGATTTACCAACATTTTCTGGATTCTGGGCAGGTTCCGGAGGATTAAAAGATGGTGACCGTCACGCCACTGTTCAAACATGAATGTAGGCAAAAGGCAGGGAACTATAGGCCAGTTCATTTAACATCCGTAGTTAGGAAATGCTTGAAGCTATCATTAAAGAAGAAATAGTGAGGCATCTGGAAAGAAATGGATCCATCAGGCAGACATAGCATGGATTCAGCAAAGGCAGGCCCTGTTTGACAAACTTACTGGTGTTCTTTAAGGATATAACGAGCACAGTGGATAGAGGGGAACAGATGGAAATAATTTACTTGGATTTCCAGAAGGCATTCGATAAAGTGCTATATCCATATGACTTATCCATAAGGTAAGGATGCATAAAGTTGGGGGTGATGGATTAGCATGGATAGAGGATTGGTTAACAATAGAAAGCAGAGAGTCGGGATACATGGGTGTTTCACTGGTTGGAAATCAGTGGTGAGTGGTGTGCTACAGGGGTCGGTGCTGGGCCCACAACTGTTCACGATACACATTAATGATCTGGATGAGTGTAGCTGATGACACTAAATTGAGTGGAAAAGCAAATTGTGCAGGAGATACAGAGAGTCTGCAGAGAGATATAGATCAGTTAAGTGAGCGGGCAAGGGTCTGGCAGATGGAGTTGTTGGTAAATGTTGGTAAATGCTTTGGAAGGAAAAATGAAAGAGCAGATTATTATTTAAATGGTAAAAAAAAATTGCAGCATGCTGTTGTGCTGAAGGACTTGGGAGTGCTTGTGCATGAATCACAAAAGGTTGGTTTGCAGGTGCAGCAGGCTATCAAGAAGGCCTTCATTGCTAGGGGGATTGAATTTAAGAGCAGGGAGGTTATGCTGCAACTATACAGGGTACTGGTGAGGCTGCACCTGGAGTACTGCGTGCAGTTCTGGTTTCCTTACTTGAAGAAGGATATACTGGAGGCTTTGGAGTCAGTGCAGAGGAGGTTTTCCAGATTGACTCCAGAGATGAAGAGAGATTCAGTCACCTGGGACTGTACTCACTGGAATTGAAGAATGAGAGGAGATCTTATAAAAACATATAAAATTATGAAAGGGATAGATTAAGATAGAGGCAGGGAAGTTGTTTCCACTGGTAGGTGAGATGAGAACTAGGGGACACAGCCTCTGATTCTGGGAATAAGAGGGGTAACATGAGGAGCGTTTGGCAGCTTTGGGCCTGTACTCACTGGAATTTAGAAGAATGTGGGGGATCTCATTGAAACCTCTCATAAGTTGAAAGCACTAGATAGGGTGGATGTGGAGAGGATGTTTCCTCAGGTGGGGGTATCCAGAACGAGAGGGCACAGTCTCAAAATTGAGAGGCGACCTTTTAGAACAGAGGTAAACAGGAAATTTTTTTAACCAGGGAGTAGTAAATCTGTGGTGGAGGCCAAGTCTTTGGGTATATTTGAGGTGGAAGTTGATAGTTTCCTGATTCTTGATTGCAGATGGCATCAAAGGTTACGGGGAGAAGGCTGGGGAGTGGGGCTGAGGAGGGGAAAAAAGGATCAGCCATGATTGAATGGCAGATACTAGAGAGAGTGTGCAGAGTGGATTTACAAGGATGTTGCCTGGACTGGAGAGCTTACTTTATGAAAATAGTTTGAAAATGGCCTTTTCGCCTTGGAGCGACAGAAGATGATAGAGGTGTATAAGATGATGAGGGGCATTTATCGTGTGGATAGTCAGAGGCTTTTTCCCAGGGCTGAACTGGCTAGCACAAGTAGGCATAGTTTTAAGGTGCTTGGAAGTAGGTATAAGGGGGATGTCAGGGGTAGGTTTTTCCATACAGAGAGTGGTGAGTACATGGTATGCACTGCCAGCGACGGTGGTGGAGACAGATACAATTGGGTCTTTTAAGAGACTCTTGGATAGGTACATGGAGCTGAGAAAAATAGAGGGCCATGGATAACCCTAGGTAATTTCTAAGGTAGGAACATGTTCGGCACAGCTTTGTGGGCCAGAGGGCCTGTATTGTGCTGTAGCTTTTCTATGTTTCTATGAGGTAGTAAATTAGATTAAACATTGGCTTTGCGAGAGAAGGCAGAAGTGGTAGTAGATTATTGCCTCTCTGAGTGGTGACCTGTGACTAGTGGTGTGCCACAGGGATCGGTGCCAGGTCCATTGTTGTTTGTCACCTATATCAATGATCTGGATGATAATGTGGTTTAGATCATCTTCAAATTTGTGGATGACAGCAAGATTGGGGATGTAGAGGACATTGAGAAAGACTATCCAAACTTGCTGCGAAATCTGGGCCAGCTAAAAAATGGCATGTGCAATTTAATGCAGACAAGTGTGAGGTGTTGCACTTTGGGAGGACAAACCAGGTTAGGACTTATAAGGTGAGTGGTCTGGCACTGAGGACTGCAGTAGAACAAAGAAATTTGGGAATACAGGTCTTTAATTCATTGAAAGTGGTGTCACAGGTAGATAGGGTCGTAAAGAAAGCTTTTGGCACATTGGCCATAAATCAAAGTATTGAGTACAGGAAATGGGAAGTTCTGTTTAAGTTGTATAAGATGGTGGTAAGACCTAATTTGGAGTTTTGTATGCAGTTTTGGTCGCCTGCTTATAGGAAAGATGTAAAGAAGGTTGAAAGAGCACAAAGAAAATTTACAAGAGTATTGCTGACACTGGAGGACCTGAGCTATAAGGAAAGATTGAAAAAGTTAGAATTTTATTTCTTTGAAACATAGAAGATTGAGGGGAGATTTGATATACAAAATTATGAGGGGTATAGATCGGGTAAATGCAAGCAGGTTTTTCCACTGAGGATGAGTGGGACTACAACCAGAGGTCATGGGTAAAGGGTGAAAGATTAGGGAAAACTTCTTCACTGAGGCTTGTGAGAGTGTGGAACAAACTGCCAGCGCAAGTGGTGCATACCAGCACAATTTCAATGTGTAAGAGAAGTTTGGACAGGTACATGGAAGTCAGGGCTGTGGAGGGCTATGGCCCCGGTGCAGGTCAAAGGGAGTAGGTTTAAATGGTCCAGCATCTAGGTGGGCTGAAGGGCCTGTTTCCGTGCTGTACTTTTTGTATGACTCTAAAATCAAAAGTATGCGAGTTTTCAATTTTCACTCTAAATATGCATATTACAAATAAACACTTAAAGTGCTCTGTAACATTTCCTGATCAGAGCAATGGTTGGTCCGTGCCGAGAGAATATTGTTTCTTAACAGTCCCAGTGAGAAAAGACCAGCCTATAAATTCTCTCCTTCTCAGTACAGCTCTGAAAATGTTAAAGTTTCAGTTGAAAATAAATTTATTACCATATACAATTTTGAGATTCATTTTCTAGCAGAATTTTACAAGAAAAAAATACTTAAACATACGACTGACAAACGACCAATGTGCGAAAGAGACAAACTGCAAATATAAACAATACTGAGAACATTCATTGCAAAGGGTCTTTGAAAGTGAGAACAGTCGGCCCTCCTTATCCGCGAGGGATTGGTTCCGGGATCCCTCGCAGATACCAAAAAACGCAGATGCTCAAGTCCCTTATTCAACCTGTCTCAATGCGGTGGATCTTAGAACCCAGCGGAACCCCGGACCTTATTAAACCTGTCTCAGTGCGGTGGACATTAGGACCCGGCGGCGGAGCTCTGAATCCGCAGTGTCTCTGTTCACGAAAATAATCATGATCGCGATTTAAAATAAAGTGGAAATAATAAAGCGATCAGGAAGAGGTGAAACGCCATTGGTTATTGGAAGAGCGTTAGGGTACAGTCGGTCAACGATCGGAACAATTTTAAAGGATAAAATGAGAAAGGCCCTGCCCAATTAAAGCTACAATTATTACTAAGCAATGCAGTGGTTTAATTATTGGGTTTTGGGTTTTTGATCCTCCACATCAACCCAGCAGGGATGGAGAGCACGCTGGATCAAACTCAGGAACTTCTGTTCCCGAGCCCAGTGCTAAAACATATGTTTCTTAAGTGTTTTATATGCATAGAGGGGTAAAATATATACTATATACTCAGACAAACGTTTGACTAACTGACGCTAAATAATACCAGATGTACCTGTTCCAACTTACTTAGTAAGAGAACTTCCAGTTTTTTTTCCGATCCTGATCCACGATAACCTACGCACATCCTCCTATATACTTTAAGTCATCTCTAGATTACATATAATACCAAATACAATGTAAATGCTATGTAAAATAGTTGTTACACTGCATTGTTTAGGGAATAATGACAAGAAAAAAAAAGATCTGTACATGCTCGAACAGCAAGTGCTGGAAGAGCACTTCCGGGTTTTCTCGATTCGCGGTTGGTTGAACTCGCGCATGCGGAACTCGCGGATAAGGAGGGCCAGCTGTACATAGGTTTAGTTTAGAGCTGTGGTAAGTGAAGATGTCACGCTGATTCAGGAGCCTAATGGTTGAAGGTTATTAACTGTTCCTGAACCAGGCGGTGTCAGTCCTGAGGCTCCTGTACTTTCTTCCTGATGGCGGCAGTGACAAGAGAGCATGGCCTGGGTGCAGGGATCTCTGATGATGGATGCTGCTTTCCTGTGACAGCGTTTCATGTAGATGTGCTCAATGGCTGGGAGGGCTTTACCGTGATATACTGGGCGGAATCCATGGCCTTTTGTGGGAGTTTCCATTCAAAGGCATTGGTGTTTCCATATCAGGCTGTGATGCAGCCAGTCAATAAACACTGTATAGAAGAGCTCAGTGGTGCAGGGGAGAGGGCCTTTGGCTGTGATGGCTCTGTGATGGACCCGCCACTTTCTGTAGCTCCCCGTTCCAGGCAACATTAAGGTGGATCTCTTCTGCAGTCTTTGTAATGCTATCACATCTTTCCTGTAGTGTGGAGATAAGAACTGTACACAGTACTCCAAGTGTGGACTGACCAATGTATTGAACAGCTGCAAGGTTACGTCAGAAACTGTCTCTGCCAAAAAGTCCATTAACGAACGGTCAATTAATTTACATCTTCCAGGAAGGGTGTAAATACAAGAGTGCGATGCCCTCCACACTCACACAGTGTAACAAACTCCGCATGTACATACACACAGTGTAACAAACCCCACTCGTACACACACAGTGTAACAAACTTCGCACGTGTACACACGCACCGTGTAACAAACTCCACACGTACACAGTGTAACAAACTCTGCATGTGTACACACACACACACACAGCGTAACAAACTCCGCACGTACACACACGCACAGTGTAACAAACCCCACTCGTACACACAGTGTAACCAACTCCACACGTACCCAGTGTAACAAACTCTGCATGTGTACACACGCAGTGTAACAAACTCCACTCGTACATACACAGTGTAACGAACTCCACACGTACACAGTGTAACAAACTCTGCATGTGTACATACGCACAGTGTAACAAACTCCACTCGTACACACAGTGTAACAAACTCCACTCGTACTCGTACACGTATACACACACACACACACACAGTAACAAACTCCACTCGTACACGTACACACACACACACACACACACACACACACACACACACACAGTGTAACAAACTCCACGTATGCTCCTGCTTCTTCTTTGGTTGTCCATCGAAATCCGATGACGACGTCCACTCCTTTAACGGTGAGATCTTTGATGACTATACAGTCCTATCCTGGACCCACAAGCTCTATTGCAGGTGGGACATGGATATGTGGTAGTGGTGGCTACCATGGCTGCATTTCTCCTGGCTCCCTTCTGCTGTCTTCTGGTTGTTCTTTCCATCTCCAGAATACGAACCCCATCCCTACACAGCTGTCGCCAAGTGGTACGGTCAGCAGCAACATCCTCCAGGCCCTCGGGTCTGATCTTGCACTTCCTTAAGCATTCTTCATCTGATCCTTATAGTCCTTCTTCGGCCCTCCAGCTGAGCGTCGACCATGATGTAGCTGGCTGTATAACACTCTGCGGGGTAGCCGACATGGGGGCATCCTTATCACGTGCCCCAGCCACTGCAGCTGACGCTGGGTGATCATGGCCTCAATACTTCTGCAATTGGTCTTTACAAGTATTTCAGTGTGAGGCACCCGCTCACGCCAGGCAATTCCCAGGATGCACTGGAGGCAGCTTACGTGGAAGCGCTCCAAGGACTTGATGTGACGGCTGTAGGTTACCCAAGCTTCACAGCTATAAAGGAGGGTGGTGACACAGACTGCTTGGTATACAGCGACCTTTGCGGAGGGACGAAGGCTCCTGTTCTGAAAGACTCTACGCCGAAGTCTCCCAAAGGCAGCTGATGCCTGTTTAATGCGGCTCTGGATGTCATTGTCAATGCCGCTATCCCCAGAGAGAACGCTCCCCAGATATTTGAAAGATGGCACTGCTGACAGCTTTTCATCACCAACAGTGAAGGCAGGTAGAGTGGGTGGGGCACTGGTACTCCATTGACAAACCACTTCTGTCTTGGTGGTATTGACAGTCAGCCCCATCCTGCTGTACGCTCTCACCGCCACGGCAAGGACAGTCTGAAGATCCTCCGGAGCGTGGGCCACAAGAGCACAGTCGTCTGCATACTGTAGCTCCAGGACCCGCTCTCTATGGAGTTTGCTGGTTGCGTGCAGCCTCCTGATGTCAAAGAGGTCGCCATCTAATTTGACGTCCACTGCCACACCGCTGCTGTCTTCAATCTCGTTGTGGAGAAGCTTGGTAACACACGAGAGGAAGATGTTAAAGAGCACTGGCACTAGCACACACCCCTGCCTCACCCCCTGTGTGTACAAGGAAGGGCTCGGACTCTTGTCCTCCTATTGTCACCCGAGCAGTCGTCCCATTGTGGAAACGGTGGAGGATGTTAACAAATTTACTGGGACAGCCAAACCTAAGGAGGACATCCCATAAGAGCTCTCTTTGCACAGTGTCGAATGCTTTGGAGAGGTTGACAAAGGCCATAAACAGGTCCTGATGTTGCTCCCGGCACTTTTCCTGAAGCTGCCGGGCTGTGAAGATCATGTCGATCGTGCTCCTGTTCTTCCTAAATCCACACTGCGATTCAGGCAGCATTGACTCGGTGATGTTGCTGATGAGTCTCTGAAGCATCACCTTAGCCAGGACCTTTCCAGCAACAGAAAGGAGTAATATGCCCCTACTATTGCCGCATATGGCCTTGTCACCCTTGTTCTTATAAATGACAACAGTGTTTGAATTTCTCCATTGCTGTGGGATGTTCTCATCAGTCCAGGCCTTGGTGATGTACTGGTAGAGGGTGTGCATGCACATGTACCCTCCGTTCTTCAGTAACTCAGCAGGGATATTATCAGTGCCAGGGGACTTGTTGTTCTTAAGGGATTGGACAGCTGATAGAACCTCCTGGAAGGTTGGTGGTAGACTGAAGTCGTGGATAGGAGGAAGTTCAGGCAGTTTGTCCAGGATGGTGGGGTCTGCGTCAGAGTCCTGATATAAGCAGGGTGTTAAAATGCTCAGCCCACCTCAGCAGAATGGTATTCTGATTCTTCAGAAGTGTTAGACCATCTGCTGTTTTCAGGGGAGTAACGCATCGACTTATTGGGCCGTAGATGGTTTTGACAGCATTGTAAAAATTATGCATGTCATTATTATCAGCAAAGGACTGGATTTCATGTACCTTTTCAGTCCACCACTCATTTTGTATGGCCCGTATTGCCTTTTGCACTTTCCTCCGAGCTGCCTGCCAATGCTGCCTGATGCTGGTGGATGAAGGGTTGTCTAAAGCAGCCCGGTGTGCTTTGTGCATGTCCTTAAGCAAGTTGTAGATGGTGTCTGAGTTATCATCAAACCAGTCTTGGTGGTTCCTGCTCTTATGGCCGATGGATTGGGCTGCCGCCTCATAGAGCGCAGAGCCGATATAGGTCCACTGTTGTTCATTGGTATTGTCTGAGCTCAGACAAGGTTCCAACTCCCTTAGTTTCTCAGCTAGGATGCGTCGAAATTCACTTCTTGCTTCTGTGTTTCTCAGGCGGTTGCAATTTAGTGGCTTTTTATTGTGTTTATGCAGCCGCAAGGGGGGACGCACTTTCATATGGAGCTTGGCCACAATCATACGGTGGGCAGTCCAGCACCCTGCACCTCTCATGGCACGGGTGATGAGAACATCCTTGATGTCACTATGTCTCACAATGATGAAGTTGATCATGTGCCAATATTTAGAGTGAGGGTGCATCCACGAGGTCTTATATTTTGCCTTCTGCTGGAAGATGGTGTTGGTTATGCTCAGAGCAAAGGGTAAGTAGCCTCATGCCATTTGCATTCACCTTGCCAATACCATGCCTACCTAGCACTCCACTCCATATCCACACGTGCACACACACAGTGTAACAAACTCCACATGTACACAGTGTAAAGAACTCCATACACAGTATAATGCCCTCTACACGTACACACACATGTACAGTGTGATGAACTCCACATGTACACAGTGATTCCACACCACACACACGTGCGCAGTGTGACACACATATAATAAACTCTTCTGACCTGGCTGAGCGATCAAGTCGGTGCAGTCTTTCATTGAATCTGTTATAGTTACCTATTACAGATCTACTGAGATTGCCTGCGAGGAAATTAATCTCAGGCTTGTACATGATGACATACATGCATTTTGATAATAAATTGACTTTGAAAAACATTGTGCAGCGACACTGCTATACAGCAGACGCACTGTACAACACCATTGCACTACATGCACACGCTCCACCATGTAGGAGAGAGAATGGGGGCCTGTTACTGTGCAGTATGGCTGAGTCAATAAATCTGTTGACACTCTAAATCATGAGAATGGAAGGTCAATGTTGCAGGACTTGCCCAGTGTTTATGTGTTACAGCTGTGTTTCTGCTTGCCACTGTACTACATTGCCAGAGTATGAGCCTACTGGCTTCAGACATCAAATAAATGGCAGATAATTAAACACACATTTTTTCAACTTCATCAGTTAAACACTCTGCTGAAACAGTCTTGGAGTAACTGCGGTCATTAACGTCAAAGAGAGTGGAGGTCCTTGCTGCGAGTCACGGCGCTGGATTGAACAGAAAGACTCTTTCAATGTCTTTGTGATTTGTATTTTGTATTCTATGACTGTCACTTGTTTTTTATTTTTGCCATTTGCACAATTTGTTCTTTTCTTGCTCATTGGGAGTTTGATGTTTTTCTTTAAAATGGTTCCATGGCTTCGTATCACGGCTGTCTACAGGAAGATGAATCTCAGCATTGTATAACAGGACTTATCACATACTTTCATGACAAGTGTACTTTGAATCTTTGAAAGCAGGAGTTGGATTGCAGCTCAGAGCCAGCTGAACTGAAACAGAGTGTTCAGGTTAGGACCAAATCCTGATACACCCACAAACCACACTGTGGCTTCCTGCTTCAAAGACACTTCCCAAGTGAAACACGAGAAGGTGCAGAGAGCAGTGGACTCAGACCAATACATCACAGACACATCGCTCCCCACCATCGGTCGTACCTACAGGCGGCACTGCCACACAATGGCAACATTCATCATCAACGATCCCTACCATCTGTGCCAGGCCATCTTCTATCAGTTCCCACCAGGCAGGAGGCACAGAGCCTGAAGGCCCATACCACCAGATTCAGAAACAGCTGCTTTCCTTCAACATTCAATTCTTGAACCAACTTACAAAACCCTCATCTCTACAGTTTAGCAACACTGTGGCACTTTACACTAAAAAGGACTTGGTTTTGCTCTTTCATGTAAAAATTGTGCATAATTTATGTTTAATTGATGTTTTTCCTGTGAATGCTGTCTATCTGATGCTCTGTGCCTGTGACGCTGCTGCAAGTGAGTTTTTCATTGTACCTGTGCAGATGACAATAAACCCGACTTTGACTGCAGATGCTACAGTCTGGAGAAACAGACAAAATGGTGGTGAAACTCAGCAGTTTAGGCAGCATCTACGGAGGGAGGAAAATAGACAAAATTTCAGATTGAATCCAGTCCTGATGAGGAGTCCCAATCCAAAATGTTGCCTGCCCATTTTCCACCCACAGATGCTGCCCAGCCCACCAAGTTCCTCCAGCTTCTTCTCTGTTGCATTACTCCCAATTCAGTGGTCATACTGAGGTGCCTTGCATACCAAGGATATGTTTGATCCATACAGGACCAGGCTGAGCCTCACTAATTTTCCACCCCACTATGACAGGTTGACCCACTGTTTGTGGGTCTCCTCTGATAGGACCAGGCTGGGCTTCACACATTCTCCATCCCTCTCTGACAGGTTGCATCACTGGTCTGGTATGGAGATCAGAAAAAGCTGCAGAGGTTGTAAACTCAGTCAACTGCATCAGGGGCACGAGCCTCCCCACCATCGAGGACATTTTCAGAAGGTACATCAAGGTGGTTTCATCTGACATTAAGGAACATCACCAACCAGGACACGCCCACTTCTCATTAATACCACCAGAGAGGACAGTACAGGAGCCTGAAGATGCACACTCAATAATTTAGGAAGAGCTTCTACCTTTCCAACATCAGATCTCTGAGTGGAAAATTACCCAATGAACACTACCCCACTATTGTGTTCTTTTTTGCACTGCTTATTTGTTTTTAATGTTTATTATTGGTGTTTGGACAATAGACAATAGGTGCAGGAGTGGACCATTCGGCCCTTCGAGCCAGCACCACCATTCACTGTGATCATGGCTGATCATTCACTATCAGTATCCAGTTCCTGCCTTATCCCCATAACCTTTGATTCCGCTATCTTTAAGAGCTCTATCCATCTCTTTTTTGAAAGCATCCAGAGACTTGGCCTCCACAGCCTTCTGGGGCAGAGCATTCTATATATCCACCACTCTCTGGGTGAAAAAGTTTTTCCTCAACTCCGTTCTAAATGGCCTACCCCTTATTCTTAAACTGTGGCCTCTGGTTCTGGACTCACCCATCAGCGGGAACATGCTTCCTGCCTGCAGCATGTCCGATCCCTTAATAATCTTATATGTTTCAATAAGATCCCCTCTCAGCCTTCTAAATTCCAGAGTATACAAGCCCAGTCGCTCCAATCTTTCGACATATGACAGTCCTGCCGTACCGGGAATTAACCTTGTGAACCTACACTGCGCTCCCTCAATAGCAAGAATGTCCTTCCTCAAATTTGGAGACCAATACTGCACACAGTACTCCAGGTGTGGTCTCACCAGGACCCTGTACAGCTGCAGAAGGACCTCTTTGCTCTTATACTCAATTCCCCTTGTTATGAAGGCCAGCATGCCATTAGCTTTCTTCACTGCCCTCTGTACTTGCATGCTTGCTTTCAGTGACTGATGTACAAGAACACCTAGACGTCGTTGTGCTTCCCCTTTTCCTAACTTGACTCCATTTAGATAATAATCTGCCTTCCCGTTCTTACCAGCAAAGTGGATAACCTCACATTTATCCACACTAAACTGCATCTGCCATGCATCTGCCCACTCACCCAGCCTGTCCAAGTCACCCTGCATTCTCATAACATCCTCCTCACATTTCACACTGCCACCCAGCTTTGTGTCATCGGCAAATTTGCTAACGTTAGTTTTAATTCCCTCATCTAAATCATTAATATATATTGTAAACAGCTGCGGTCCCAGCACTGAACCCTGCGGTACCCCACTGGTCACCGCCTGCCATTCCGAAAGGGACCCATTAATCGCTACTCTTTGTTTTCTGTCAGCCAGCCAATTTTCAATCTTTGTCAGTATTCTGCCCCCAATACCATGTGCCCTAATTTTGCCCACTAATCTCCTATGTGGGACTTTATCAAAGGCTTCCTGAAAGTCCAGGTACACTACATCCACTGGCTCTCCCTTGTCCATTTTCATAGTTACATCCTCAAAAAATTCCAGAAGATTAGTCAAGCATGATTTCCCCTTCGTAAATCCATGCTGACTCGGACCAATCCTGTTACTACTATCCAGATGTGTCGTAATTTCATCCTTTATAATTGACTCCAGCATCTTTCCCACCACCGACATCAGGCTAACTGGTCTATAATTCCCTGTTTTCTCTCTTCCTCCCTTCTTGAAGAGAGGGACAACATTAGCCACCCTCCAATCCACAGGAACTGATCCTGAATCTATAGAACATTGGAAAATGATTACCAATGCATCCACGATTTCTAAAGCCACCTCCTTAAGTACCCTGGGATGCAGACCATCAGGTCCCAGGGACTTATCAGCCTTCAGACCCAACAGCCTATCCAACACCATTTCCTGCCTAATATAAATTTCCTTCAATTCATCCATTACCCTAGGTCCTTTGGCCACTATTACATCTGGGAGATTGTTTGTGTCTTCCCTAGTGAAGACAGATCCAAAGTACCTGTTCAACTCGTCTGCCATTTCCTTGTTCCCCATAATAAATTCACCCACTTGTCTTCAAGGGCCCAATTTTGGTCTTAACTATTTTTTTTCCCTTTCACATACCTAAAGAAGCTTTTACTATCCTCCTTTATATTCTTGGCTAGTTTACCTTCGTACCTCATTTTTTCCTCTGCCTATTGCCTTTTTTGTTACTTTCTGTTGCTCTTTAAAAGTCTCCCAATCCTCCGGCTTCCCACTCAACTTTGCTATGTTATACTTCTCTTTTATTTTTCTACTGTCCATTACTTCCCTTGTCAGCCACGGCCTCCCTTTACTCCCCTTAGGATCTTTCTTCCTCTTTGGAACGAACTGATCCTGCACCTTCCGCATTATTCCCAGAAACACTTGCCATTGCTGTTCCATTAGGGTATTGTTTCATTGAACTTTGGCCGGATCCTCCCTCATGGTTCCATAGTCCCCTTTGTTCAACTGTAATACTGACACTTCCGAGTTTCCCTTCTCCCTCTCAAATTGTAGATTAAAACTTATCATATTATGGTCACTGCCTCCTAATGGCTCCTTTACCTTGAGGTCCCTGATCAAATCTGGTTCATTGCACAACACTAAATCTAGAATTGCGTTCTCTCCGGTAGGCTCCAGTACAAGCTGTTCTAAGAATCCATCTCAGAGGGACTCCACAAACTCCCTTTCTTGGGGTCCAGTACCAACCTGATCCCTCCAGTCTACCTACATGTTGAAGTCCCCCATAACAACTGTAGCATTACCTTTGTGACATGCCAATTTTAACTCTTGATTCAACTTACACCCTACATCCAAACTACTGTTTGGGGGCCTGCAGGTAACTCCCATTAGGGTCTTTCTACCCTTAGAATTTCTCAGTTCTATCCATACTGACTCAACGTCTCCTGATTCTATGTCCCCCCCTGCAAGGGACTGAACATCATTCCTCACCAACAGAGCCACCCCAGCCCCTCTGCCCATCAGTCTGTCCTTTCGATAGGACATATACCCTTGAATATTCATTTTCCAGGCCCTGTCCACTTGAAGCCATGTCTCTGTTATTCCCACAACATCATACTTACCAATTTCCAACTGTGTCTCAAGCTCATCCACTTTATTTCTTATACTCCGTGCATTCATATACAATACTTTTAATTCATTACTCCCCTCACCTCAGATATCAATTCCTATTTCACTTGGCCATACTGAACAATCTCTTCTTAAGCTTTCTGTCATTCTTAACTTTTCTTATTCTCACTCTCCCTTTATCTCCATCCTTATGTTTCCAGTTCGTCCCCTCTCTGCCCACTACTTAGTTTAAACACACCTGTGTTGCAGAGGCAAACCTAGTGATCTGGGGATTATCCAGACTATGTACCTTTCTCCCAGCTTTTCCAGCAACATTGTTCAACAATCTGAATTATTTAAGTCGCCTGATAGGAAAGATAATGGAAGCTTTAGAGAGAGTGCAGAGGAGGCTCACCAGGATGCTGTCTGGGTTCGAGGACATGCCTTACAAAAATAGGGTGAATGAGCTAAGGCTTTTCTCTTTGGAGTGAAGAAAGATGAGAGGCAACTTGATAGAGGTGTACAAGATGATAAGAGTTCAAGTGGACAGCCAGAGACTTTTTCCCAGGGTGGAAATGGCTAATATAAGGGAGCAGAATTTTAAGGTGATTGCAGGGAAGTATTGAGGGATGTTAGAGGTAGGTTTTTTTTAAAAACAGATTAGTGGGTGTGTGAACACCCTGCCAGGGGTGGTGGTAAAGGCAGATACATTAGAAACATATAAGAAACTCTTGCATCATCACAAAGGTGATACAGATAAATGGAGAACTATATGGGAAGGAAGCATTAGATTGATCAGTGTAGATTAAAAGGTCAGCACAACATTGTGGGCAGAAGGCCTGTACTGTGCTGCAAGGTTCAATGTTGTTATTGTAATGAAGGAGACATGCTTCAGTGAATTTCCTGTCCCTTTTAAACACATTAGTGGTGACCCTTGAGACTGAACCCAGCCAAGAGGATATCGATTCTTCCCCCAAAGGGTTTGTGGGAGAGAACAATCCCTGTCTCCACATACTGACACAACCTAGCCAGATAAATTCTTGTACATACGTGTCTGAGGGCACAACTCCACACACACATGCACGATAAAAAAGTGGTCTGACAACACGCACTGAGGTCCGAGGTCAGCAAGTCAAGCGCTAGGGTCTGAAGCTCTTGGTGTCCAAAGGCAGCCTATCCTGGGGTTGGAAGGTAAGAAAGGATTTGGTTTTACCGTTATTGAAGTGTCCGTTTTGTTGTATGTTGACTGTGTGTTGTTCTGTTGGACATAGCAGACATGCTATGTTAGCATTGAAAGTGTGGGGTCACTTGCAGGCTGGCCCACTACATCCCTCGTTGTTACCAAACAACACATTTCACTACGTTTGAATATATATGTGATAACTATATCAGAGATTACAACAGGACTTCAACCCAGATAAGTGTGAAATGGTTCACTTTGGTACGTCCAATTTGAAGACAGAATATAATGTTAATGGTAAGACTCTTGACAGTGTGGAGGATCTGAGATATCTTGGGGTCTGTGTCCATAAGACACTCAAAGCTGCTGCGCAAGTTGACAGTGTTAAGAAAGCATATGGTGTGTTGGCATTCATCAACCGTGGGATTGAGTTCAGCAGCGTGAGATAATATTGCAGCTATACAAGACCTTGGTCAGACCCCACTTGGAGTACTCTGTTCAGTTCTGGTCACCTCACTACAGGAAGGATATGGCTACTATAGAGAGAGTGCAGAGATTTACCAGGATGTTGCCTGAATTGGAGGGCGTACCTTATGAGAATAGATTGAGTATACTTGGCCTTTTCTCCTTGGAGCGACGGAGAATGAGAGGTGACCTGATAGAGGTGTATAAGATAATGAGGGGCATTGATTATGTGGATAGTCAGAGGCTTTTTCCCAGGGCTGAAGTGGCTAAGACGAGGGAGCACAGTTTTAAGGTGCCTGGAAATAGGTACTGAGCGGATGCTAGGGGTAAGTTTTTCACACAGAGTGTGATGGGTGCATGGAATTGACTGCCGGTGGCAGAAGCGGATACAATAGGGTCTTTTAAGAGCCTCTTAGATGGGTACATGGAACTTAGAAAAATAGAGGGCTATGCGGTAGGGAAATTCTAGGCAGTCCCTAGAGTAGGTTACATGGTCAGCACAACATTTTGGGCTGAAGGGCCTGTAATATGACCTCAGGGATGTGTGCTTGGCCCACTGCTCTACTTTCTCTATACCCATGACTACGCTGCAAAATACAGCTCGAACATAGTTTACAAATTCTGATTCTGATTCTGAAACCAGCCTTACCTCCCTGATCTGGGGCCTCTAGCCCTGGGCACACCATTTGTCTACATCATCTCCCCAACCCTTTCAGGCAGACAGCTCCAACTCCCAACACTCCAGAGGGAAGGGAGGCGTGAAACTTCCAGAGGTCCCAGGGGTAAAGTGCTCTACATCATCCCATCACACACTCCCGGGGTCAGACACAGAGTGAAACTCCCTCCACACTGTCCCATCACACACTGTCAGAGTCAGAGACAGACAGGAACTGTCTCTACACCATTACCATTAGGTAGGGGAAGGCTTTTACAAAAACAAAGTTGCTTGTTTAACATGCAGATAGGTCAAACAGCGTCAAGACTAGTACTGATCTTCCTGAAACACAATCCCAACTTTCCAAAGACCTGAATGCCCTTCCCAGCTGGATGCAATGATCTACTCAACTGACAGTGTGCTCTTGATCCGCAGATATCAGCTGATGTACCCCCAACAGCAGCAGCTCTACTTCAATAGGTAAGTTCAACGGAGGTTCTCATTCCCATTCTGGTGTGTCTGTCCATGGCCGCCTCTACTGCCACAATGAAGCCACACTCAGGGTGGTGGTGTAAGACGTCGTTTTCCATCTGGGTAGTCTCTAACTTGATGCCGTGAACGTAGATTTCTCCAACCTTTGGTAATTTCCTCACCTCCCCATTCCCTCTTCTTCAATTCCCCATTCTGGCTCAGCTCTTACCTCTTTCTCTTCTCCTCACTTGCTCATCATGTCCCTCTGGCACTCCCACCTCTTTCCCTTTCTTCCAACAAGATAAAGGATCCTTAAAGTGAGAACCATTTGACTGATGCTCTTTTCTTGCTGCTGCCATCAAGTAGAAGGTACTGGAGCCTCAGGACCTACACCACCAGGTTCAAGAACAGTTACTACCTCTCAGCCATCAGCCTCTTGAACAAAAGGGGACAACTACACTTACTTAAGGACGCTTATCTGTTTATTTCAGACTCATTTATTTATATCTCCATTTGCACAGTTTGTCATCCGTTGATGCTGGTTACAGTTACTATTCTATAGATCTGATAAGTATGCCCGCAGAATATCTCAGGGTGTATATGTGTGACATGTATGACCTAATGATAAATTTTACTTTGAACTTTGTGAATTTTGAGACCATCAGTTATGGGAACACGAGAAATAGAATGAGTGTAGTTATTGCCTTTTGTTCAACAGCCTGATGCTTGAAAGTTAGTAACTATTTTTGAACCTGGTGGTGAAAGTCCTGGGGCACTTGTACCTTCTACCTGATGGCAGCAGCGAGAAAAGAGCATGGCCTGGGAGGTGAGGATCTTTGATGAGACAGACAGTGGGTGACAGGTGGACTCAGGAAAGGGGGCCAGATTCTCTCTTTGCAATTAGACATCAGCACAGATATCAATGTAAATACAAGTATAATCATCTACATGGAGTGCTATTGCAGGAAAGCAGCACATAACGCTTCTTCTCATTACTGCCATCAGGAAGTAGGTATAGAAGCCTCAGGACCCACACCTCCAAGTTCTGGAACAGTTATCACCCCTCAACTATCAGGCTCTTGAAGCAGAGGAGATAACTTCAATTGCCCCATCATTTAACTATTTCCACAACCTATTCACTCACTTTCAAGAACTCTTCATCTCGTGTTCTCGATACTTATTGCTTATTTATTCACTATATATTTTTATTTGCAGTTTGTCATGTTTTACACAGTAGTTGTTCGTCCGTCTTGTGAGAGGTTTGTGATTCTATTGTGTTTCTTTGTGAATGCCTGCAAGAAAATGAGTATCAGTGTAATGCCCTAGTTCATATTTTTACTGCTATGCTGTAGGTATTTCATTTTGGCAGTTCTGTAAGAGCCGGCTGTTCTGTTTTCATGTTTGTTTGGTTACTGCCGAAGATAAGAGAGAGAAGAATGTGTGCCATCCAATTAGAATAGTCAGATTAAGGGGAGGTTTCTCTGGTGAGGGACACTAAGGTTGGGCTTGGGCTTTTGTTCGAGAGGAGATAAAGAGAGAAGACGCCAAGGAGAACCAGTCGTAGCATACGATCCACTGGGAGACCCGTCTGTTCGAGATGGATTGCGAGCAACATTCGGAACGTGGTGTGTGCTTATACGTTGACCGAGGGCGCAGTGCACACGAGTGACAGGGAAGTTCAAGGTGAGCTCCAACTTGTGCACATTTGATTGTTTAATTAGAATGGGCCCTTTGCTTTTTGTTTTTTTTACTAACCCTTTAGTTAAGATTCATAAATATAATTCCTTTAATCGTGTACCATCTGTTATTTCGTGGCATTAACTTGTGACAGGGTGGCAAATGACACAGCATCCACACAAACCAGGGGCTTGGGATGGGATCAAGCGCGCCTCAGTCTCACGAGTTTGGTGGGGCCAGAGGTCGTCTTCCCAAGGTGTTTCGTCAGGGCTGTATACGGTGACATAAATGTACTTTGATAATAAATTTACTGTGAACTTTAATCACAGCCAGTCAAAGCCCAAAAGAGCCTAAGAGTTAACACCCTTCCCTGTAACTGGGGACAACAGCAGATTATTACAACTGGATTCACGTCTTAGAAACATAGAAAAACATAGAAAATAGGTGCAGGAGTAGGCCATTCGGCCCTTCGAGCCTGCACCGCCATTTATTATGATCATGGCTGATCATCCAACTCAGAACCCTGCCCCAGCCTTCCCTCCATACCCCCTGACCCCCGTAGCCACATGGGCCATATCTAACTCCCTCTTAAATATAGCCAATGAACTGGCCTCAACTGTTTCCTGTGGCAGAGAATTCCACAGATTCACCACTCTCTGTGTGAAGAAGTTTTTCCTAATCTCGGTCCTAAAAGGCTTCCCCTCTATCCTCAAACTGTGACCCCTCGTTCTGGACTTCCCCAACATCGGAAACAATCTTCCTGCATCTAGCCTGTCCAATCCCTTTAGGATCTTATACGTTTCAATCAGATCCCCCCTCAATCTTCTAAATTCCAACGAGTACAAGCCCAGTTCATCCAGTCTTTCTTCATACGAAAGTCCTGCCATCCCAGGAATCAATCTGGTGAACCTTCTTTGTACTCCCTCTATGGCAAGGATGTCTTTCCTCAGATTAGGGGACCAAAACTGCACACAATACTCCAGGTGTGGTCTCACCAAGGCCTTGTACAACTGCAGTACTACCTCCCTGCTCCTGTACTCAAATCCTCTCGCTATAAATGCCAGCATACCATTCGCCTTTTTCACCGCCTGCTGTACCTGCATGGCCACTTTCAATGACTGGTGTATAATGACACCCAGGTCTCGTTGCACCTTCCCTTTTCCTAATCGGCCACCATTCAGATAATAATCTGTTTTCCTATTTTTGCCACCAAAGTGGATAACTTCACATTTATCCACATTAAATTGCATCTGCCATGAATTTGCCCACTCACCCAACCTATCCAAGTCACTCTGCATCCTCTTAGCATCCTCCTCACAGCTAACACTGCCACCCAGCTTCGTGTCATCCGCAAACTTGGAGATGCTGCATTTAATTCCCTCATCCAAGTCATTAATATATATTGTAAACAACTGGGGTCCCAGCACTGAGCCTTGCGGTACCCCACTAGTCACCGCCTGCCATTCTGAAAAAGTCCCGTTTATTCCCACTCTTTGCTTCCTGTCTGCTAACCAATTCTCCACCCACACCAATACCTTACCCCCAATACCGTGTGCTTTAAGTTTGCACACTAATCTCCTGTGTGGGACCTTGTCAAAAGCCTTTTGAAAATCCAAATATACCACATCCACTGGTTCTCCCCTATCCACTCTACTAGTTACATCCTCAAAAAATTCTATGAGATTCGTCAGACATGATTTTCCTTTCACAAATCCATGCTGACTTTGTCCGATCATTTCACCACTTTCCAAATGTGCTGTTATCACATCCTTGATAACTGACTCCAGCAGTTTCCCCACCACCGACGTTAGGCTAACCGGTCTATAATTCCCCGGTTTCTCTCTCCCTCCTTTTTTAAAAAGTGGAGTTACATTAGCCACCCTCCAATCCTCAGGAACTAGTCCAGAATCTAATGAGTTTTGAAAAATTATCACTAATGCATCCACTATTTCTTGGGCTACTTCCTTAAGCACTCTAGGATGCAGACCATCTGGCCCTGGGGATTTATCTGCCTTCAATCCCTTCAATCCTGAGGGAAGACAATCCCAAATTGACTGTACATCAGACCATTCTGAGTATCACAGCTACCTGCTGACACCATCATACCCAAACCTAATGCCCAGAAACACCCCTCCCCTCCACCACGGCCCAGGTCAAAGCCCCGTTCTCCACCCAGCCTAACTCACCGACATAGATTCTCAGCAAGCTGATTACAGACCGAGTCTGGCCAGTACAGAACAACATAACATGAATGTTCTACACTCTTTCTCTGTCCACAAATGGTATGGCAACTGCTCTCGCCATGTCTGCACAAAATTCCCGACACCCATGCTCCACCCATCTTCTCCTAACAGGGATAAAGTTCCTCTTGTCTTCACCTATCACCTGCACCCAATACATCATTCCAACTTCTTTCAGCTTCAAGAGAAGCCTACCACCAAACATATCTTCACTTTCCCCCATTCTCTGCTTTCCGCAGGGATCACTCCCTCTGTGATTCCCTTGTCCATTCGTCCTTGCCCACTAAACTCTCTCCTTGCACTTAACCTTGCAGATGGCAGAAATGCCACATCTGCCCACTCACCTCCATTCAGGGTCCCAAACAGTCCTTCCACATGAGGCAACACTTCACCTGTGAATTGTCTGGAATCGTCTGCTGTATCCAGTGCTCCTGATGCAGCTCCTCCAAACTGGTGAGACTGATGTAGATTGGGGGACCGCTTTTCGAAGCACCTCCACTCCATCCACAAAACGTGGGATTTCCTGGTGGACCACCATTTTAATTCCTATGCCCTTTCCTATTCTGAGATGTCAGTCCACGGCTGCCTCTTCTGCCATGAGGAAACCATCCTCAGGTTGGAGAAGCAACAGCTTATATTCTGTCTGGGTAACCTCCAACCTGACTACATCAATACTGATTTCTCAAACTTCCCGTAATATTTTCTCCCTTTCTCCCTTTCCTAGTCTTCAATTCCCACACTGGCTCTTTACTACTTCTCCTCACCTCTGCATCACCTCTCCCTGGTGCCCCTCCTGCTTCCCTTTCTCCCATGGTCCACTCTCCTCTCCCATCAGATTTTCAGCCCTTTGATATTTCCACAGCTTCCGACATCATCCCCCCTCCCCAAACCTGACAAAGTAAATTTTATCAACGTACATATACGTCACGATATACAACCCTAACGTTCATTTTCTTGCAAGCATCCTCAATAAATCCAGAGAATAGTGACTACAACAGAATCAATGAACGACTATCAAACCAGGGCTTTCAGCCAGACTGCATTGACAACAAACTGTGCAAGTGCAAAAAGAAGAAACAATAAACATTAAATATTGAGAACGAGATGAATCCTTGAAAGGAGAACATTTCAATGATGAGGGGAGAGCTGACGGTTGATGGGCAGAGAGTCCTGAAACTCTTGTACCTTCTTCCTGATGGCAGTAATGAGAAGAGAGCATGGCCTGGGTTGTGGGAGACCCTGATGATGGATGCTGGTTTCCTGCATAACATTTCATATAAATGTGTTCAATTTTTGGGAGGGCTTTACCTGTGATGGACTGGGCTGTATCCACTACTATTTGTAGAATTTTCCATTGAAGGACATTGGTGTTTCCATACCAGGTTGTGATGCTGCCAGTCAATAAACTCTCCACCACATATCTATAGAAGTTTGTTAAAGTTTTGGATGTCGTGTAGAATCTCCACAAACTCTTAAGGAAGTAGCGGCACTGCCGTGCTTTCTTTGTAATCCCACTTACATGTGGGACCCAGGCAGGCTCCTTTGAAATAATAACACTGAAGTTGCTAGCCCTCTCCACTCCTGATCCTCCAATGAGGATTGGCACATGGACCTTGTTTCCTTCTCCTGAACTCAATAACCAGTTCCTTGTTCTTGCTGACATTGAGTGACAGGTGGTTATGACACCACTCAGCCAGATTTCAATCTCTCTCCTACATGCTGATCCATCACCATCTTTGATTTGGCTTATGACAATGATGTCAACAGCAAACCTGAACCTTAGCCGCACAGTCATAAGTGTAGTCTGTCACCTTCTACCTTGTGTTCCTTCACCTCACCCCACCTTCTTATTCAGGCATCTTCCCCCTTCCTTCCCAGTCCTGATTAAAGGTCTTGGCATGAAACGCTGACCATTTATTCCTCTCCATCATTTCTAGCTGACCTGCTGTGCTTCTCCAGCATTTTGTGTGTGTTGCACAGGAGTTCCAGCACCTGCAGAATCTCGTGTTCAAACTTGCAGAGAGTTGTGGACACAGCCCAGCCCTCACACAAACCATCCTTCCCTCTTGTGTACTACCTACACCTTGCCCCCTCAGGAAAGCAACCGGCATAATCAAAGACCCCTCCCATTCCAGACAATCTTTCTTCAGGCAGAAGATAGGAAAGCCTGAAAGCACATACCACTATGCTCAGGGACAGCTTCTATCCCGCTGTTATCAGACAATTGAACAAACCACTCATACACTAAAAGGTGAACTCTTCATCTCCTAATATACCTCGAGGCCCATGCAACTTATCATCTGCCTTCACTGCACCTTCTCTGTAAGAGTAACTCTAAATCCCCTAGCCAGCGTTTTTTGTACGACCTCAATGTCCTGATGTCTGGATGGTACACAAAGATTTTTGACTGTATCATGGTCCATGTGACAATAATAAACCAATGCACTGCAGCTGAAGGCACAAAGAGTCTTGAGCACATTTGCCTAGCAACCTCTGTCCCCTCTGCAGCAGAGTCCGAGTTGTGTTCATAGTGATGAGCTGGATCATCCATGCACGGAAAGTCCTCTTCCACGGATCTGAGACTGCCTGCTGTCACTGAGGTCAATGGTCGGACTCTTAAATCTCTTTTTTAAAAAGATTAGCCTAATTTATCACATGTACATTGAAACATGCAACAAAATGCATCACTTGCATCAACAACTGTTGCAGTCTGAGCATAGTGCTGGGGCACCCCACAAAGTGCAGCCAACATAGCATGTCCATAACTCACTGACCCTAACCCAAACCCATGTCTTTAGAATGTGGCAGGAATCCAGAGGAAACCCAAGCAGGCACGGGGAGAATGTACAGACAGTGGTGGGAATTGAACCCTGGTCTGCTCATTGGACCTGCACGATGTTACATTAACCACTGTGCTGTTCCATACCCATACTTCCACTTTACTACTTCTTTCAGTTACTCTCAACACTACTTCAGAATGCCTGACGACCTTTGCTGCTTGTCGCTGTATTTTATTACTACGAGGTACACTATATAACTTAGTCATGGATGATCCCAAGCTTGGCTGAAAAAGGAGGGGCTAGCAAACCCATCCTGTAAAATCCCAGAGCTACAGAAACCTCAACAGAAACTCCAAAGACCTCACCCTTAGGAGAGGAAGGATCTTCAAAGATGGGCTACCCTGGGGACAACTTGAAAGACTGGCCCAGGACAGAGGGCTCTGGTGAGCTGCTGTCTGTGGCCTATGCCCCAGTGGGGGTGATGGGCTTAAGAAGACACTACTCTGTGAACTGAGCAAGTAAAGTATTTCATTGCACCTTGGTGTATTTGCAAATCCGGAGTGAGAAGGCCCGATGGCCGAAGACCAATGTTGGCGAGTCTGGTGGTCAGGGGTCTGAAGGTCAAGTCTGCCAATCTGGGTCAGGGACTGGATGTTGGGAGCCCGATGTCTGTGAGTCTGATAGTTCAAGCCCAAGGACTGGGGGCCCAGAGGAGGCCTGTCTGTGTGTGTGAGTGTGGGACAGGGGTTTGTTTTGATGCCTCTTGTTTTACTCTGTTTCTGTTACTGCCTGTGTTGCTCTGTGTGAATGTGTGACACTTGTGGGCCCCCACAACACATAGCTTTTTTATTTTATATATTTATTTAGAGATACAGCACAGAACAGGCCCTTCTGGTTCACCAAGCCCCGCCGTCCAGCAACCCCATGATTGAACTTTCGCCTAATCACAGGACAATTTATAATGACAATCATCTCCCTAACTGGTTTGTCTTTGGACTGTGAGTGGAAACCGAAGCTAATGGCATGTTGGCCTTCATAATAAGGGGAGTTGAGTACAGGAGCAAAGAGGTCCTTCTGCAGTTGCGCAAGGCCCTGGTGAGACCACACCTAGAGTATTGTGTGCAGTTTTGGTCTCCAAATTTGAGGAAGGACATTCTTGCTATGGAGGGAGTGCAGCGTAGGTTCACTGGGTTAATTCCAGGAATGGCGGGAATGTCATATGTTGAAAGATTGGAGCGACTGGGCTTGTATACACTGGAATTTAGAAGGATGAGAGGGGATCTGTTTGAAACATATAAGATTATTAAGGGATTGGACACGCTAGAGGCAGGAAACATGTTCCCGATGTTGGGGGAGTCCAGAACCAGAGGCCACAGTTTAAGAATAAGGGGTAGACCATTTAGAACGGAGTTGAGGAAAGACTTTTCACACAGAGGGTTGTGGATCTGTGGAATGCTCTGCCTCAGAAGGCAGTGGAGGCCAATTTTCTGGATTCTTTCAAGAAAGAGTTAGATAGAGCTCTTAGAGATAGCGGAGTGAAGGGATATGGGGAGAAGGCAGGAACAGGGTACTGACTGTGGATGATCAGCCATGATCACAGTATATGGTGGTGCTGGCTCAAAGGGCCGAATGGCCTACTCCTGCACCTATTGTCTATCGTCTATTGAAACCACGTGGACAAGGGGAAGAATGTACAAACTTTCTGATGGAGGACTCTGGAAATGAACTCCGAACTTTGACACCATGAGCTGTAATTGTGTTGTGCTAAACTCTACGCTACTGTGTTGGTTGATAATGTAAGCGACACATTCCAATGTACATGTGATAAATAAATCTGAAACCCGAATCAGGGACTCCATCACCCTGAGCACCCCGCACTGTCAGCTACACACCCAGAATCTCTGGTACACAGTCCTTACCAAAGCCAGCTCACCAAGGCTGAGTTGGGCCCGGCCCAGGGTCTGCCAAGCTTCCCACCACTGAGGGTTCAGGCGGACAGCCGTCTCTGCTGCCTGCACTGCCTGGAAGACCTCATTCAGGATCATCAGCACCTGGTGGGTGGACAGAAGAAGCAGGGTTAGTTCGTAGTCTGTGATGGGCAGGTCAGTGCTACGAGCAGGCTGTGGAGGAATGTCACGCGAGTGTTACGCAGCTGGCTCATCAGCCTTAGGCCCAAACAGTCCATGCCAACCACACAGCATCTTCCCTGCAATTCCCAGTTCATTCACAGTTGCCTTTAAGGCCAGAATGTATGGGGTGTCACCTCTGGTAAAAGGGTTTCCATTGCCCATTCTAGGATAGCTCACAGATCTTTGGTCCCCACCAGACACTCAACTCTCACCAAGTAGCTGTCTGCACGCGATAGTGGCCACACCTCGGTCCACCACTTAGAGAGGCAGTCGAAGCCAGGCGAGAGTAGCCAGCGGGCCTCATACCCCAGTAAAATAGGAACATGGCTGTCCTGGCATGCGAAGCCAGCTCTGGTGGACTGGACAGAGAAGATCTACAGTGAGATCCAACAGCCAGGAAAATGACACACCTCAAAGTTGCTGGTGAACGCAGCAGGCCAGGCAGCATCTCTAGGAAGAGGTACAGTCGACGTTTCAGGCCAAGACCCTTCGTCAGGACTAACTGAAGGAAGAGTGAGTAAGAGATTTGAAAGTTGGAGGGGGAGGGGGAGATCCAAAATGATAGGAGAAGACAGGAGGGGGAGGGATGGAGCCAAGAGCTGGACAGGTGATTGGCAAAGGGGACACGAGAGGATCATGGGACAGGAGGTCCAGAAAGAAAGACAAGGGGTGGGGGGGTAGGGGAACCCAGAGGGGTATAGTCAGAGGGACAGAGGGAGAAAAAGGACAGTGAGAGAAAGAATGTGTGTATAAAAATAAATAACAGATGGGGTACGAGGGGGAGGTGGGGCATTAGCGGAAGTTAGAGAAGTCGATGTTCATGCCATCAGGTTGGAGGCTACCCAGACGGAATATAAGGTGTTGTTCCTCCAACCTGAGTGTGGCTTCATCTTGACAGTAGAGGAGGCCGTGGATAGACATGTCAGAATGGGAATGGGAAGTGGAATTAAAATGTGCGGCCACTGGGAGATCCTGCTTTCTCTGGCGGACAGAGAAAGTGGTTCCGTTACACACCGAGGAGTGAAGGGCATGATAAGGCACATAGTGATCATAGTCGTGCACTGCAACCAAGGAAGACGTCAGTTTGTAACGACTACTTACACCACTGGACTCAAACTTCCGAGGTAGAGGGGGAAGAACTTCCCCAATGCAATGGCATTTCCACTTTAAAAACTCTCCCACACAGATCTCCTGTCACTGTCAGACACAACGGACAACCAACATTCAATAGGCTAACATTTTATTTGATCTGAAGGGTTGAGGATTGATGTTTCCACAACAGCCCTGTCATCTGGTGCCACCCTGGTGACCTAAAAGATTTTCCAACAGGTTTGAACATGGACCAAACACAGGCAACCTTAGATGGGAATATTGGCTGGCACAGACCAGTTGGGCCAAATGGCCTATTTCCATTAAACATAGGAGCAGAATAGGCCAGTCAGCCCATCGAGCCTGCGCCACATGCCATCATGACTGATTTATTATCCCTCTCAACATCTTCTCCTGCCTTCTCCCTTAAAATGTCAAATTAGTGGCTTCACAGCTGAAAAGGTGAGAGACATTACATAGCAGAGGGGTATGGACACAATACAGCCTGTGGCAGCAGTTACCACAACCGGGTTCGGCACCATAACCCATGCACTCTGTTCAACCATGGGCAACTTGGTCGTGAATATCAGCCACAGCAGCAATCACCAAATTACAGGATTTATTGAACAAAAAGCAAAACCCTGTGGCACTCTAAAACATCCCATCATTACTGTGGGAGGGGTGGTACTGAGGGAGGGTCACACATGGGAGGGGTTGTGGTACTGAGGAACAGTCACACTGAGTGGGTGCGGTACTGAGGGAGAGTCACACCATGGAAGGCTGTTGTACAGAACGTTGCTGATGTATTTTTGAAACAGGAGCCACAAATATTTTGCAGTTTTGTGAAATGTCTCTTGGAAACGCTTGCCCTTCTTTTGGTGATAACACAAGAATAACATAGTAACAAGACAGGAAATCAGTCCATAATTTGTACCATCTGTTTTCTCATGAAGATCTCATTAAGAAACCAGGCACCAAGAGCAGCAACTTCCATCGACACCTGTAATCAATCATGTATGCAATCTGTGTAGCACTGCGCTGTTCCAGACTTCAGGTCCACTGTTCCTTAGGATCAGTCAATCCTCTCTCCACTGCTCCTCGAAACAGTATGGACTGCTCTGGTCCAGCTGCAGGTTGATAGGACTAGGAAGAAACATGGGCCACCACGGACTAGACGGGTAGAAAGGCCTGTTTCTGTGCTGTATTGCTCTATGACTATGACAATATTTATCTCCTATCCAACAATTCTGAAATCAGACAGTCTTTGGTCATTATGAGATGGCAATGAGTGAGATAGATCAGCTGGTCAGGTGGCATCACAACAACCATCTTGCAGTCAACATCAGTAAGACCACGCAATGGATTGTGGACTTCAAGAAAGGGAAGTTAGAAGAACACACACCAGTGCTCATTGATGGTTAGGCAGTGGAAAGGGGGAGCACTTCAAGCTTCTGAGCCTCAACATCTACAGAAATCTTCCCTCTGCCCAACACTTCCATGCAATCACAGAAAAAGCACATCAGCATCTTTGCTTCGGTAGGAGTTTGAGAAGATCTGGTATGTCACTAAAGACTCTTACAACTTTCTGTAGAAGTACAGTGGAAAACATTCTAACTGGTTGCATCACCACTTCGTATGGAACACCAAATGCACAAGACTCAGATAGCAAACTCCGCGCCCCCCTCCCACCATCGAGGAGATCTTCAAGAGGCAGTGCCTCCAGAAGGCAGCATCCATCATTAAAGGTCCTCATCATCCAGGACATGTCCTCTTTTCATTACTACCCTCAGGGGGGAGGTACAGGAGCCTGAAGACACACACTCAACGTTTTCAGGAACAGCTTCTTCCCCTCCAGTTTCTGAATGGACAATGAATTTGTGTACACTACCTCAATTTTTTTTTTATTATTGCATTCTCTTTTTGTACTACTCTGATTATCTCCTCAGCCAACGAAGCTGTACACACCCTAACCCAGAGAATACATGGCAAGCATTCTGACTGGTTGCATCACTGCCTGGTATCGGCAGAATTGAAAACAGCTGCAGAAAGTTGCAAACTCGGTCAGCTCCATCACGGGCACTGGATTCCCCAGCATCAAGGACACCTTCAAAAGGTGGGGCCTCAAGGCAGCAGCATCCATTATATTAAAGACCTGCACAATCTACGACATGCCCGCTTTTCATTACTACCATCAGGGAGGAGGTACAGGAGCCTGAAGACACACGCTCAACATTTTAGGAACATCTTCTTCCCCTCCGCCATCAGATTTCTGAATGGATTATGAATCTATGCCTACCTCAGGTTTTTTCCCTTTTTGCAACGCTTATTTAATTCTTCTTTTTTATCTCTACTTCTTATTGGAATTTATAGTTTTTATTATGTATTGTAAAAGTACTGCTGCCACAAAACAACCAATTTCACTACATGTACCACTGATATTAAACCTGATTCTGATTCTAGTATCACCGTGGAAGCTTCTCTGGTAGCACATTATTTGAGTAGGGGCATTCTGATTTGTTAATTTTTTATCTTGAGCGATGGGGTGGAGATACAACTCTACCAAAGGAGGTGCAAGATGATCCTTCCCTCCACTAGCCTGCAGGTCACCCCCTCTCCCCTGCCCCCCCCCACCCCCCACCCCCACCGATTAGGGTCACATGAAGCCATGGGAGCAGGTGGTGGATGGTCGTATGAGCAGCCGGATTGACGTCCTTTAACATCTGCCGGACGATGCTGAGGATGTTCTACGAGTCTGTGGTGGCCAGTGCTATCATGTTTGCTGGTGTGTGCTGGGGCAGCAGGCTAAGGGTGGCAGACACCAACAAAGTCAACAAACTCATTCATAAGGCCAGTGATGTTGCGGGGATGGAACTGGACTCTCTCACGGTGGTGCCTGAAAAGAGGATGCTGTCTAAGTTGCATGCCATCTTGGTCAATGTCTCCCATCCACTACATAATGTACTGGGTGGGCACAGGAGTACATTCAGCCAGAGACTCATTCCACCGAGATGCAGCACAGAGTGTCATAGGAAGTCATTCCTGCCTGTGGCCATCAAACTTTACAACTCCTTCCTTGGAGGGTCAGACACCCTGAGCCAATAGGCTGGTCCTGGACTTATTTCATAATTTACTAGCATAATTTACATATTACTATTTAACTATTTATGGTTCTATTACTATTTATTATTTATGGTGCAACTGTAAGGAAAACCAATTTCCCAGGAATCAATAAAGTATGACTATGACTATATCACAAGTCCTGGTTATGAGACCACTGATGCCAGGCAGCCAATCTCTGAAATGCATTGCTAATGGCTGGGGTCACCTGTCTTCTAAAGATACTGCTCAGAAGGCGGCAATGGCAAACCACTTTTGTAGAAAAATTTGCCAAGAACAATCATTGTCATGGAAAGCCCACGTCATACGACATGGCACATAATGAATGAACTCTCATCTTCAAATTTGAATGGAAATTTTGTTTATCTGGGGTACAAGAGCAGAGAATATTCTTCTCGCTTTATTCTTTTCTCTCTTTTTTGTTCTTGACCATTGCTACTTTTCCTTTCTGATCTCTCTGTTCCATTAGTGTTTCACAAAACGATCATGAAGCAACAGGTTTTACGCCTCATGACTTTGAAAGAACCTTGGATCAAAAACATCAGAGTCCAATACCATGAGGTGGTGAGGGGTTGGGTGGGGAACGTCTGGGAAACACTGCTTTTGCACTGAACTGTTGTCTCAAAGCAACAAACTTCACTGCATAAAAGACCATGATGATAAAGCTGAATCTGATCAAATTGCACGAGTGCATTTTGCCTCAATTGGCTGCTCTGTTCCCATATTATATATTTGACTACACTTCCAACAGTATGTAGCTGAACTGTCTGAGGATCCCTGATTAGCCCTCCATCCTGGTCTCCAGTGCCTCTCCTCACAACAGACTGTTCTATTTGGATGGCTGTTTTATTCCACAGCTCCAGTGCACTCAGGGTTAGCCCAGCAACAGTACTTCTGTACCAGCAGCTCTCCCTCGAACACCCTCACTCTCCAACACATCCCACACTGTCATAATGCGCACGACTAGGGATGTCGTGGTTAATTTGAAATCAGTTAAGATATTAAACTAAACCCTAATACAGGGATTCCCAACCTGGGGTGCACAGACCCTCAGTTAATGACCTCATGTATAATAAAGGCTCTAAACACCTGCCCTAATATAGTGACAGCCAATCAATGCCCAAGGGAGTCTGAGAGTTAAAACAATTCTTCATAACTGGGGACAACTGTAGATTATCACAACTGGATTCCTGTCTTCAACCCTGAGGAAGACATTCCTAAATTGACTGTGGATTTAGACAATTCCTAGGCTGGCTCACATACTCCTTCCATTCCCCGGGTATCACAGCTGCTTGCTGACACCATCACACCCAAACCCAATGTGCAGAAATATCCCTCCCTTCCACCACAGTCCAGGTCAAAGCCCCATTTTCTGCCCCTGCCCTCTACAGATACAGTGTGGAGATGGTATGGCAAATGCTCTGCCCGTGACCATACCAAATTACAGTGAGTTGAGGACACAGCCCAGTCCTCACACAAACCAGCTTCCCCCCATGGACACTTGTCTATACCTCCCAATACACTAGGATAGCAGCTAACATATTCCAACACCCCTCCCACCCTGCTCATTCGCTTCTTTGCGCTTCCATAAGACAGAAGGTACAAAAACATGAGAACAAGTACCACCAGGTTCAAGGTCACCATTTCAGTAGGTACATTTAATGTTAGAGAAATGTATACAATATACATCCTGAACTTTTTTCTTTGCAAACATCCACGAAAACAGAGGAGTGTCCAAAGAATGAAGGACAGTTAAACATTAGAACCCCAAGCCCCCACCTATTGCTATCACAACTCTTGATCTCTCAATCTACCTCATCGTAAGCCCTTAAGATCTTCAGACAAAGGAGCAGAATTAGGCCATTCAACCCATTGAGTTCGCTCCGCCATTCCAGCATTTCACCATTTCCCTCTCAGCCCAATCTCCTGTCTTCTCCCTGTAACCTTTCATGCTGCCTCAACCTTCATCTTGAATACATCCAATGACCTGGTCTTCACAGCCATCTGTGCACTGAATTCTAGCTTCACCGCTCTCTGGCTAAAGAAATTCCTCCTTATTTCTGTTCTAAATGGACATCTCTTTATTCTGAGGCTGCGTCCTCTGGTCTTAGACTCCCCTACTATGGGAAACATCTTCTCCATGTCCACTCTATCTAGGCCTTTCAACACTCAAATAGGTTTCAATAAGATCCCACTCCGCCCCCTCCCCCCCCATTCTTTTGAATTCGAGTGACTACAGGCGCAGAGCCAAACACTCCTCATATGATAAGCCTTTCATTTCCGGAATCACTTTCATGAACCTCCTTTGAACCATCCATCATGTCAGCACATCCCTTCTTTGATAAGAGACCCAAAGCTGCTCACAATGCTCCAAGTGAGGCCTCACCAGTGCCTTATAAAGTCTCAGCATTACATGCTTACTTTTGTATTCTAGTCTTCTTGAAATGAATGCTAACATTGCATTTGCCTTCCTCACCGCAGACTCAACCTGCAAATTAACCTTTAGGGAATCCTGTACAAGGACTCGCGAGTTCTCTTGCACCACAGATTTTTGAGTTTTATCCCCATTTAGAAAATAGTCTATGCTTTTATTCTTCCTACCAAAATTCATGACCATACACTTCCTGACACTGCATTCCATCTGCCTCTTCTTTGTCCATTCTCCTAATGTGAGTTTCTAACCTGGGGTTCATGGACTCCTTGCTTAATGGTATTGGCCCATGATATATAAAAAAAGGGTGGAAACACCAGGTTAAGTTCTTCTGCAGCCTTCCTGCTTCCTCACCACTACCCTCCCCATCCACCTATCTTCATATTGTTCGCAAACTTGGCCACAAAGCCAACAATTCCATCATCCAAATCATTGACATAGAACATAAAAAGAAATGGCACCACACCAACCCTTGTGGACCACCACTAGTCCTTGGCAGCGAATCAGAAAAGGGTCTCTTTATTCCCACTCTTTGCCTCCTGTCAATCAGCCACTGGTCTATCCATGCTACCATCTTTCCTGTAATACCAAGGGTTTGTAGCTTGTGTTAAGCTTCATGTGTGGCACCTTGCAATTTATCTCTGCAATCTAGTGTAGAGGATTGTCAAAGACTGCAGAGAGACATTGTTAGGATGCAGAAGTGGGCTGAGAAGTGGCAGATGGAGTTCAACCCAGAGAAGTGTGAGGTGGTACACTTTGGAAGGACAAACTCCAAGGCAGAGTACAAAGTACATGGCAGGATACTTGGTAGTGTGGAGGAGCAGAGGGATCTGGGGGTACATGTCCACAGATCCCTGAAAGTTGCCTCACAGGTGGATAGGGTAGTTAAGAAAACTTATGGGGTGTTAGCTTTCATAAGTCGAGGGATAGAGTTTAAGAGTCACGATGTAATGATGCAGCTCTATAAAACTCTGGTTAGGCCACACTTGGAGTACTGTGTCCAGTTCTGGTCGCCTCACTATAGGAAAGATGTGGAAGCATTGGAAAGGGTACAGAGGAGATTTACCAGGATGCTGCCTGGTTTAGAGAGTATGCATTAGGATCAGAGATTAAGGGAGCTAGGGCTTTACTCTTTGGAGAGGAGGAGGATGAGGGGAGACATGATAGAGGTGTACAAGATAATAAGAGGAATAGATAGAGTGGATAGCCAGCGCCTCTTTCCCAGGGCACCACTGCTCAATACAAGAGGACATGGCTTTAAGGTAAGGGGTGGGAAGTCCAAGGGGGATATTAGAGGAAGGTTTTTTACTCAGAGAGTGGTTGGTGCGTGGAATGCACTGCCTGAGTCAGTGGTGGAGGCAGATACACTCATGAAGTTTCAGAGACTACTAGACAGGTATATGGAGGAATTTAAGGTGGGGGCTTATATGGGAGGCAGGGTTTGAGGGTCGGCACAACATTGTGGGCTGAAGGGCCTGTACTGTGCTGTACTATTCTATGTTTTTGTCAATTGCTTTCTGAAAATCCAAGTACACAACTTGGATTTATTTACAGATTCAGTGCGGAATAGGCCCTCTGACCCTGATGCCTAATGGCACCCAACTACCCTCACTTAATCACACAACTATTTACAATGACCAATTATCCTAACCAGTATTTCTTTGGACTCTGGGAGGAAACCAGAACCCAGGCATTCCACAGGGAGGACATACAGACTCCTTACAGATATCACTGGGAACAAAATCCGAAATCTTGATGCCCCGAGCTGTAACACGCTACCGCGACGGTCATTTTGTTATTGTTTCTCCCTTGTACTTCATTAATGCATTTGTGTGTGGAATCACCTGTCTGAATGGCACGCCAACAAAGCTATTAACTGTATCTTGGTGCAACAATGAAACAACTACCAGATGCTTCCTGACCCACTCAATATTCACAGCGTTGTTTTTCTTGGAAGATGAATTACAGAGCAGGGAAACAGGCCCCTCAGCTCAACTTACTCGTGAAGGAAGCCACTGGTATCTGGTGCAGGTTGTAACTATCACTTTGGGTGCCTGACCAGTATGAAGCCATCTCACCAGAGTTAAAGAACATGAATCAGAACAGAAATACAGCAGCAGAATGTGGCCATTCAGCCCATCGAGTCTGCTCCATCATTCCATCATGGCTGATTTATTATCCCTCTCATCTCACTCTCCTGCCTTCTCCCTGTAACTTTTGACACCTTGACAAATCAAGAACTTATCAGCCTCCACTTTAAATACACCCACTGTCTTGGCCTTCACAGCCATCTGTGGAAATTAATTCCATCTGGCTGAAGAGATTCCTCGTCTCTGTTTTAAAGAGATGTCCTCTGCCTCATCTGCGGCACCCTTCC
Organism: Mobula birostris; assembly: GCF_030028105.1. Lineage (NCBI taxonomy): Eukaryota > Metazoa > Chordata > Chondrichthyes > Myliobatiformes > Myliobatidae > Mobula > Mobula birostris. Next base: position 4,964,978 of record NC_092374.1, on the reverse strand, counting down.
ATCACCTGGTCTGGAAGCAGAGGTCTCTGCACCCTTCTCCTTTGCCGTTTCAGCAACGGTCGGTCATGGGGTCCGAGCGGTTGAAGCCCACAGGTGCAAAATGATCACGTCAAACACATCGAGCCTCATCAACACAGCTTGGTACAGCAGCTGCTCTGCCTGTGACGGCCAGGAACTGCAGAGGAACTTCACAGAAACCTACCTCCCCTCCATGGACTTGTCACTGCCTCGGTAAAGCGGAGAACATAGTCAGAACCCCATCCACCTCGGACATTCTCTCTTATCCCCTCTCCCATCAGAAAGCATCCACCATGAGGCTCAATGACAGCTTCTATCCTGCTTCAGACTCCTGAACAATTCACTAATACAGTAAGACAGAATCCTGACCTCACAACCTACCCCGTTATCATCTTACACTTTATTGTGCTTATCATGCTTGGACACTTTGTTCTGCATTGTTGTTGTTTTACCTTGTTCAACCTCAGTGCATTGTGTAGGAACAGTATGCAGTAAAACAAGGTGTTCACTGTATGTGTGACAATTAATAAACTAATATCAATGTCAAGGACCAAGGATGTGTTCTGGGCATCCCACAAGTGTCACCATGCTTCGACTGCCAACGAAGCATACGCACTACTCACTAACCCCAACCCGTACCCCTTTGGAATGTGGGAGGAAACCCACGCAATGATAGGGAGAACATACAAGCTCCTTACATACAGCAGTGAGAATTGAACCAGGATCGCCAGTTCTGTGAAACATTACGCTAACTGCTACACTACTTTTTTCCCTCAATTCGCTATGACAATGAAATCGTCTGTATGGATGGTGCACAAGACAAAGTTTTTCACTGTACTCTGGCCCACACTGCCAGCTTCGTGGAGCAGAGGAAATAGTAATTAGCTTGTGGTTAAAAGCTGGATATAAAGTCAAATAAATTTCTCACGACACAAACTGCAGCCATCCACAAAAAGAAAACAAGACGTTTCCAGTAACCACTGGTTACTTCGGCCTTATTACCTGCACAAATTTGGCCAAAAGTTATAAATCACAATCAAAATTTTTCTAGAATTAGCCTCAATGCTACGTTAGCTCAGATTGTCAGACAGGAATCCAATCCAACTTCAGCGATAAATCAAAGGTGACACGTCACCCCATTACTGAGGGAGGGTCACACTGTGGGAAGGGTGGTACTGAGGGAGGGTCACACTGTGGGAGGGGTGGTACTGAGGGAGGGTCACACTGTGGGAGGGGTGGTACTGAGGGAGGGTCACACTGTGGGAGGGGTGATACTGAGGGAGGGTCACACTGTGGGAGAGGTGATACTGAGGGAGGGTCACACTGTGGGAGGGGTGGTACTGAGGGAGGGTCACACTGTGGGAGGGGTGGTACTGAGGGAGGGTCACACTGTGGGAGGGGTGGTACTGAGGGAGGGTCACACTGTGGGAGGGGTGGTACTGAGGGAGGGTCACACTGTGGGAGGGGTGGTACTGAGGGATGGCCACACCGTGGGAGGGGTGGTACTGAGGGAGGGTCACACTGTGGGAGGGGTGGTACTGAGGGAGGGTCAGACTGGGAGAGGTGGTACTGAGGGAGAGTCAGACTGTGGGAGGGGTGATACTGAGGGAGGGTCACACTGAGGGAGGGTCACACTGTGGGAGGGGTGATACTGAGGGAGGGTCAGACTGGGAGAGGTGGTACTGAGGGAGAGTCAGACTGTGGGAGGGGTGATACTGAGGGAGGGTCACACTGTGGGAGGGGTGATACTGAGGGAGGGTCAGACTGGGAGGGGTGGTACTGAAGGAGGGTCACACTGTGGGAGAGGTGATACTGAGGGAGGGTCAGACTGGGAGGGGTGGTACCAAGGGAGGGTCACACTGTGGGAGGGGCTGCACCGAGGGAGGGTCACACTGTGGGAGGGGCAGGACCGAGGGAGGGTCACACTGTGGGAGGGGTGGTACTGAGGGAGGGTCACACTATGGGAGGGGTGGTACTGAGGGAGGGTCACACTGTGGGAGGGGTGGTACTGAGGGAGGGTCACACTGTGGGAGGGGTGGTACTGAGGGAGGGTCACACTGTGGGAGGCGTGGTACTGAGGGAGGGTCACACTGTGGGAGGGTCAACACTGTGGGAGGGTCAACACTGTGGGAGGGGTAATACTGAGATTGAGTCACACTGTGGGAGGGGTGGTACTGAGGGCAGATCACACTGTAATGTGCTGACTTTCCAGAGACATAGTTGGTAGTAATCAAAGGAGAGAGATTCGTAGTTCAGGGCCTTCTCTAATTACAGACATTCCCAGTTTCCAATTCAAACCAGGAGTCCAATGTCATGCAGTACCTGTGCCTTCATCTCGTAGAGGGCAGCACAGTCCGGTGTCAGCTGAATAGCTTCATCCCACCGACCAATCGCCTCCCAGTACCTGCAGCAAATAGAAAATCTCACCTTTATTGGGCATGGTGCAGGGATGAGAGAAACTTACACCAAGTCAGTCCAGGACAAACTCTGCAGAAACAGATTATCTATGAATTAGAGTATATGTTGTGAAATTCTTCTTCTTCAGTTTCCCACTCTGCCTCTCCCTACTTCCTTCTCTTCACCTGCCTATCACCTTCCCTTGGTGCACCTCCCCTTCCACTTTCTCCTGTCAGATTCTTTCTCCTCCATCCCTTTGAATTGACTTTATTCCTTACAACCTTCATATACATGAGAAGTAAAAAGCTTTACGTTATGTCTCCGTCTAAATGTGCAATGTATAGTAATTTATAATAAATAGTGTGTACAACAGGCTAGCCAATGTAACGTAGAAATATGGTTGTGTCAGCACGAGTTCATCAGTCTGAGGCCTGGTGGAAGAAGCTGTCCCGGAGCCTGTTGGTCCTGGCTTTTACGCTGCGGTACCGTTTCCCAGATGGTATCAGCTGGAACAGTTTGTGGTTGGGGTGACTCGGGTCCCCAATGATCCTTCGGGCCCTTTTTACACACCTGTCTTTGTAAATGTCCTGAATAGTGGGACATTCACATCTACAGATGTGCTGGGCTGTCCACACCACTCTCTGCAGAGTCCTGCGATTAAGGGAAGTACAGTTCTCATACCAGGCAGTGATGCAGCCAGTCAGGATGCTCTCAATTGTGCCCCTGTAGAAAGTTCTTAGGATCTGGGGGGTCTTCAAATGTCTGAGGTGAAAGAGGAGCTGTTGTGCCTTTTTCAGCACACAAAGGTATGTAGAGACCACGTGAGATCCTCGGTGATGTTTATGCTGAGGAACTTGAAGCTGTTCATCCTCTTAACCCCAGATCCATTGATGTCAATAGGGGTCAGCCTGTCTCCATTCCTCCTGTAGGCCTTACCTGACCTGACCTGCTGAATCCCTCCAACATTTTGTGTGTGGTGAAATTTGTTGCTTTGCAGTAGAAAAGATATATAATTACTATTAATTAGCAAAATGTTGCTGAGGATGGCACCAATGACCAGGTACAATTCCCACCACCGTCTGTAAGGAGATTGTACGTTCTCCCCATGACCACATAGGTTTCGTCCGGGTTCTCCGGTTTTCCCCACACATCCCAAAGATGTCCTGGTAAGTTGTGGGCATGCGATGTTGGCATCAGAAGCATGGTGACACTTGCAGGCTGCCCCCAGCACATCCTTGTTCCGTGTTGCTCTTTGATTGAATGACGTATTCCACTTTACATTTCGATGTTTCAATATACATGTTACAGGAATCTCTGCAGCAGCTCATTCCCCCACACAGCATTGATCTTTGCACTAATTCATTGCAGATGACTATATCCTTCACTTCCACAAGCTGGAGACATTACGATATCACACTGGCATCAGCTGAAGCCAGAGTGCCCAAAGCTGTTGTGAAATACTGACAGCAGCCCGGGCTCTTGCACTTCTCCAGTGGCAGAAACCACAAGTCTGTCGGTCATTGGCAAGGCAACAGACCCTGCAGCCTATGCCGACCAAGGTGCCTCCCTGAACTACTCCCATTTGCCCATGTTTGCCCCATATCCCTCCCAGCCTTTCCTATCCATGTACTTGTTGTTAATGTACCTGCCTCTGGCAGCTCATTCCACACAAGTCATCGGTGTCACATCTCTGCCTTCAGTATTCCATGCAAATTTATCACCAAACTCTGGATCCTGCGAGTTAACACCTCCCTCTGAAACGGGATTCTTGACTTTCTGACTAACAGACAATAACCAGTAAGAAGGGGCAGCGACACCTCGGCCACAATTATTCTAAACCCTGGTGCTCCACAAGGTTACGTGTTCATCCCCTACTCTGCTCCCTGTACACTCGTGACTGCGTGGTCAGATTCCACTCCAACTCCAGCTACAGGTCTGCAGATTTAGGTTGTATCTCAACTAATGATGGCTTGAGTACAGGAAGGAGATAGAGAGCTTAGTGACATGTTGCCATGACAATGAAACAGAAGAGCTAGTCATTGAAACAACACAACACACATCAAAGTTGCTGGTGAACGCAGCAGGCCAGGCAGCATCTCTAGGAAGAGGTACAGAGCTAGTCATTGACCTCAGGATAGGTGACAGTGCACTTGCTCCTGTCTACAGCAACAGTGTTGAGATTAGATCTTCAGGTTACTCAGTGTGAACATCACCAATGGCCTGACCTGATTCAACCATGTTGGTGTTACAGACCAGAAGGATAGTTACACAACAAAATCAACTGGAATTCTGCAGATGCTGGAAATTCAAGCAACACACAAAGTTGCTGGTGAACGCAGCAGGCCAGGCAGCATCTCTAGGAAGAGGTACAGTCGACGTTTCAGGCCAAGACCCTTCGTCAGGACTAACTGAAGGAAGAGTTAGTAAGAGATTTGAAAGTGGGAGGGGGAGGGGGAGGGGGAGATCCAAAATGATAGAAGAAGACAGGAGGGGGAGGGATGGAGCCAAGAGCTGGACAGGTGATTGGCAAAGGGGATATGAGAGGATCATGGGACAGGAGGTCCGGGGAGAAAGAAAAGGGGGGAGGGGAAACCCAGAGGATGGGCAAAAGGAGTATAGTCAGAGGGACAGAGGGAGAAAAAGGAGAGAGAGAAAAAGAATGTGTGTATATAAATAAATAACAGATGGGGTACGAGGGGGAGGCGGGGCACCAGCGGAAGCCAGAGAAGTCGATGTTCATGCCATCAGGTTGGAGGCTACCCAGACGGAATATAAGGTGTTGTTCCTCCAACCTGAGTGTGGCTTCATCTTTATAGTAGAGGAGGCTGTGGATAGACATGTCAGAATGGGAATGGGATGTGGAATTAAAATGTGTGGCCACTGGGAGATCCTGCTTTCTCTGGCGGACAGAGCGTAGATGTTCAGCAAAGCGGTCTCCCAGACTGCGTCGGTCTCGCCAATCTATAGAAGGCCACATCGGGAGCACCGGATGCAGTATATCACCCCAGCCGACTCACAGGTGAAGTGTCGCCTCACCTGGAAGGATTGTCTGGGGCCCTGAATGGTGGTAAGGGAGGAAGTGTAAGGGCATGTGTAGCACTTGTTCCAGTGAGGTGTCAGAAATGGACCAGGTAAACTTGAGGGCAGCGTGAAAGTTGGAGGCAAAGTTAATAAAGTCAATGAGCTCTATGGCCTTGTGTGTTGCTTGGATCCTGTTTGAATGCTCTGGGTTCATGACCACAAGAAACTGCAAAGCTGAGCACATCACAGAAACCAGCCCCCACCCCCCCTAGACTCTGTCTACACTTATGGTGGCTGCTTTACCAAGGCAGTGAGAAGACTCTCACCCACTCCACACATTCACTCTCTTCCCCTCTCCCATCAGGCAGAACAAACAATAGCTTGAAAGCGCATACCACCAGGCTCAAGGACAGTTATCTGACTGTTAACAACATTTAAGATTGTTTGACGTCATTTCCAGTACACAGGGGTAAAGGAGAATTAAATAATTGTTACTTCAGACGCAATGCAGCACACAAAAAGTAAGATGGAGAACATCTGGTTGGGCACAGTCTCGATGGGTCAAAGGGCCTATTTCTGTGTTGTAATTTTTTATGACTCTGTAACACAATAAATATAAATACTGTACATTTGGGGCAGCATGCTGGCGTAGCAGTTAGCACAACATTATTTCTACTCAGTGCAGAGTTCAACCCCAGCATCCTCTATAAGCAGTTTATACATGGAATGCATGGGTTTCCTCCGACAGTCCAAAGATGTACCAGACCGGTCATGGTAAACTGTCCTGTGCTTAAGCTAGGGTTAAATTGGGGGTTACTAGTGGCACTGCTCGAAGGGCTGTATCTCTAAATTTATCTACACAAACTGATAGTATGTCTGTAAAGTGACACTAGGCACAGGAATGTCTGTACATACAATGACTGACAGGAAGTGATAAAGTAATGGTGGGTCAGCCGTACTGCTTGGGGAAAGTAACCGTTTGAGCCTGGTGGTCCTGGTGCTGATGCTGTGTAGCGTCCACCTTGATGGGAGTGGGATAAAACAGTCCATGAGCAGAAAGGGTGGGATCCTTCATGATGCCAAGGGCATTTTCCAGCACCTTTCTGTATACATGTCCTTGATGGTGCCGGTGATGTGTTGGGCACTTGTCCGCTGCAGTGCAGTTTTCATACCATGCAGTAATGCAAATTGTAAGGATGCTCTCTGATGCACATCTGTAGAATGGCGCGAGTACAGATGTGCATAGTGCAGCTCTCCCAAGCTTCCTCAGAAAGTAGAGGCGTTGGTGAGCTGTCCTGATGTTCTGACAGCATAAGATATTGAGCGAGATGTGCAATCGCAGGAGTCTGAGACTGCCCGCAGTTTCCACTGCTGTGGTGATGTTGAACAGACATTTTGTATGGTAAGATGAACTCGGCTTCACAATCTACCTCATTACAATCTTTTACATTACCGTTTACCTGCACTGCATTTTTTGGTAGCTTTTACACTCTATTCTGAATTGTTATTGTTTCATCTGTTTTAGCTGAAAACTCACTACCCATTACACCACTGCATTTAGGGCAGCCATGAAGGCCCTCCATCTCTGTCTGTATAGAAGGATTCTTCATTACTGTTTCCATAACAATTGTTTTTTGACCCGTCAGGGTTGTTGGCCCTGTGCTGAACCCACAAACCTGGAGGACTAGTGGACCACTCTTAGTCTAACCTTTACCTTTTGACTGTTTGGCATGGGTGACCCTACCAAGAGCCAACGCACAAGATCCCAACTCCAGCCAACATAGCTCTCTGGGTCATTGTGGCATGCGAGCCTCCAAACCCCACTACAAGGTTGAGGTCTTCTTGGAGGCCTGCTGAATACACGGTGTAGTAAATTCTGTATGAACAATATACAAGTCAAGCTTTTCACTGTACCTTGGTACATGTGACAATAATAAACCAATTACAAAAATATTCACTATCATCCGCGTAATAACGTTCCTATTCAATCTCTCCCCTCTTACCCTAAACCTGTGCCCTCTAGTTCTTGATTCCCAACCCTGGGAACAAGTCTGTGTTCATTCATTCTATCTGTGCCTCTCATTACTTTTATAGAACTCTCTAAGGCCACCCTTCTTTGGCTTACTTTCCAAAGTAAGTCCCCATCTGCATAACCACTCTCTGTAACTCAGTTGTTTGAGTCCTGGCATCTCCAGCTTAATGGCTTCTTTGTCGCTTTGCATTGTTTATTCTTTATAATTTGTAGTAATTTTGCATCATCTTTTATCTGACTCTGCAAATATCTATTCAGCCAATCACGTGGCAGCAACTCAGTGCATAAGAGCAGGCAGATAAGGTCAGGAGGTTCAGTTCTTGATGAGACCGAACATAAAATGGGGAAGAAGTGTGATCTAAGTGACTTTCGAATGATTATTTGTGCGAAACGAGGTGGTTTACAGAGAACCGTGCAAAAAAAAAAACCAACAAAACCATCTAGTGAGCAGTAATGGGGGAGCTCAGAGGAGAATGGCTAGACTGGTAAAAGGCAACAGTAACTCAGATAACCAAGTGGTATGCAGAAGAGCTTCTCTGAATGCACATGAACCTTGAAGTGGATGGGCTACAGCAGCAGAAGACCATGAACATACACTCAGTGGCCAGTTTATTAGGTGCAGGGGGATATCTAATAAAGTGGCCACTGAGTAGACACCACAGGAGTATCTGAAGTACTAGTTACCAGTATATTGCTTTGAGACGTCCAAGGTTCCCACCAGTACCCACTCTCACTTCAGCACAGAGTCTGCCTAACTGCACGTAGGAACAGCAACTGTAACAGATTCGCTCCACGCCACTATCTTGAGCCAAGGGCTAAATCACAAACACAAGGGATTCTGCTGATGCTGGAATTCCAGAACAACAGACTCAAAATGATGGAGGAACTCAGCAGGTCAGGTAGCATCCGTGGAGAGGTATAAAAAGCAGAAGAGATAATGAGCACACTAAACACAAACATGCTGTCACAGAAAAGCAGCATCCATCATCAAAAACCCCACAACCCAGACGTGCTCTCTTCTCTCTGTTGCTGCCATCAGGAAGAAGGCACAGGGGCCTCAGGTTCAGGAACTTATTACATACATAGAACATAGAATAGTACAGCACAGTACAGGCCCTTCGGCCCACAATGTTGTGCTGACCCTCAAACCCTGCCTCCCATATAAGCCCCCACCTTAAATTCCTCCATATACCTGTCTAGTAGTCTCTTAAACTTCACGAGTGTATCTGCCTCCACCACTGACTCAGGCAGTGCATTCCACGCACCAACCCCTCTCTGAGTAAAAAACCTTCCTCTAATATCCCCCTTGAACTTCCCACCCCTTACCTTAAAGCCATGCCCTCTTGTATTGAGCAGTGGTGCCCTGGGGAAGAGGTGCTGGCTATCCACTCTATCTATTCCTTTCTTGTACACCTCTATCATGTCTCCTCTCATCCTCCTTCTCTCCAAAGAGTAAAGACCTAGCTCCCTTAATCTCTGATCATAATGCATACTTTCTAAACCAGGCAGCATCCTGGTAAATCTCCTCTGTACCCTTTCCAATGCTTCCACATCCTTCCTATAGTGAGGCGACCAGAACTGGACACAATACTCCAAGTGTGGCCTAACCAGAGTTTTATAGAGCTGCATCATTACATCGCGACTCTTAAACTCTATCCCTCAACTTATGAAAGCTAACACCCCATAAGCTTTCTTAACTACCCTATCCACCTGTGAGGCAACCTTCAGGGATCTGTGGACATGTACCCCCAGATCCCTCTGCTCCTCCACACTACCAAGTATCCTGCCATTTACTTTGTACTCTGCCTTGGAGTTTGTCCTTCCAAAGTGTACCACCTCACACTTCTCCGGGTTGAACTCCATCTGCCACTTCTCAGCCCACTTCTGCATCCTATCAATGTCTCTGCAATCTTTGACAATCCTCTACACTATCTGCAACACCAGCAACCTTTGTGTCTCTGCAAACTTGCCAACCCACCCTTCTACCCTCACATCCAGGTCACTAATAGAAATCATGAAAAGTAGAGGTCCCAGAACAGATCCTTGTGGGACACCACTAGTCACAACCCTCCAATCTGAATGTACTCCCTCCACCATGACCCTCTGACTTCTGCAGGCAAGCCAATTCTGAATCCACCTGGCCAAACTTCCCTGGATCCCATGCCTTCTAACTTTCTGAATAAGCCTACCGTGTGGAACCTTGTCAAATGCAATTACCCTCAACTATCAGGCTCTTGATCACTCAGATTCACTTTCCCCATCACTGAAATGTTCCCACAACCTATGGACTCAGTTTCAAGGACTGTTATCTCATGTTCCCAATTTCTATTGCTTATTTATTATTATTCCTTTTTTTCGGGTTTGCTTGTTTTGCACACTGGTCAAACGCCCAAGTTGGTGTGGTCTTTTGATGATTCTATTATGGTTGTTATTCTATTTTGAATTTATTGAGTATGCCCACAGAAAAGGAATCTTAATTTTGTATATAGTGCCCTTTACGTACTTTGATAATAAGCTTACTTTGAACTTTGGACAAACATGTCACTGCCCTGTAGTACACCTTCCCTTCTTATTCTGGCTTCTTCCCCCTTCATTTCCGGTCCTGATGAAGGGTTATGGCCTGAAATGTCACCTGTTTATTCCTCATCACAGATGCTGCCTGACCTGCCAAGAGCCCCCAGCATTTTGAGTGTGTTACTTGAGCCAAAGGCTGCAGGGCCAGGCGGACCACGTCCGAATGACCTGCCACTGAGGGCATGGCAAGTCCCCAGAGGACCAGAGGGACACAACAGTCTGCAAACCGGACAAGGGAACTGAAAACATCCTTGGCCACCACACCCAGTCCTGTACCCACAAAGGGCAAGAAGCCATCACAGAGCACCTCTTAAAGATTACAGATGACCCTGGGCCAGTATTCACTGCAGTTTAGAAGAATGATGGGAGAGCCCTAGATAGAGTGGACATAGAGAAGATGTCTCCTAGATTGGGCTAACCACTTTAGCCACCCACTTCAACTCTGCTTCCCACTCCCATTCAGATATGTCCATACATGGCCTCCTCTACTGCCATGATGAGGCTAAACTCAGGTTGGAGGAGCAACATCTCATATACCATCTAAGTAGTCTCCAGCCCCTTGGTATGAACACAGAATTCTCCAACTTCCGGTAATTCCGTCCCCCTCCCTTCCCCTATCCCTATGTCACTCTGCCCCCTCCCCCAGTTACCTATCACCTCCCTCATGGTTCCGCCTCCTTCTACTACCCATTGTGTTTTCCCCTATTCCTCCTTCACCTTTCCTGCCTATCACCTCCCTGCTTCCCCTACCTACCCCTTTGTGTCTTTCCTCTTACTGGTTTTTCACCTGGAACTTACCAGCCTTCTCCTTCCCACCCTCCCCCCACCTTCTTTATAGGGCCTCTGCCCCTTCCCTCTACAGTCCTGACGAAGGGTTTCGGCCCGAAACGTCGACCGATCTTTTCCACAGATGCTGCCCGACCTGCTGAGTTCCTCCAGTGTGTTGTGAGTGTTACTTTGACCCCAGCATCTGCAGATTATTTTGTGTTTACCTCCATTCCTTTCCTGTCCATATAGCTATCCAATTTAACTTTAAACAACAACATCAAACCTGCCTCAACCACTTCTACTGGAAGCTCGTTCCACACAGCTACCACTCTCTGAGTAAAGAAGTTCCCCCTCATGTTACCCCTAAACTTTTGCCCTTTAATTCTCAACTCATGTCCTCTTGTTTGAATCTCCCCTACTCTCAATGGAAAAAGCCTATCCACGTCAACTCTATCTATCCCCCTCATAATTTTAAAACACCGCTATCAAGTCCCCCCTCAACCTTCTACATTCCAAAGAATAAAGACCCAACTTGTTCAACCTTTCTCTGTAACTTAGGTGATGAAACCCAGGTAATATTCTAGTAAATCTTCTCTGTACTCTATTTTGTTGAGATCTTTCCTATAATTCAGAGACCAAAACTGTACACAATGCACAAATTTAAAATGGAGATGAGAAAGAATTTCTTTAGCAAAAGGGTGGTGAATCTGTGAAATTCATTGCCATGAATGGCTTTGGAGGCCAAGTCATCAGGTACATTTAAAAGGGATGTTGTTAAGTTCTTGATTAACTAGGGCATCAAAGTTTATGGGGAGAAGGTAGGAGAATGGGGTTGAGGGGGATAATAAATCAGTCACGATGGAATGGTGCAGCAGACTCGATGGACCAAGTGGCCAAATTCTGCTCCTATGTCAAATAGACTGACTCTTATCTTGTAGCTCTGGTGAGATGATTCCATGTTGGTCTTGTTTACAGATGTCAAAGATCAAAGTAAATAATACAATAAACTTAAACAAATTAGAACCAGTCTATTATTTCTAAACACAATATTCATTATTGGGCCAAACCACACAATCCTAAAACAGATGTTGCTATTAATCAATCGTATGAATGTGGGAAACCTTTCCCTTTCCCAAAAAAAGGGACTCAATATTCCCTCCATCAGAGTCTCTAGTCATCCCATTACCTAATGTAGTCTGGTCAGGGACCAGGGCAAGGCCAGAGCTTGTTCAGGATTGACATCCTGTCCTGTAGATCCAGCCCCATCCAACTGATCCACTTTGGAATCTCACGGAGGTTTTGTACAACTGAAATCCACATGGATTTCACTCTCCTCATCATCCAGTCTAGGGCAGGGGTCCCATGCCAGACTGCAGAGTTCTTCTGGGCAGCACAGTAGCACAGAGGGGCAGTGACCTCGATTCATCTCCCGGCACTGCCTGTAAGGAGTTGGTATGTTCTCCCCATATCCAAGTAAGCTTCTTCTGGGTGTTCGTTTCCTTCCACATTCCAAAGACATACAGGTTAGGGCTAGTAAGCTGCTATGATGGCGCTGGAAGCATGGCGACTCCTGTGGGCTGTCCTCAGGACATCTTCAAATTGTGTTGGTTGTTGGTGCAAAAACAACACATTGCACTGTGTATTTCCATGTACACGTGGACAAAACACGAGTGTAAAGGGGACAAAACACGAGTGTAAAGGGGACAAAATAATTGTTACTCCAGATCCAATGCAGCAAAAAAAAACACATTAAGTTATAGAGCAAATAATAAAAAACACGCTATAAATACATGAGATAGTTTATGTAAATAGATTAATTATGTGTCCATAAAGTGACGCTAGGCACAGGAGTGTCTGTACATAAGGTGACTGACAAGAAATGATAAGGTAGTGGTGGAGTTAGTGGGTGGAAGTGTTGATCAGCCTTACTGCTTGGGGAAAGTAACTACTTTCCAGTCTGGCGGCCCAGCATGGATGCTACATAGCCTCCTCTCTGATGGGAATGGGACAAACGCTCTATGAACAGGATGGCTGGGATATATCCCTGCTGGCAGGTAGGCTGGTGCAAGTGATACGATGGGCAGTTTTGACTACTGTTCGTAGAGCCTACCTGTCCACTACAGAAACAACAGGAATTCTGCAGATGCTGGAAATTCAAGCAACACACATCAAAGTTGCTGGTGAATGCAGCAGGCCAGGCAGCATCTGTAGGAAGAGGTGCAGTCGACGTTTCAGGCCGAGACCCTTCGTCAGGACTACAGCGCAGTTTCCATACCAAGCAGTGATGCACCTTGCTAAGATGTTCTCTACTGCGCATCTGTAGAACGACGCACCTATAGATGTGCACAATCCAGCTCCCTCCAGCCTCTTCAGAAAGTAGAGATATTGGTGAGCTCTCCTGATTGTGTAGAATAGGCTCTGGGACCATTAGAGATCGTGCCAGATGCCCTCTCCCAGGAGTTAGAAAGTGTTCGCAGTTCCCACCACTGTGCCAGCAATGTAAACAGAGGTTTCTCCTGAACTTGATAACCATCTTCTTTGTCTTGTTGACAGAGGAAGAATTTAATTGCCTGAAACTAAAACTGGCAATTAATCTGACCGTGACCAAGCTAAATACAATTCTTTCATATTCTCTCTCTCTCTCCTCCCAAAACTTTCCCCATGCACAAGGCAGCAGAGGTTTGAGATCAGAGTTTTCCTTCTTCTAGGCGAGCTGCCTATCATGGCTGATCAGCCCCAACTACCCAAAGCAACAATTTTAAGGTGCCATTAGCCCACCTTTGCCCCTTCTCCTGCCAGTAGATATGGTTCAGCATGGATTAGTAGCCAAGCCACGCAAGAAGATCAGGAGTTGGACTTGTTAGAAGCTATTTGAAATGCATGCCACTGGGAGCATTTAATAGGTAGTGGGAGATTACCCCCCTCCCCACCCCTCAGTCATGACAACCTCAAGGAACGGGATGCAGAGATGATAGCAAGATAAGATGAGTCATCAGGCTTTAATTTATATTACGCAGCCTTTCAGATAATCCACTAAACTAGCTGCGGCCAAAGCTTTCACAGTTCCTCCAGTAAACAACGCAGAGAATGTGGACAGTTTACACTTTGAGCAGCTCCCGGGTCAGGGGTCTGAGTAACAAGTTCAGAGTGTTGTTTTGCTGAATGTTCTATAAAGATACTTTACATAAATATTATAAAACACAAGGAATTCTGATGACAAATGATACTGCTTCACTCTGATGCTCCCTAATCTGCACCGGCCAACTGCGCCGCGGATGGCCTCGAGCCCAGCTGCGAAAACGAGGCAAGTTGGGCATTAGGCTAGTCACCCCATCATGTAAAACACCCAGTTTCAGAAATGACCACACAAGCTCCAAAGACTTCATGCCTGGGAGAGGGAGGATCTTGGCTTAAAAGACGTATGAAGTTGTGCAGTGCGAGTGGAAACTACAGGGCCAATCAACCTTTGACCCAGGAAAGAGGACTCTGCTGAGCTGCTGCTAGCGGCCATTGCCCCAGGAATAGAAAAGCCTACAGAAAGTGATGGGTATATTCTAGTCCAGCACGGGCAAAGCCCTCCCCATCATTGAGTGCATCTACAAGGAGCGCTGCCACAAGGGAACAGCATCTGTCATCAAAGACCCTCACCACCCAGGACATGCAGCCCTCTCATTGCTGCCATCAGAAGAGAGATACAGGAGCCTCAGGTTCAAGAGAAGCTATTATCCCTCAACCATCAGGCTCTTGAACTGATGTGGGTAACTTCACTCACCACTACTCTGAACTGATTCTACAGCCTGCATTCTTTCTCTCACTCTCCTTTTTCTCCCTCTGAATATACCTCTTGCCCATCCTCTGGGTCCCCCCCCCGTCTTTCTCTCCGGACCTCCTGTTCCATGATCCTCTCATATCCCTTTTGCCAATCACCTGTCCAGCTCTTGGCTCCATCCCTCCCCCTCCTGTCTTCCCCTATCATTTTGGATCTCCCCCTCCCCCTCCCACTTTCAAATCTCTTACTAGCTCTTCTTTCAGTTAGTCCTGACGAAGGGTCTCGGCCTGAAACGTCGACTGCACCTCTTCCTAGAGATGCTGCCTGGCCTGCTGCGTTCACCAGCAACTTTGATGTGTGTTGCTACAGCCTGCAGACTCACTTTCAAGGTCTCTTTACAACTCAGTATTATTTTTCAATAGCACGCGTCTTGTTTTGTGTATTTGCTCATGTATAGTTTTTCATAAGTTCTCTTGCACATCTTTATTTCCCTGCAAACACCTCCAAGGTAGATGTACTTTGATAATAAACTTTAGTTTACACTTCTGAATTTTTAATTATTCCACATTGTGAGCCATTACAACAGGAGGGGGCAGAGATTACGCAGCAGGACGCATGACTGTGATTATCCACGGCCTTCTCTAATACTATTATACATCCATTACTATTCATCATAGTAAACGAACACTAATACTACTTATTAACCTACTCCCACAGGAAGTGCCCACCTTGGCCCTTCGATCTCCTAGCATCACAATTCATAAAACAAACTCACAACTGTGTGGCTAGGCACAGTTCAAACATCGTCTTCTGGTCAAGGTGGTGCCAGCAAACAACACTACCCCAGAGGATATCTTTCAGATAATCCTCAAGACTATTTATTTCACTTCTGCTCCATCTTTTTATTTTAAGTGTGTTTCTGGTACTGTGATCTACCGTTTGAAGATCGATTGAGTGATCTGGCGCTTAGCTGTCTCCAAAGAAGATTCCATAAGACCATAAGAAATAGGAGTAGAAGTTAGGCCATTCGGCCCGCCATTTAATCATGGGCAGATCCAATTCTTCCAGTCATCCCCACTCCCCTGCCTTCTCCCCATACCCTTTGATGCCCTGGCTAATCAAGAACCTATCTATCGTTGCCTTCAATATACCCAATGACTTGGCCTCCGCAGTTGCTCACAGCAACAAATTCCACAGATTTACCACCCTCTGGCTAAAGTAATTTCTCCACATCGTATTCTAAGAAGATGTCCTTCAATCCTGAAGTCATGCCCTCTCGTCCTAGAAATCCCTACCATGGGAAATAACTTTGCCATATCTAATCTCTTCAAGCCTTTTAACATTCGGAATGTTTCTATGTAATCTCCTCTCATTCTCCTGAACTCCAGGGAATACAGCCCAAGAGCTGCCAGATGTTCCTCATACGGTAACCCTCTCATTCCTGGAATCATTCTCGTGAATCTTCTCTGAACCCTCTCCAATGTCAGTATATCCTTTCTAAAATAAGGAGCCCAAAACTACACACAATACATCAAGTGTGGTCTCAAGAGTGCCTCATAGAGCCTCAACATCACATCCCTGCTCTTATATTCTATACCTCTGGAAATGAATGCCAACATTGCATTCGCCTTCTTCACAACCGACAAACTGGATGTTAACCTTGCACAAGTCCCTTTGCATCTCAGAACTTTGAATTCTCTCCCTGTCTAAATAATAGTCTGCCTGTTTATTTCTTCCACCAAAGTGCATGACCATACACTTCCCAACATTGTATTTCTTTGCCCATTCCCCTAAATTATCCAAGTCTCTCTGCAGGCTCTCTGTTTCCTCAACACTACCAGTTCCTTCACCTATCTTTGTATCAATGGCAAATTTAGCCACAAAACCATTAATGCCATAGTCCAAATCATAGACATACATTGTAAAAAGCAGTGGTCCCAACACTGACCCCTGTGGAACTCCACTGGTAACCGGCAGCCAGCCAGAATAGGATCCCTTTATTCCCACTCTCTGTTTTCTGCCAATCAGCCAATGCTCTACCCATGCTAGTAACTTCCCTGTAATTCCATGGGCTTTTATCTTGCTAAGCAGCCTCATGTGCGGCATCTTCTGAAAATCCAAGTGCACCGCGTCCACTGCATCTCCTTTGTCTACCCTGCTTGTAATTTCCTCAAAGAATTGCAGTAGGTTAGTCAGGCACGATTTTCCTATCAGGAAACCAAGCTGGCTTTGCCCTATCTTGTCATGTGCCTCCAAGTACTCCATAACCTCATCCCTAACAATCGATTCCAACGACTTCCCAACCACTGATGTCAGGCTAATAGGTCTATAGTTTCCGCTCTGCTGCCTCCCACCTTTCTTAAATAGTGGAGTAACATTTGCAATTTTCCTGTCATCTGGTACAATGTCATAATCTATCGATTCTTCAAAGATCATCATTAATGCCTCCACAATCTCTCCAGTTACTTCCTTCAGAACCCGAGGGTGCATTCCATCAGGTACAGGAGATTTATCCACCCTCGGACCATTAAGCTTCCTGAGCACCTTCTCAGTCCTAATTTTCACTACACAAACTTCACTTCCCTGATACTCCTGAATGTCCAGTATACTGCAGACGTCTTCCACTGTGAAGACTGATGCAAAATACGCACTCAGTTCCTCTGTCACCTCTGCATCTCTCATTACAATATCTCCAGCGTCGTTTTGTATTGGTCCTATATCTACCCTCGACTCTCTTTTACCCTTTATATACTTAAAAAGCTTTTAGTATCTTCTGTGATATTAGTCGCCAGCTTCCGATAATTCATCTTTTCCTTCCGAATGACCTTCTTAGTTTTTTTAGTGCTTTTAAAAGCTCCCCAGTCCTCTATCTTCCCACTAGCTCTGGCTTCCTTGTATACCCTCTCTTTTGCTTTTACTTTGGCTCTGACTTTACTTGTCAGCCACAGAAGTGTCCTTCTTCCTTTTGAAAATTTCTTCTTATTTGGAATATATCTGTCTTGCACTTCCCTCATTTTTCACAGAAACTCCAGCCATTGCTGCTCCGCTGTCCTTCCTACAAATGTCCCTTTCCAGTCAACTTTGGCCAGTTCCCCTCTCATGCCATTGTAATTTCCTTTATTCCACTGAAACACCGACACATTGGGTTTTAAACAATCATATTGTGATCACTGTTCCCTAAGGGTTCCTTAACCTCCAGCTCGCTCACCACCTCTGGATAATTGCACAACACCCAATCCCCTAGTGGGCTCAACAACAAGCTGTTCTAAAAAGCCATCCCTTAGACATTCTACAAATTCTCTCTCGAGGTCCAGTACTGACCTAGTTTTCCCAAACCACTTTCATGTTAAAATCCCCGATTATCATGACATTGCCTTTCTGACCTGCCTTTTCTATCTCCTGCTGTAATTTGTACTCCACATTCCAGCCACTATTTGGAGGCTTATATACAACTGCCATTAGGGTTCTTTTAGCCTTGCCATTTCTTAACTCAACCCATAGAGATTCTATACCTTCCAATCCTATGTCATCTCTTTCCAATGATTTAATATTATTTCTTATACACAGCGCCACACCACCCCCTCTGCCTACTAACCTATCTTTCTGATACACCATATATCCTTGGATGTTCAGCTCCCAATGGCAGCCATTCTTCAACCAAGTTTCAGAGATGGCCACAACATCATACTTGCCAATCTGTAGCTGAACTTCAAGATCGTCCATTTTATTTCTTATGCTGCGTGCATTCAAATATAACACTCTCAGTCCAGTATTTGTTGCTTTCTGTTTTATCTGCACCACGCCTCTATTGCCCAGTAACTCATGCCACTGGCTTTGATTAAGCCTCATCTCCTGCCTGTTCTTTCTATAATCTCTGTTCCATGCTATCTTTGATTTATTTGTTTTCAGAAGGCAAACGGCCATGAGGCGAAGAAGCTCAGAGGCAGGGCATGAGCCCTTGGTCCCCCTCCATTTCTCACTGATTAAAGTGTCCAGGAACAGTGAAACATCTAGGCAAATGTGGAGGGCAGGCGAGTTCAGCGCCAAATACCAACCCCTCACTCGCTACTGTGGAGGTGGTGTTTCTATGTAACAATCTCCCACTCACTGCTGCTAGAGGAGGCCTCTGCATTCAAATGGTCTCTCTCCCTCGTTGCTGAAGGAGTTACCAAAGTTCTGCAACTGATAATCGGACTGTAGTTCAAATTGGACTCTTTCACTTTTGATTTTATATTCTATGTTATCGTCCATTTTTTTGGTTGACATTTGCGCAATTTGTTTTTTTTTTGCATGGGGGGGTTGATATTCTTATTGACATTTGTGTGATTTGTTTTTTTTGTGCAGGGGGTGGGATTGGTGTTCGTTTTGTTGTTTGCACGATCTATTGTGTAATGCCCTGGCTCATATTTTTACTGCATCGCATTTTGGCAGCTCTGTAACAGCAGCTTGTTTTCAGCTTATGTTTGGGTTATTGTTTAAGATAAGAGAGGAGGAGAAATGTGTGGCATCCAATTAGGATGGCCAAATTTAGGGGAAGTTTCTCTATGAGGGACACTATGGTTGGGCTTGGGGCTTTTGTTCGAGGGGAAATGAAGAGGGAGAATGCCGGAGAGAAGTGGACGTAGGATTCACCCTGGAGCAGGACCGTCATTCGACAAAGCCCTCGGTGAGATCAATTGAGGATCGGTGACTTGGAGAAACCGTGAGCCTCCGACTTGTGACATTAGACTGTTTCGTTAAAATGTGCTCTTTTCTCTTTTTTGTTCTTTTCTTTACTAACCCTTTAGTCAAATTAAGAATCACAAAGGTAATCTTTTAATTGCATGCAGTATACTGTCTGTTATTTCATGGCACTAATTTGTAACAGGGTAGTGAATTACACAGCATCCACACAAACTGGGGTTTGGGGTGGGAGCGCACCTCAATTTCACAAGGTTGGCCGGACCGGAGGTTGTCATCCAGAGACTTGTGCAGCCCAGGAAACCAGGGTGTTTCAACTGGGGTTTTTTGTGGGGGGGAGGGGGTTGATATTGTTATTGACATTTGTGTGATTTGTTTTTTTTTGTGCATGGAGTAGGGTTGATGTTTTCTTTGAATGGCTTCCATGGTTTTCTTTGTTTCATGGCTGCCTGGAGAAGATGAATCTCAGGAGTTGTAAAATGCAGACATACCTTGATGATAAATGTACCTGGAACCTGGATCTATAAATTCATCAGTGACACCATTTTTGTGACAGAATCTCAGATGGTGACCAGGTGTACAGGATCAGCTGAGCGGTGGCACAACAACAACCTTGCACTCAATGTCAATAATGTGAAAAAGACTAAGGAGCTGGTGGTAGACCTGAGGAGAGCTAAGGTACTGGTGACCCCTGTTTCCATCCAGGGGGTCAGTGTGGACATGGTGGAGGATTACAAATACCTGGCGATACAAATTGACAATAAACTGGACTGGTCAAAGAACACTGAGGCTGTTTACAAGAAGGGTTCAGAGCCGTCTCTATTTCCTGAGGAGACTGAGGTCCTTTAACATCTGCCGGACAATGCTGAGGATGTTCTATGAGACTATGGTGGCCAGTGCTATCATGTTTGCTGTTGTGTGCTGGGGCAGCAGGCTGAGGGTAGCAGACACCAACAGAATCACAAACTCATTCGTAAGGCCAGTGATGTTGTGGGGATGGGACTGGGCTCTCTCACAGTGGTGCCTGAAAAGAGGATGCTGTCTAAGTTGCATGCCATCTTGGTCAATGTCTCCCATCCACTACATAATGTACTGGGTGGGCACAGGAGTACATTCAGCCAGAGACTCATTCCACCGAGATGCAACACAGAGCGTCATAGGAAGTCATTCCTGCCTGTGGCCATCAAACTTTACAACTCCTGCCTTGGAGGGTCAGACACCCTGAGCCAATAGGCTGGTCCTGGATTTATTTCATAATTTACTGGCATACATTACATATTACTATTTAACTATTTATGGTTCTATTACTATTTATTATTTATGGTGCAACTGTAACGAAAACCAATTTCCCCCGGGATCAATAAAGTATGACTATGACTAAGAGCAAGGAATTGATTGTGAACTTTAGGAAGGGTAAGTTCAGGGAACACACACCAAACCTCATCAAGGGATCAGCAGTGGAAAGGGTGAGCAGTTCCAAATTCCTGAACAATTGTATATCTGTAGATCTATCCTGGGCCCACAGACTGATACAGTCATGAAAAAGGCACACCAGTGGGTCCACTTCATTTGCATTTTGAGATTTGGCAGGTCACCAAAGACTCTCACAAATTACTACAGATGTACCGTGTAGAGCATACTGCCTGGTTGCATCACCGTCTGGTATGGTGGAGCTAATGTACAGGATTGCAAAAAGCTGCGTAGGAGTGTAAACTCAGTCAGCTCCATCATGGGTAAAACCTTCCCCACCACTGACATCTTCAAAAGGCAAAGCTTGTCTCTTGGGTGATAGGACAATGATACCTAATGTAAACAATGACAAATTTACTATTTTAAAGGTTGGTCTCATCACAGTTGCAAGAATTATATTGCAAAACTGGAAAAAACCCTTATGTCCTACTGTGAAGGAATGGACTGAGAAAATGATTAAGATTTCATCATATGAACACATGTTGGGAAGAATTAACAGTGAGGGAAAAGTGCAAGACGTGTGGGATCAATTTTGGTTGTATGTTAATTTAAACTTAAATTAGAACTTCTTTCTGTTTCTAAGTTTTGTTTTCCTGTCATAGGATGGCTGTGTAAATATGCTGTACTGTATCTGCTCTATGATATGCTGTCCTGCTTTGTAAAATAAGAATAAATAACAATAAAAATTCAAATCATAAAAAAAGGTAATGCCACCCAGGCCACACCCTCTTCTCATTGCTACCATCATGGTGCTGGCACAGAAGCCTACAGACACACATTCAACATTTTAGGAAGAGCTTCTTGCCCTCTGCCATGAATGCTCCCTCTCTGCTCCACCTCTCCATTATTTGTATATTTTTGTCAATTATGATAATATTTAGGTATTACACTACACTGCCACAAATCGACAGATTTCACAATACAGGTCAGTGATAATAAACCTGATTCTGATGCAGTGGCGAATGAAACTAGAAATTAAACGTGTAACTGAATGAATTCCTTCTGCCTTCACAACGTCCGTATCACTCCATTCCTGAGCCTCTTAAATACCTCTTATCATATCTGCACCCACCATCACCTCAGCAGCATTACCAGAGGGCAGAATTTCAAAGATCTTCTAGCTTGGATAGAATATTGGCTGACTGGCAGGAAGCAAAGAGTAGGAATGAACGGAGCCGTTTCTTGGCTTCCAGTAACTAGTGGTGTTCTGCAAGGGTCGCTATTGGGACCGCTTCTATTTACATTGCATGTCAATGATCTGGATAATGGAACTGATGGCTTTGTGTCCCAGCTTGCAGACAATACAAATTTAGGTGGAGGGGCCGATAATGTTGAGGAAGCAGGAAGTCTGCAAAACAACTTGGATGGGAGAATGAGCAAAGAAGTGGCAGATAAAATATGAGAACCTCATTAAAACCTATTGAATATTGAAAGGCCTAGATAGTGTGTGGCAAGGATCTTATCTGTATTGCGCGAGTCCTCTAGAGCAGGGGCTCCAAACCTTCCTTATGCCATGGACCCTTACCATTAACCAAGGGGGTTCTGTGGACGCCAGGTAGGGAACCCTTACAGATGAGGAGGAATTTCTTCAGTCAGAGGGAGGTGAATCTGCGGAATTCATTGCACAGACGGCTGTGGAGGCAAAGTCACTGAATATATTTAAAGTAGAGGTTGATAGGCTCTTGATTGGTCAGGACATGAAAGGTGACGAGGAGAATGCAGGTGAATGAGGTTAAGAGAGATAATAAATCAGCCATGATGGAATGACAAACAGACTCAATGGGTTGAATGGCCTCCTGTATCTTACAGTCCTATGGATATGTAAAGGAGGAAGTGTCTTCTTTTGTTTTTACACAGGAGTGGTGAGTGCCTGGAATGGTGGTAGAGGCAGACACATTAGAGACTTTTAAGAGATGTTTAGATGTGGAAAATAGAAGGATATGGAAATTGTGTAGGCAGAAGAGTTTAGTTGGCCATTTGATTAAGATGTAATTGGTTCAGCACAACATTGAAGGGCCTGTCCCTGTGCTGTACTGTTCTACGTTCCATGTTCCAAAGCATATGGCAAAATTTCAAGTATTTGTTGCTGCACAGACAGCTGGGACAAACTTGAGCTGAAGGGAAGGATATCCACAGAGAGACGTGCGGAGCACTCTTCATTCACTGCCCTTCCTCTGGGTGCTTTCTGCTTCATGGAGCACACACTCCCTCTGCTGGAACACCCCTATATGACAGAATGCATTGCACAGAGCAGCAGAGACAATGAGAATAATAACTTAATTATAGCGCACTTTTGATACAATATTTGCCAGAAGGAGGAATCAATATTCATGCCATCAGGTTGGAAGTTACCCAGACTAAGGTAACTTAGACTCCTCTACCCTGAGGGTGGCCTCTTCTTGTGCCAAGATGAGTCCATGGACTGACACGTTGGAACAGGAACGGGAATCAGAATTAGCACATTTGGCCCCTGGGAAGTTCCGCTTTTGACAGATGGTGCAGAGGCAATGAGTCTCACCAATGTAGAGCAGGCCACATCAGAAGCATGGGACACAACAGGTGACCCCAGCAGATTTGCAGATGAAGTGTTGCCTCAACTGGAAGGACAGGTTGGGGCCCTAAATGGAGGTGAGGGAGGTGGTCATGGGCAGATGTAGCACTGAGGCTGCTTGCAAGATTAAGTGCCAAGAGGGAGATTAGTGGGGAGGGACGAATGGAAAAGGGAATCGCGGAGAGAAATCCCTGTGGAAAACAGGTGGGGGGGGGGTAAGAGGGAGATAAAGGATATGCTTAGTGGTAGCATCCCTTTGAAGATGGCAGAAGTTGAGCAGGATAACGTGTTTGATCGGAGGTTGATAGGGTAGTAGACAAGGACAAAAGGAACTCTGTCATTGTTTAGGCAACAGGAAAATGGGCTGAGCATGGATATATGGGAAATGGAGGAAATAAATAAAAGTGTGTCTTCCTCAAAATTCACTGTGAGGTACAACAATGACAAGCCACGGTTCACCAAGGAGTTGACTCTCAGATCTATAAAAGATCTTGCCTACAGGTCTGGAAGCAGAGTGGAATATAGCTCTGCAACACGCCAATTTATTTAAGTTCTGAAAGTCGAAAAAAGCCACTTATGAGGATTGGCTAGAGAGAGACAATAGCAGTGCTGTCTGAAATTCAACTTCAAACAGAAGTGCTCGCAAATCTCCTCTTCCTCTACCTTGGCCAATCAGCTCAATCAGTTTTATTGCCAGTCTGATGAGGGCAATCAAAATCTACTGCTTCTCAATTCCTCTGATCCTGATGTGCTGAGCCCCACAAACAAATCTCCCTTTCACAACCACTCCAATGTCACCATTCCCCCCTTCACTCCAGCCCATGCACCTTCTTCAGCCTCCCCCCCCACCCCCTTCCATCCCACCCAAAGCTGCAGGTCCTGATGGTGTCTCACCTGTACTCCTAGGCAGCTGTTTTCACTGAGATATTTAACACCACCCTCCAATTCTATAGGATTCTGACCTGCTTTAAAATTACTACCATCGTTCCAGCTCCCAAGAAAGACAAGTTCATTGGCCAATGATTATAGGCTGTCACTCTTGACTTCAGTAGTTATGAAAATCTTCGAACATCTGATGTTGGCCTACCTCAAGTCCATTACTGATCCTCTTCTTGACCCACTAGTTTGCTTGTAGAGCAAATTGCTCAGTTGAGGATGTGTCTACAGTACATTTTTTCCAACATTTGGACTCCCCCAACACTTACATAAGGATTTTGTTTGTGGATTTTAGCTCCACCTTCAATATTACTGTTCCAGAGTTACTCCACAGCAAGGTAACCCAGCTAGCTCTACCCTGCAGTATCTTTCAGTGGATTACAAACTTCCTGACAGGAAGGAAGCAGAATGTAAGGCTGGGCTCCTACTTGTCCAGTCTAATGTCTATAAGTACTGGCTCTCCCCAGGGCTGTGTTCTTTCACCCCTCCTGTTCTCACTTTATGCAAATGACTGTACCCACAGACAAATCTATTAAAATCCTAAAGTTCGCAGATGATCGACTGCAGTTGGTCTCCTCTCTAATAATAATGAGACACGCTTTCAAAGAGAGGTGGACCGCCTTGCAGCATGGTGTGCCTGTAACAACTTGCAGCTTAATACCATCAGGAAAGTGGAAATGAGGATTGACTTCTGCCAACAAGCCTCTATCTGCCAGGCCATTAGAAATTACTGGTCAGACTGTGTCTATGGTTGAGTCAGTCTACCACTACCAATGTAAATAAGTGAGACAAGCACTTTACGCTCATCACTAGGAAAGCCCAGCAGAGATTATTCTTCCTATGCCAGCTGAGGAAACTTCACATCTCAGGGCATATCCTGATGAATTTTTACTCAGCCATCATTGAGTGTTGTGACCACCTCTATCACCGTATGATTTCCCGTTGCCTCCTCCCTCACCAAGTCCAGGTTGCAGTGAGTGGTCCACTCAGCGGAGAAGACCATTGGCCGTCAGCGACTGACATTAAAAGACCTGTTCATCGCCAGAGTAAAGAAAGAGCTGAAAAAAATTACTGCCAACTCCCCCAACCCTAGCAATCACCTGTTCACCAAATTGGTATCAGGGAGGTGCTACAAGTTCATCAGCATCGGGACTACACATCATCTCCGAAGCTTTTCCTGTAGCTACCCACACAACTAAAACAAAAGTCACTCAGGTGTAATACCTTAACTGTCCCTGCAGAACATCCGTTACATGGCCTTTCCTGCTCTCCTTGTCCTCTTGATAATTACTGAGTCTGTTCACATGTTCACATTTAGTTTAAGTTTGATTATTGACATTTGCAGTTGTGGCTGTTCTGCTAGATATTGATTGCTCTATCGTTCTGTGAATTGTTGGTTGCTTTTGTGTTGTCTGTTATGGTATTGTCTTGTGTTTTATGCTCAGCACTGAACCACAATCAATTCTAGTATGTTTCACAGACTGGCAATAAAGTGATTTTGAAAAGACAAAAATAGGTAGGTAGATAGATAGATAGATAGACATACTTTATCGATCCCGAGGGAAATTGGGTTTCGTTACAGTTGCACCAACCAAGAATAGAGTATAAATATAGCAATAAATAAAATAATAAATAAAAAGATGTTAGTTAAAAGTACAGTTAAATAGGTTCTGAGCTAGAATTTCAAAGTATCAGCTGAGTCTGCAGCCCTAATGATTTTAGGTATTGACCTGCTGACCTGCCAATCTCTTTTACAATCCTGCTTGACCTCAAAAGTCTTCTTCCGTCGGTCTCTTAAATTGAAACCATCTCCCTCAAAAGACCCGAGAGCTTGAGCAGGATTATAAAACAAAAGTGATTCTGTGATATATTCTGGTTCCAGACCATTAAAAGCTTTAAAAACAAGTAAGAGAACTTTAAAATCAATTCTAAAAGATTATAGGAAGCCAGTGCAGAACAGCTAGGATGGGAGTGATAGCCTACCTCATCCTGGTTTTGGTTAGAAGTCTATTTGCCACATGTAAATCGAAACACAGTGAAATGCGCCATAGGCATCAACAACCAACAGTCCAACAACGTGCTGTGGAACAGCCTGCAAGTGCTGCCATGCTTCCGGTCCCAACACAGCATGCCCACTACTGACATGTTCACTGCTTGGTATGGTAACTCCTCCGCAAGAAACTACAGAGCTGTGGACACAGCTCAGCATATCACAGAAACCAGCCTCCCCTTCATGCTGTCTACACTTGTCACTGCCTTGGTAAAGCAGCCAGCATAATCAAAGAACACACCCACCCCGGACATTCTCTCTTCTCCCTTCTCCTATCAAAAGCCTGAAAACACAGACCACCAGGTCCAAAGACAGCTTCAATCCTGTGTTATGTCTATTGAACAGTCCCCTAATAAAATAGACTTCTCACCTCACATACCATTATGCTTTATTGTCCACCTGCACTGCACTTTCTTTGTAACTATAACACTTTATTCGGCATTCTGTTATGGATTCCCCTTGTACTACCTCAGTGCACTGATTTAATTTTGATTTACAGATACAGCACAGTAACAGCCCTTTCCCACCCAATTACACCAATTAACCTTTGCAATGTGGGAGGAAACCCACATGTTCCACAGAGGGAACTGATAAACTCCTTACACACCGTGGTGCGAATTGAACCCCAGTCCTGGTGCAGTAAAGCAGCGGTCCCCAACCACCAGGCCGCAAAGCATGTGCTACCAGGCCGCGAGGAAACGATATGATTTGGCAATATGAGTCAGCTGCACCTTTCCTCATTCCCTGTCACACCCACTGTTGAGCTTGAATGCACGCGAGGTCATTACGCACACGTCATCCATGTCAGCGAGGGAAGAAGATCAACTCCTCGAGCTTGTAAATGATGGCGGGAAAGTATGTTTGACATAACAACTCTGCCGGCATTCTGGATCCATGTCAAGGTTGAATATCCTGAGATAGCCATGAAAACACTGAAAACGTTGCTTCCATTTCCAACATATCTCTGCAATGAATGCAACGAAAACTAAACTGCGGAATAAACTGGACATAAGGAACCCCTTCGAGTATCGCTGTCTCCCATCTCCCCTCGATGGGACCGTCTCGTTGCAGGGAATCAAGCCCAGGGCTCCCACTGATTCAGCGATATTGGTGTGTTGTAATGGTTTTATATGTTCATACGGGGAAAATATGTGCTGTGTTTAATATCCAAACATTACTTAAAATGTTATGATGCTATTGACTTATAAGTGACTTATATAACCATATAACAATTACAGCACAGAAACAGGCCATCTCTGCCCTTCTAGTCCGTGCCAAACGCTACTCTCACCTAGTCCCACCGACCTACACTCAGCCCATAACCCTCCATTCCTTTCCTGTCCATATACCTATCCAATTTTTCTTTAAATGATAATATAGAACCTGCCTCTACCACTTCTACTGGAAATTCGTTCCACACTTGCTTCAAGCTCCCCTGTCCTCTCCTGATAATTGACTTATCACTATATTCATGCGAGGAAAATATGCGCTGTGTGTTTTAATATTAAATTCATTAGATAAACCCTTTTAAAAAGGAAATTGAGTGTATTATCCACTTATCACCGATGTTCCAGTCGTGATTTAACAACCTCCCCCCCCCGACAGAATCGCCAAAAACGATTTGTAGAAAAATATCGGCACATACATGCAAGCGCAAGTTACGCATGCGCACTGGTGCCTGCACAAGGCTTCATGGTCATGGTAGTCTTTCCTCGGGGTAAACACCACATACTTGACTGCTACTCATGTCCGTTGGCAGCCCTACCCCCCCGGTCAGCCAGTATGCAGTGCAAAAAAGGTTGGGAACCCCTGCGGTAAAGTGTTAGTTTCACCACTCAGCTATGCTGATGTGATGAAATTATCTGTATGGACGGCGTGCAAATCAAAACTTCTCACTGTACCTCAGTACATACAACAAACCAATGTACCAATCCAGCACAGAAATGGCCCTTCAGCCCATCACAACTATGTGACCCATCTATACCATCCCAGTGACCAGCACGGGATTCAACTATCCACCATTCATCATGAAGGTGTCTGTCCCCACCACCCTCTGGGTGGTAATGTTGCTCAGATCCTCTATTTCTCCTGACCGTGTACCTTTACCCTATGGCTTTAGACAATTTTACATTATTTTATATAGAGATACCACACGGTAGTGCAGCGGCTAGTGTGATGCTATTACAGCTCAATTCAAACGTTTGCACACTTTCCCGTGAGCGTGTCAGTTTCCTCCAGGTTCCTCCCACAGTCCAAAGACGTACTGGTTGGTAGGACAATTGTTCATTGTAAATTGTCCTGTGATAGGCGAGTTGCTGAGTGGTGTGGCTCGTTGGGCAGAAGATCATGGTCCGCGCTAAACGGTTAGAGATACAGCCCCTCTGGCCCAATGAGCCGCACAGCCTGATTCCATTCATGTGGCCAATTAACCCATATGCCTGGGAAGGAAAGCAAAGCCCCTGAGGATGAGTGGCAATGACCAACGTAGTCTGAGGATGTGCTTGGGGCAGCCCTTAAGTGTCACCATGCTTCCATCACCAGCACAGCATGTCCATGACCCACTAACCATAAACAGTGCTCACAGGAAACTCACAGGGACAATGTGGAAACTCCTTACAGATAGCCACAGGGACTGAACCTGGGATGCTGGTGTTATGCTAACCACTCTGCTACCAGGCCAACAGAAGGAGACAAGTTTGGATGGTATATCTTGATCAGTACAGACCACTTGCACCTGTTTCCGTGCCGTATGGACCATGACCTCTTCAATAAGACCCCAAGACAAAGGAATGGAATTAGGCCATTCAGCCCATTAAGTCTTCTCCACCACACCTTACTTATTATCCCTCTCAACCCCACTCTCCTCCTGCCTTTGCCATCGACTAATCAAGAGTCTATCAACCTCCACTTTAAATACACCCAATGACTTGGCCTCTATGGATTCACCAGCCTCTGGCTAAAGAAATTCCTCCTCAGCTCCGTTCTTGAACAAAGGGGTTAACTACACTCACTTGCCCATCCATTGAGATGTTCTCATGACCAATGATCTCACTTTAAGGACTCTTGATATTTTATGACCTCGTTTTTTTTTAACTATTTACATTTGCACAGTTCATCGTCTTCTCCACTCTTGTTGATCTTTCATTGACCCTGTTACAGATACTATTCTATGCATTTGCTGAGTATGCCCGCAGGAAAATGAATCTCAGAGCTGTACATGGTGACATACATGTACTCTGATAATAAAATTTGCTTTGAACTTTTGACTTTCTAAGAGGGACATCCTTCTATTCTGAGGCTGCACCCTCTGGTCTTAAAGTCCCCCACTACAGAAAACATCCTCTCCACATCTGCTCTATGTAAGCCATCCAGTCAGGACACCCTCACCAATCAGGACTCTTCCATACTCTCGGACAGCATCCCGCCCAAACCCAGATCGCAAAGCAGTGCCCAGCTCACCTGCCGTTCTCTGACAGAAAGACCCCCTCATCCTTCAGTCTCTTGCTCTTCACAGCACAGTCCTCCAACAGTGTCTCCCGCCGACGCTTTGCAGCGTGCAACCAATCCACGTCGGAGTCCACCAATCCACCATCCTCCGCGGCCTCCTCGAAGACCTGGGAGGCCGCCTTCGACACCTTCTCACCAACCTTCCTCTTCCAGCCAAAGGAAGTCATCCTGCAGGTGGGGGAGGGGGAGGCAGACAGAGCCAGTGGATCATTCAGAACAGGTACCTGAATCACTCCAGAACCGTACGGACAATCAGCACACGGACAAACATGGAAATCGGAACAGGAGCCAGAGCTATCCCTGACCTTTTAACAGAGGGTGGTAGAGACTGGATCACCAGATATATCTTAAGGTGGAAATAGATTCAAGACTGCTTAATGTCACAAGTATAAAGGAAAATTAAATATGTGTTACTCTGGATCTGATGTGGCACAAAAAGAATAAATAACAATAATAAAAAAACTAAATAAAGTTCAAGTTTATTGTTATCTGACTGTACATATCTACAACCAAATAAAACATCCCTCCAGACCCCAATGCGCCTACAAACCATAAATATCGCCACAAGTTAATAATAAAATTCAAAATGCACGTAGTGTGCAGCCCAAGTAGTCAGGTAATAAACACAGCACTGTGCAAAAGTATTAGGCACCCTAGACTTTTTATATAAATTTTGTTTTAGATCACTGGATAAAATTTCAGAATCTGAATCAGGTTTACTATCACTGGCATATGTCATGAAATTCGTTGTTTTGTGGCAGCAGTACATTGCGATACATAATAAAAACCATAAATTACAATAAATACTTGTAAAAAAAAAAATAAGCAGTGCAAAAACAAGGGAAAAAATAGTGGGGTAGTGTTCATGGGTTCATTGTCCATTCAGAAATCAGATGGCAGAGGGGAAGATGTTTCCTGAATCATTGAGCGTGTGTCTTCAGGCTCCTGTACCTCCTGTCTGATGGCAGCAATGAGAAGAGGGCATGTCCTGGGTGATAGGGATCCTGAATGATAGATGCCAGCTTTCTGAGGCATCACCTTTTGAAGACATCCCCAGTACTTGCAAGGCAAGTGCCCATGATGGAACTGGCTAAGCTTACGACTTTCTGGAGCTTTTTCTGATCCTGTGCAGTGCCCCCACCCCCCCCAACCAGACTAAGAAGCAACCAGTCAGCATGTTCTCCACAGTAAATCGAAACAGCATTCAGGTGGGGATAGAGGAATGTTTGAAGGATCAAGGGCTAGAGGATCAGCAAGAACTGGCAGAGGAGGGTTGAAGGCACCATAGATCAGTCATTGAAAGATGCGACAAGCTGAGGGGCAGAATTGCTTTTGCTATTTCCCTGTGCAAATCAGTGTTGCGGCTGGCAGGAGCAGAGGAGAGTTGATAGGAATGATTAGTTCCCTACCCTACCACTCCCTCCACCCTCTTTGACCCTCTCCATTCCATCTCCCCAGCCCTATCCCCGCCTCTACTCTCTCCACCCCCTAACCCTACACCTTCACCCCCCGACCCCAGCAACATATCTCCCTTTACCCTCTCCTCCCTCACCGCACCCCACAATAACTTCCCGGTCTCTCTCCCCCTCACCCCGCATTAACCTCCCGGCCCCTCTCCCCACCCCGCATTAACCTCCCGGCCCTTCTCCCCCTCACCCCGAATTAACCTCCCGGCCCCTCTCCCCCTCATCCCGCCCCGCATTAACCTCCCGGCCCCTCTCCCCCTCATCCCGCCCCGCATTAACCTCCCGACCTCTCTCCCGCTCACCCCACCCCGCATTAACCTCCCGGCCCCTCTCTCCCTCACCCCGCATTAACCTCCCAGCCCCTCTCCCCCTCACCCTGCATTAACCTCCCAGCCCCTCTCCCCTCACTCCGCCCTGCATGAACCTCCAGGCCCCTCTCCCCCTCACCCCGCCCTGCATTAACCTCCAGGCCCCTCTCCCCTCACCCCGCCCTGCATTAACCTCCCGGCCCCTCTCCCCTCACCCCGCCCTGCATTAACCTCCCGGCCCCTCTCCCCCTCACCCCGCATTAACCTCCCGGCCCCTCTCCCCCTCATTCCGCATTAACCTCCCGGCCCCTCTCCCCCTCATTCCGCATTAACCTCCCGGCCCCTCTCCCCCTCACCCCGCAATAACCTCCCGGCCCCTCTCCCCACCCCGCATTTACCTCCCGGCCCCTCTCTCCCTCACCCCGCATTAACCTCCCGGCCCCTCTCCCCACCCCGCATTAACCTCCCGGCCCTTCTCCCCCTCACCCCGAATTAACCTCCCGGCCCCTCTCCCCCTCATCCCGCCCCGCATTAACCTCCCGGCCCCTCTCCCCCTCATCCCGCCCCGCATTAACCTCCCGACCTCTCTCCCGCTCACCCCACCCCGCATTAACCTCCCGGCCCCTCTCCCCCTCACCCCACATTAACCTCCTGGCCCCTCTCCCCCTCACCCCACCCCGCATTTACCTCCCGGCCCCTCTCTCCCTCACCCCGCATTAACCTCCCAGCCCCTCTCCCCCTCACCCTGCATTAACCTCCCAGCCCCTCTCCCCTCACCCCGCCCTGCATGAACCTCCAGGCCCCTCTCCCCCTCACCCCACCCTGCATTAACCTCCAGGCCCCTCTCCCCTCACACCGCCCTGCATTAACCTCCAGGCCCCTCTCCCCTCACCCCGCCCTGCATTAACCTCCCGGCCCCTCTCCCCCTCACCCCGCATTAACCTCCCGGCCCCTCTCCCCCTCACCCCGCAATAACCTCCCGGCCCCTCTCCCCCTCACCCCACCCCGCATTTACCTCCCGGCCCCTCTCTCCCTCACCCTGCATTAACCTCCCAGCCCCTCTCCCCCTCACCCTGCATTAACCTCCCAGCCCCTCTCCCCTCACCCCGCCCTGCATTAACCTCCAGGCCCCTCTCCCCCTCACCCCGCCCTGCATTAACCTCCCAGCCCCTCTCCCCTCACCCCGCCCTGCATTAACCTCCAGGCCCCTCTCCCCTCACCACGCCCTGCATTAACCTCCCGGCCCCTCTCCCCCTCACCCCGCATTAACCTCCCGGCCCCTCTCCCCTCACCCCGCATTAACCTCCCGGCCCCTCTCCCCTCACCCCGCATTAACCTCCCGGCCCCTCTCCCCTCACCCCGCATTAACCTCCCGGCCCCTCTCCCCCTCACCCCGCATTAACCTCCCGGCCCCTCTCCCCTCACCCCGCATTAACCTCCCGGCCCCTCTCCCCTCACCCCGCATTAACCTCCCGGCCCCTCTCCCCCTCACCCCGCATTAACCTCCCGGCCCCTCTCCCCCTCACCCCGCATTAACCTCCCGGCCCCTCTCCCGCTCTCCCCCTCACCCCGCATTAACTTCCCGGCCCCTCTCCCCTTCATTCCGCATTAACCTCCCGGCCCCTCTCCCCCTCACCCCGCATTAACTTCCCGGCCCCTCTCCCCTTCATTCCGCATTAACCTCCCGGCCCCTCTCCCCCTCACCCCGCATTAACCTCCCGGCCCCTCTCCCCCTCACCCCGCATTAACCTCCCGGCCCCTCTCCCCCTCACCCCGCATTAACCTCCCGGCCCCTCTCCCCCTCACCCCGCATTAACCTCCCGGCCCCTCTCCCCCTCACCCCGCATTAACCTCCCGGCCCCTCTCCCCTCACCCCGCATTAACCTCCCGGCCCCTCTCCCCCTCACCCCACCCCGCATTTACCTCCCGGCCCCTCTCCCCTCACCACGCCCTGCATTAACCTCCCAGCCCCTCTCCCCCTCATTCCGCATTTACCTCCCGGCCCCTCTCTCCCTCACCCCGCATTAACCTCCCGGCCCCTCTCCCCTCACCCCGCATTAACCTCCCGGCCCCTCTCCCCTCACCCCGCATTAACCTCCCGGCCCCTCTCCCCGCATTAACCTCCCGGCCCCTCTCCCCTCACCCCGCATTAACCTCCCAGCCCCTCTCCCCCTCACCCCGCATTAACCTCCCGGCCCCT
Source organism: Mobula birostris (assembly GCF_030028105.1). Lineage (NCBI taxonomy): Eukaryota > Metazoa > Chordata > Chondrichthyes > Myliobatiformes > Myliobatidae > Mobula > Mobula birostris. The sequence continues at coordinate 4,931,231 of NC_092374.1, read as the reverse complement.
CTCCCCCTCATTCCGCATTTACCTCCCGGCCCCTCTCTCCCTCACCCCGCATTAACCTCCCGGCCCCTCTCCCCCTCACCCCGCATTAACCTCCCGGCCCCTCTCCCCTCACCCCGCATTAACCTCCCGGCCCCTCTCCCCCTCACCCCGCATTAACCTCCCGGCCCCTCTCCCCCTCACCCCGCATTAACCTCCCGGCCCCTCTCCCCCTCACCCTGCATTAACCTCCCGGCCCCTCTCCCCCTCTCCCCGCATTAACCTCCCGGCCCCTCTCCCCCTCACCCCGCATTAACCTCCCGGCCCCTCTCCCCTCACCCCGCATTAACCTCCCGGCCCCTCTCCCCTCACCCCGCATTAACCTCCCGGCCCCTCTCCCCTCACCCCGCATTTACCTCCCGGCCCCTCTCCCCTCACCCCGCATTTACCTCCCGGCCCCTCTCCCCCTCACCCCGCATTAACCTCCCAGCCCCTCTCCCCCTCACCCCGCATTAACCTCCCAGCTCCTCTCCCCCTCACCCCGCATTAACCTCCCAGCCCCTCTCCCCCTCACCCCGCATTAACCTCCCAGCCCCTCTCCCCTCACCCCGCATTTACCTCCCGGCCCCTCTCCCCCTCACCCCGCATTAACCTCCCGGCCCCTCTCCCCTCACCACGCCCTGCATTAACCTCCAGGCCCCTCTCCCCCTCACCCCGCATTAACCTCCAGGCCCCTCTCCCCCTCACCCCGCATTAACCTCCAGGCCCCTCTCCCCCTCACCCCGCATTAACCTCCCAGCCCCTCTCCCCTCACCACGCCCTGCATTAACCTCCCAGCCCCTCTCCCCCTCACCCCGCATTAACCTCCCAGCCCCTCTCCCCTCACCCCGCATTAACCTCCCGGCCCCTCTCCCCTCACCACGCCCTGCATTAACCTCCCAGCCCCTCTCCCCTCACCCCGCATTAACCTCCCAGCCCCTCTCCCCTCACCACGCCCTGCATTAACCTCCCAGCCCCTCTCCCCTCACCCCGCATTAACCTCCCAGCCCCTCTCCCCTCACCCCGCATTAACCTCCCGGCCCCTCTCCCCTCATCCCGCATTAACTTCCCGGCCCCTCTCCCCTCACCCTGCATTAACCTCCCGGCCCCTCTCCCCCTCACCCCGCCCCGCACTGACCTGCCGGCCCGGCACGGCCCTGCCCTCTCCGCTCGGACCCTCTCTCTCAGGCCCGAGGCCTCACGCTAGCTCTCGGGATCGCGGCCCCAGTACGCCTGCGTCGAGATTCGGACCTGGGCTCCTTGGTCAGTCTATGCGCAGGCGCCGCAACGTGAGCTTGGAATCGCAGTAACTGCGCATGCGCTCTTATCGCAGATTGCCGGCTCCCTGCGATTCAGAGGGAACCCCTGGGAAAACTTTCCGCATCTCCTTCATCACGGCACAATGGCCAGTTCAGTGACTCCCTCATTCTTTTAACCCTCCCTTCCCACCTCGCACCCTACTCATTACTTCTTCTCCCATCCCTAACCCCTCCTCCTTCCCCCACTCTGTCATTCCGGGCTCAGCCAATTCAGGCGTTCACTGATCTTCATGGACGCGGGAGGTCCCACAGTATAGCCGGTATCATTGCTCCTCTCTGCTAACAACAGGAATTCTGCAGATACTGGAAATTCAAGCAACACACAGCAAAGTTGCTGGTGAACGCAGCAGGCCAGGCAGCATCTCTAGGAAGAGGTACAGTCGACGTTTCAGGACGAAGGGTCTCGGCCTGAAACGTCGACTGCACCTCTTCCTAGAGATGCTGCCTGGCCTGCTGCGTTCACCAGCAACTTTGATGTGTGCCACTGTCTGCTAGTTCAGGAGAGGCACAGATCCACCACTTGAGGGAGAGCAGGAGCTTTCCTTGCCCACATTTACCACGTTCCTGTGAACCGTCATGGGTCTAGAGTCAATGTTGAGGACTCCAAAGGCTACGGTCCCCGCGCTCACCACTCTTATTTAGAGATACATCACGGTAGCCCGCGCTGCCATGTGCCCAATTACCCTACATACCGCACGTCCTCGGACTATGAGAGAAAACCGCAGCACCCAGAGGAACCGCCCATTACACGGGGAGAATGCAAAACTCCTTACAGACCGCGGTGCGAATTGAACCCCCAGTCCTAGTGCGGTAAAGTGTTAATCTAACCACTCGGCTACGCTGATGTGATGGAATTATCTGTATGGATGGCGTGCAAATCAAAGCTTCTCACTGCACCCCAGTACATACAACAACAAACCAATATACCAGTCCAGCATAGAAATGGCCCTTCAGCCCATCACAACTAGGTGACCTATCTATACTATCCCAGTGACCAGCATGGGATTCAACTGTTCACCATTAAGCATCATGAAGGTGCCTGTCTTCACCACCCTCTGGGTTGTAATTTGCTCAGATTCTCTATTTCTCCTGACCGTGTACCTATACCCTACGGCTTTAGACAATTTTACATTATTTAATGCAGAGATACCGCACGGCAGTGCAGCGGCTAGTACCAGCTAGTGTGACACTATTACAGCTCGGGGCTTTGGAGTGCAACGCCATTATCCAACCGGCCTCCGCTGCCCGATTACACACACGTGACCAATTAACCTACTAATCTGCATGTCTCTGGACTGTGGGAGGAAACCCAAGCACCCTGAGGAAGTCCACGCGATCATGGAGAGAACGTACAAACTCCGTACAGACAGTGCCAGGAATTGAACTCATGTTGCTGGCATTGTAAAGTGTTACACTGACTGCTGTGCTCTGTGCCACCCCAGTGATGGTGGTAGGGACCGACGCGTGATCTGTAGGACACGGTTTTGGGAGTGTTATCTCGGCAGTCTGTGGATGGACTGGTGTGGGGCATCAGCAGATCCCAGGCAGCTACGAGGATTATACAAGCTTGACCGTGCTGGGAGCTGTGTGCCAAATCTCAGGGTCTCAAACAGCCCTTGTAGGTGAGGCAGAGCTTCACCGGATTCAGCTGCTGCACGAGGCTCCTGCAATGTGACTCCTTTACACTGGTACAACTGAGTGTACGTGAGGCAGCACAGCTCAGCATCGATGGAGGCACTTCCCTCATAGGCACTGCCTGACCCCCTGATTCCTCCAGCGTTTTCAGAGTCAGGTTTATTATCACTGACGTAGGCATGAAACTTGTTTTGCAACAGCATTAATAAAAATCACTGTTACAATACAGATAAATTTGGGCAAGAAGGGGCTCATCAGCCATGGTTGGCTGCACATGAAGAAGGGAAACTCTGATCGCAAACCGCCACTGCCTTGTAGTGGCACCTAAACACAGAGCTGGAGTCCCTAAGTCCCTATGTTGAGTTCAGCACTGACTAGCAACTCCTGCGACACCGCTGGTGCCAAACTGTACTGGTCTCCGTTGTTCCTTTGGAATCGTCAGCTGCGTGGAGAAGGGGAGGCTGCTGCAGGGCAAAAGCTTGTCTCCATATCGTACTGCCCTGGCTTGCGTACTGTTTTACTGTTAGACAGCTGGGAAGTTACACCCATGGTCGACCCTGACCAATGGAGGCCTCAAAATAGATCAAGCAAATTGATGACGAATGTCTCATAAAGCCTCAACATTACATCCTTGCTTTTGTATTCCAGTCCTCTCAAAATGAATGCTAACATTGCATTTGCCTTCCTTACCACTGACTCAACCTGCAAATTCACCTTTAGGAAATCCTGCACGGGAACTCCCAACTCCCCTTGCACCATCAATCATGATTCCCTTCCATCAGCAAGGACCCCCACCATCCAGGTCACGCTCTCTTCTCACTGCTACCATCAGGAAGAAGATACAGGAGCCTTGATACCTGTACCATCAGCTTCAAGAATAGTTATTACCCCTCAACCATCAGGCTCTTGAACCGGATGGGATAATTTCACTCACCCCATCACTGCACTATTCCCACAACCTATGGACTCATTTTGATCCTCTCAATACTTACAGTTTATAAAAGGGGCCAGAAGGATCATTGGGGACCCAAGTCACCCCAATCACAATCTATTTCAGCTGCTACCATCTGGGAAACGGTACCGCAGCATAAAAGCCAGGACCAACAGCCTCTGGGACAGCTTCTTCCAGCAGGCCATCAGACTGATGAACTCACGCTGATTTGCGTGTACTATGTTACAGTGAATGTTCTATTTATTATAATTTACTATGATTGCACTTAGTCATAATTTATTGATCCCGGGGGAAATTGGTTTTCATTACAGTTGCACCATAAATAATTAAATAGTAATAAAACCATAAATAGTTAAATAGTAATATGTAAATTATGCCAGTAAATTATGAAATAAGTCCAGGACCAGCCTATTGGCTCAGGGTGTCTGATCCTCCAAGGGAAGAGTTGTAAAGTTTGATGGCCACAGGCAGGAATGACCTCTTATGATGCTCTGTGTTGCATCTCAGTGGAATGAGTCTCTGGCTGAATGTACTCCTGTGCCCACCCAGTACATTATGTAGTGAATGAGAGACATTGTCCAAGATGGCATGCAACTTAGACAGCATCCTCTTTTCAGACACCACCGTGAGAGTCCAGTTCCATCCCAACATCACTGGCCTTACGAATGAGTTTGTTGATTCTGTTGGTGTCTGCTACCCTCAGCCTGCTGCCCCAGCACGCAACAGCAAACATGATTGCACTGGCCACCACAGACTCATAGAACATCCTCAGCATCGTCCGGCAGATGTTAAAGGACTTCAGTCTCCTCAGGAAATAGAGACAGGTCTGACCCTTCTTGTAGACAGCCTCAGTATTCTTTGACCAGTCCAGTTTATTGTCAATTCGTATCCCCAGGTATTTGTAATCTTCCACCATGTCCACACTGACCCCCTGGATGGAAACAGGGGTCACCGGTACTTTAGCTCTCCTCAGGTCTACCACCAGCTCCTTAGTCTTTTTCACATTAAGCTGCAGATAATTCTGCTCACACCATGTGACAAAGTTTCCTACCGTAGCCCTGTACTCAGCCTCATCTCCCTTGCTGATGCATCCAACTATGGCAGAGTCATCCGAAAACTTCTGAAGATGACAAGACTCTGTGCAGTAGTTGAAGCACTTGCATATTTAGATGGAGATGTAACGTAAAGACTTTTACTCCTCATGTCTGTGAAGGATGTAAGAAATAAAGTCAATTCAATTTATTAGTTTCTTTTTTTCTTCCTTTATTTGCACAGTTCGTTGTTTTTTTGTTGTGGTGGTTGTATGTCAATCCTGTTAGGTTGGGTGTGGTCCTTCATTGGTTGTGTTTCTTGGATTTACTGTGAATTGCTCACAAGGAAATGAATCTCAATGTTGTATATGGTGACATATATGTACTTTCATAATAAATTTACTTTAACTTAAAAACTCCGATTTATGAAGTTTCTTCCTATTTAGAAAATATACGTTTTTATTCCTTCAATCAAAAGAGCATGACCATACACATGCTTACACTGTATTCCATCTGCCATTTCTTTGCCCATTCTCCCATCCAAGTCTTCTGCAGACTTCCTGTTTCCTCAACACTACCTGCGTCTCCACCTATCTTTGAATCATCAGCAAACTTGGCCACAAAGCCATCAATTCCATCATCGAAATCATTGACATACAACATAAGAAGCAGTCCCAACACCAACCCCTGTTGAATACTAGTCGCTGGCAGCCAACCAGAAAAGTCCCCCTTTACCCTGGTTCTTTGCCTCCTGCCAGTCAGCCAATCTTCCATCCGTGTTAGAATCTTTCCTGTAATACCATGGACTTGTAGCTTGTTAAGCAGCCGCATTTGTGGCACCTTGTCAAAGGCCTTCTGAGAATCCAAATAAACAACATTCACTGACCCTCCTTCCTGTATTCTAACCCTGACAAATCCCAACAACCCAATAGCACTGGCCAGGTGGCAAAACAGCTACTGAGGTAGGAAACAGTCTAACATTAGTGACGCAGTGAACCTTACTCTGTATCTAATCCACATTGTCCCTGCTCCAGGTGTGTTTGACATGACCTGAAGGATTTTGCATCATTCCTAATTTATGTTATCCCTGTCCTGTGAGAACATGACAAGATGTTCATTCTGTCCTACCCCAGGATTGTATGATGGGACAGTGTAGAGGGAGTTAAACTCTGTGTCCGACCCTGGGAGTGTGTGATCGGACAGCGTAGAGGGAGTTAAACTCTGTCCGACCCCAGGATGTCTGATGGGATGGTATAAATGGATCTGCACTCTGTGTTCGACCTGGGTGTGTGTGATGGGAGGGTGCTGTGCTTCATTCAAAATCTAATCTGTGCTAAATTGTGTGTCTGTCTGTCTGTGTGTTGGTGTACGTGTCTGTCTGTCTGTGTGTTTGTCTCTGAGCAGTGATCTCACCAGATCAATTGCAAGACACTGGAAATGAGGAAGACATTGCACTGTCAGTTGGATTGATTGTAAAATCACCATTTATTTTTTACAAAATTATTTGCATTTATTGATTTAATCCTTTATGAAAGCCGTGATGTGGCAAGAGGCATTACTATATTCAGTACTGAATTACAGATCAGTGTAGACAATGCCTATAAAGTAAAAACTACAAAATTAGATGTACGCAGAATACAAAAAGGGTTTGCTGATTCAGTGCACTCAGTGGCAATGTTCCCATCCCTCTGGCAGGGCTGGCTCACACTGGGACAAATTCCTTATACTTCCAAAAACAAAACAGCTAGAGATCCAAAAATACCCTGGATCGCATCCAAGTCTCAGAAATTTCTGGTCATGATTTTCCCACTCACAATTCCAGCAGAAAGTGTATGTTCTCCCCATCATCAGTGATCAGCAACCTCCAAACATGGGAGATCGATCGCCTTCCTCAATGCGTTCCTACTTCTCTCCTGAGTCAGCAGCACAGTGACAAACTTCCCTCAGCCTCTTCACCATGGCTATTTCCTGTGCTCACTGTGCTTCACTGCAGCCTCATTAACATGATAGACATTTAACGGGAGAGTAGCATAACAATTTAAAGTGCCAGCTGTAAAATCGGTTTCAATTCCCCCTGCTGTCTGTTAGGAGTTTGTACATTCTTCCAGTGTGCATGGGTGTTCTCTGGTTGCCTCCCACGGTCCAAACACCTACAGATTAGGATTAGTGAGTTGTGGGTATGTTATGTTGGTATCTCAGAAAGATGGCATCCATCATTAAGGACTCCCATCACCCAAGACATGCCCTATTGTCATCAGGGAGAAGGAACAGCAGCCTGAAGACACACACTCAATGTCTGAGGAACAGCTTCTTCCCCTCCACCATCAGATTTCTGAATGGCCCATGAAGACTACCTCACTTTTTTTCTTCTCTTTATGCACTACTTAATTAATTTAAATATTTATATATATTTATTGTTATTTATAGTTTTTTAAATATTGTGTATTGCACTGTACTGCTGTCACAAGTCAACAAATCTCAGACATACGCCAGTGATATTAAACCTGATTTTGATTCACATAAAGCTTCATCTACACTGTCCCACCACACACTGCCCAGACAGAGGCAGCACGGAGGTTGACTGGAAGATTGGCCGGAGTCAGCCGTTCCTGATTTTCCAGTGTGGAGCCGAGAAGAGGTGCAGGGAGCCACAGCTTTGCATTTGCTTTCTTTGGTGGGAAGAGGGGGCGTATTTTTGTGGGGACGGTGCACAGGTTTAAGGTGAGAGAGAAAAGATTTAAAGGGAGCCTTGAGGACAAATGTTCTCTACAGTGGGTATATGGAATGAGCTGCCAGAGGAAGTGCTCAATACATGTACAGTACATTCACAATATTTAAAAGACATTTGGACAGGGATTGTTCAGAGGAAGGGTTGCCAACCTGCGTCCAGGGAACTCTCAGTTAATGATCACGCTCCATGGCATAAAAAAGGTCCCTCTACACTGTCCCATCACACACTCCCAGTGTCAGACAGACAAGACACAGAGTGAAGCTCCTACACCGTCCCATCACACACACGCAAGGTCAGACACAGAGTGAAGCTCCCGCTACACTGTCCCATCTCACACTCCCAACGTCAGAAACAGTGAAGTTCCCTCTACACTGTCCCATCAGACACTCTCAGGGTCAGGCACAGAGTGAAATTCCCTCTACACTGTCCCATCAGACACTCTCAGGGTCAGGCACAGAGTGAAATTCCCTCTACACTGTCCCATCAGACACTCTCAGGGTCAGGCACAGAGTGAAATTCCCTCTACACTGTCCCATCAGACACTCCCAGGGTTAGACAAGATTAGCATGTTGATGGTTTTGTAACAACCATCAGTTTGTCAGTGTTCCCAGACTGGAATTTACTCTCCCTAGACCCACAGTGGCTACAAGGAGATATACTGAAGCTTAATAAGACACTAGTCAGGCCACACTTGGAGTATTGTAATGGATGCAGGTTCGAGGGCAGCATTGAAGAGAAGTTTGGATTAATACATGGATGGGAGGGCTATGGAGGGTTATGGTCCAGGTACAAATCAAGGGAGTAGGCAGAACCACACAGACTAGATGGGCCAAAGGGCCTGTTCTGTGCTGTCATTCTCTAAGACTCTATTATACGCCCCTCCTCACCCAGCACTGGCCCTTACACCAAGAGCTGCCCGTCCAGTTGCCAACGCAAGTAGATATGACAATGGGTTCACATCAATGTCTTGATGCTGGTCACCACAGTCAAGAAGGAGGGGGTATAAACACTGACTGGAGTGCAACCCAACACGCACACTGCCTTGGCTGTAATGAGAGACTTAACAGCGAAGCAATTAATTTCACAACAGCCACTACTACAGACGCACGGGCAGGCGGCAGAGAGGGCTAGCGCACGGCACACAGAGAGAAGGAAAGAGTACTAGTTACAGGGACTCTCTCCTGGTTCACACCACCCTTGAGCGCCTGGCACAAGGGGAGCTAAAGGTTCTGAGCATGATGTTTCGCGGCATTTATCTGATTTTCCGTGGCGCCGTGCACGTGAAAGAGGAGGCGAGCATCCATTATCGGGCCAATAGTTTGATCAGGTTGGCGCACATCTCGAAGAACTCGATGATATGGCTGCCAGCCCTGTGGTTGAGCTCGGTGGAGGCGCCGAGTTCCCCCAGTGAGGGGGCGGACCAGGATGCGGCTGGGTCCGCGCATCTGCTTGTCGACTCCGTGTCCGAGTCGCTTCTCAAGCTGGAGTGTTGCTGGCTGCCGATGGATTCCGAGCGGTGGGGGGTCGATTGGCCAGACCGCGGCTCGATCGCCTCGTCCGCTGCGAGTGAGAGTAAACATCATTATGGTAAAGATGGGGCACCAGGCTGCACCCCTCCACTCTCACCACATTGCTCCACTCCTCATCCCTTACCCTTGCTGTATCATTGAATCCTGGTGCATAATCAAGAGTGGTGGGTGTGTGGAACGTGCAGCCAGGGGTGGCGGTGGAGGCAGGTACATGAAGGATATTTAAGAACCTCTTAAAATATGGGATGGAAGGGTTAGATTGATGGTGGAGTACGTTATAACATTGTGGGCCGTTACCAAGGGGTGGGTCTTACTCGATCAGCATCTTGGGGGCTGGGACAGAGGGAAAGGGAACAACGAGGGGTGAACTCACCATCAATACTGCGGAAATCCACCAAGTACGTCCGATTGTCCACCTGGTACAGTTGCAGACTCATCTTGGAGTAGGTTCCCGTCATGGAGTTCTCCCTACGAACTCGCAAGTGATAAGGGTTCACTACCTGGGGGTGGGGAGAGAGGGGTGGGAGGGAGAGGAGGGAGAGGGAGTGAGGGGGAGGGGGAATGGGGAGAGAGTCAAGTGGAGGGGTAGAAGGGGTGGGGGAGATGGAAGTGAGGAAGGGGTGGGGAGGCAGGAAGAAGAGGATGACAGAGTGTAGCAGGAAGAGGAGGGGGCAAGGATAGAGGGGGGCAGGGAGGAGGGGGAAGAGAGGAGGGGAAGGGAAGGGACATGGGACAGGGGGGTAGTGGGAGGGGGCATGAAACAGTTGACAGCAGAGGGGAAAGATGTGAAATAACATGGGAATAATAACGCAGATAGAGGCAGGTGAGTGTGGAGTGGTGCAGGAAGTAGGAAGAGGGACAGGAAGGGAAAGAGAAGTAAGGGAAAGCTGTTGGATCCAACTGCTTAATCCTTAGATTAGGCTGTTTGATTGTTACTTTCTCTACAGTTTAACAATTAATTATCTACATGCATATTACACATATCTAATATGCCTATAATGATGATACAAAATATAATTCTGGAAAGCTCTGGAAGCTACTTTGTTCCGTATCGAGTACTTTCTAATTGCTGTCTTTTCAGACCTTTTGAGTTTCTAAAGAACCTTTTGTCTAGTTATGGTAGCTTAACACACTTTATGGCCCCTGACACCCAGAACTTTCACCATATATTGCTAGTGTCTTCCACAGTGCAAACTATTTATTCAGTTCATCCGCCATTTCCTTGTCCCCCAATATTACCTCTTCCAGCATAGTTTTCCAGTGGTCCAATACCCACTCTAGCCTCTTGTTTTCTGCCTGAAGAAACTTTGGGTATCCTCTTTAATATTTTTGGCTAGCACACTTTCAAATTCCGTCTTTTCCTTCTCAATGACTTTTTTAGTTGCCTTCTGTTGGCTTTTAAAAGCTTCTCAATCCTCTAACTTCCCACTAATTTTTGCTCTATTATTTGCCCTCTCTTTGGCTTTTATGTTGGCTTTGACTTCCCTTGTTCGACATGTTTGTGTCATCTACCTATAGAATACTTCTTCCTCTTTGGTATATATATATATTCTACGAAGTATCAATTGATTGGAAAAGAACACTGGCGGGGTTGATGACAGAGCAGCAATGGTTGGAATTTCTGGAAGCAATTCAGAAGGCGCAGAATAAATATATATATATATACATATACACACACACACACAAACCCTGCACCTTCTGAATTGCTTCCAGAAATTCCAACCATTGCTGCTCTGTCATCAACCCTGCCAGTGTTCTTTTCCAATCAATTGTGGCCAATTCCTCCTCATGCCTCTGTAATTCCCTTTACTCCACTGTAATATTGATACATCTAACCTTAGCTCCTCTTGCTCAGATTTTAGGGTGAATTTGACCATAACATGATCACTTTCCCCCAAGTGTTCTCCTACCTTAAGCTCTCTAATCAATTACGGTTCATTGCACAACACCCAATCCAGAATAGCTGATCCTCTAGTGGGCTCAACCATGAGCTGATTTAAAAAGCCTCCTCATGGACAGTCTAGAAATTCCCCCTCTTGGAAACCAGCACCAATCTGATTTTCCCAATCCATCTGCATACTGAAATTCTCCATGACTACTGTAACATCCATACTACTGTTTGGGGGTCTGTAGATAACGCCCAACAGGGTCTTTTTACCCTTAGCTCTATCCACAATGATTCAACATCTTCTGACCCTATGTCACCCCTTTCTGATAATTTAATCTTTTTTAGCCAACAGAGCCATGCCCTCTCGTTACCTTCCTGCCTGTCCTTTTGACACAATGTGTATCCTTGTACATTTAGTTCCCTGCTATAATCTTCTTTCAGCCATGATTCAGTGATGCCTACAACATCGTACATAATAATCTGTAACTGTGTGCTACAAGTTCATCGACCTTATTCCATATTCTACATGCATTCAAATATAATACCATTAGTCCTGTATTCACCTTTTTCGATTTTGTCCGTCTTTTACATTGCAACTCGTCCTGTTGGCTACAATGTTGCCCTCTCATCAGCCTCTCGTTAGGAATTTCACTACGCATTGTCTCTGTCTGTAAACCAACTTCGTGACGATCACTCCGGTTCCCATCCCCCTGTCAAATTAGTTTAAACCCACCCAAACAACTGTAGCCAACCTGACCATAAAGATATTGGATCCCTTTGGGTTCAGGTGTAACCCGTCCCCTTTGTACAGGTCATACCTTCCCCAGAAGAGATCACAGTGGCCCGTAAGTCTAAACCCCTGCACGCTGCACCAATTCCTCAGCCACGCATTCACCTGCCAAATCACCCTATTTTTACCCTCACTGGTGCCTGGCACAGGCAGCAATCCAGAGGTCACTACCCTGGAGGTCCTGTTTCTCAGCTTTCTGCCTAGCTCCCTAAAATCTCTCTTCAGGACCTCCTCATCTTACCTTCCCATTGGTGGCATCACAGCATGGCACACCCCAACCCCTCCTTCCTTTCTCCCACTGCAGCTCCATCCCCTCGCCACAACCCCTCGCTTCTCCACTCCCCCCCCCCCCCTCACCTTCCACTGGTACCCAAGCTGCTTCATGGCACGGCACACCTCGGCCATGATGTCACTGGGCCGGCTCTGGCTGCGGATGCCCAGATGCCACTTGGCACGGCGAACCCCAGGGTGCTTGGCCCTCTGGGGGTTCAGCTCGTCCAGGGTATGCCGGGGCCTGGGTCCGGCCTCCGACACCAGAAAGGGCATGCGTTCAGGGTGGACCCTAGTTGGGCACTGCTGCTCGTCCAGAAAGGAGGCACCGTCAGGTGGGCTGGAGGCCAGGTAGAAGTCGCGGGCCTCGCTCATGATGCGGCGGTTGTCAATAATGAGGTGGTAGGCGACAGCCAGGGGATCCTGATGGTTCCGGTTGTACAGACAGTTCAGCACCTCCTCCTCTGCACACTCAAACTTCTCGCACACCTCACGCAGCGCCTCATCATCGATCATACTGCTGCTATATGCTGGGTCCTCCGGGAACAGGTACTTGGGAAGGTCCACCTTAAACCACTCGTGTTCCCTGGAAGGGATACAGATTCGCTTTACGCACACAAAATGATGGAGGAACTCAGGTCAGGCAGCATCTATGGAGGGGAACAACAGTCAACAATTCGGGCTGAAGCCCTTCATCAGGACTGGAAAGGAAGATGGCAAAGCCAGAATAAGAAAGTGGGGACAGGGGAAGGAGTACAAGCTCGCATGTCTTATGGTCGCTAGTGCCCCCCTTTGAGGACACCTTCAGAAGGCGGGGCCTCAAAAAGGCTGCATCCATTATTAAGAACCCTCACCACCTAGAATATACCCTCTTCTTATTACTACCATCAGGGAGGAGGTATAGGAACCAGAAGATTCACACTCAGTGATTCTCTTCTGCCATCAGATTTCTGAATGGACAATGAACCCATGAACCTACCTCACTATTACTTTTTGTGTGTGTGTAGCTTTGGATTTTCAGCATCTGCAGAATCTCATTGGAGCGACTGGGCTTGTATACTCTGGAATTTAGAAGGCTGAGAGGGGATCTGATTGAAACGTATATTATTAAGGGATTGGACACACTGGAGGCAGGAAGCATGTTCCTGCTGATGGGTGAGAACAGAACCAGAGGCCACAGTTTAAGAATAAGGGGTAGGCCATTTAGAACGGAGTTGAGGAAAAACTTTTTCACCCAGAGAGTGTGGATATATGGAATGCTCTGCCTCAGAAGGCTGTGGAGGCCAAGTCTCTGGATGCTTTCAAGAAAGAGATGGATAGAGCTCTTAAAGATAGCGGAGTGAAGGGATATGGGGAGAAGGCAGGAACTGGATACTGATTGTGGATGATCAGCCATGATCACAGTGAATGGCGGTGCTGGCTCAAAGGGCCGAATGGCCGACTCCTGCACCTATTGTCTATTGTCACGTGCTTAATATATTTTTTGCTCTCCTTTTGCACTACTTAATTTTAATAAATATACGTTATCTACATATTTATATAAAAGTAAATACATAACTAACTATAAATTACAACAAGGATTCCCAACCTGGGGTCCACATATATACATACACTAATTGTAATTTATAGCTTTTATCATTATGTATTGCAATGTACTGCTGCTGCAAAACAACAAATTTCACAACATACTGAATGTTGGTGATATTAAACTTGATTTTGATCCTAAAGAACAAAACAAATACACAGTGCAATAAAAAAAAGAGTAACAAATTTGATTCATGGAGCAATCAGAAACCTGACAGCAAGGGGGGGGGGGGAGAAGCTGCTAAAACGTGGAGGGTGTGTCTTCAGGCCCCACCCTGATGGCAGTAATGAGAAGCGGGCATATCCTGCGTTGTGAGGGCCCTTCATGATGGATGCCACCTTCCTGAGGCACTGGCTCTTGGAGATGCCAATGGTGGGGAGGGATGTGTCCATGATGGAGCTGGCTGGGACTACAACTGTCTGCAGCCTCTTGTGATCCTGTACATCTGCGCCTCCGAACCAGACAGTGATGCAACTTGGAGCCTATAGTAATTTTTATGTATTGCCCTTAACTGTTTGCTGTAAAACAACAAATTTCACCACATTTGTCTGTGATGATATACCCGATTCTGTTCTGCATTTCTGTGACTCTTTAACTGAACAATCAGGGAGAAGGAAAGCAGGTGCTCTAAGCCAGCTGTGCCAGAAGAATGCCAGGGACAGATGTTGCCGCAATCCTCCTGGCCACTTCTACTCACCGGATGTCCTTGATGGTGGTCCTCTTCATGGGGTCGACCTGTAGCATGTGCTTGAGGAGGCTGATGACAGAAGGGTTCAGGTACTGCGGTGTGTAGAAGATGCCGTCACAGATCTTCTTGAAGAGCATGGGAACATGGTCATCATCAAATGGGAGGGTGCCGCACAGCAGGGCGTAGAGTATTACCCCGCAACTCCATATATCCACCTCCGGACCGGCATACAGCCTGACAGGAGGCAACACACCATACTCTAATCACTGGGGAGCTGGCACCGAGACCCAGCAAACCACACACCCCTCACATCCACATGGCCACCTCTGCCAGCGTACAGTCTGACAGGAGGCAGTGGTGCAGTGCTAGCCGGAGCGCACCAGAGCACGTCCAGCACATCTTTAAGACATTGCTGATCTCCTGGGATTTTTACGCACAACAGACTCTGGAGTTTACAAAGAATGGTGCCAAAAAAAAACATCCAGCAAGTGGCTGTTCTGTGAGCAAAAACATCTTGTTAAACCACTCACTGGATGTTTTTTTTTGTTTTTGGCACCATTCTTTGTAAACTCCAGAGTCTGTTGTGCATAAAAATCCCAGGAGGTCAGCAGTTTCTGAGATACTCAAATCACCCTGGGCAGCACCTAATTAATTAGCTTGTTTATTTCAGCTTTTTTCTTAAAGATGTGCCGGACGTGCTCTGGCTAGCACTGCACCACTGACAGGAGGCAACACACCATACTGGGGAGCCGGCGCCAAGACCCACTAACCCACCCACCAGGCACAATGCCAGCCAATCCGCAAATGCAGGAACCAGAAGACGGGAGGAGAATCAAGTCATTAGCCCACATCTCCTTTAAAGTTACCGCCCCCACCTCATGTATTAGACATTTCTACTCTGAGAAAAACATTCTGATCATCTACCCCTGACAATGCCTCTCATAGTTTCAGAAACTTCTATCAGCTCTGGAGCTAAGGAAATTCACCATATCCACTTTGACCCTCACCAATCTTTACAGGAAGCATCCTATCCAGACGCATCCTAGCTTGAATTGCCGAGATCATAAGAAAACCATAAAACACAGGAGAGGAATTAGGCCATTCGGCCCATCGTGTCTGTTCTGCCATTCCATCATGGCTGATTTATTATCCTTCTTAACCCATTCTCCTACCCTCTCTCCTTAAGCTGACTAATCAAGAACCTATCAACTTCCACTTCAAATGTACTCAATGATTTGGCCTCCACAGCCGTCCGTAGCAATGAATTCCACAGGCTCACCATCCTCAGGATAAAGAAATTTCTCCTCCATCCAAGACATGCCCTCTTCTCACTGCTACCATCAGGAAGGACGTACAGACTCACACTCAACGATTCAGGAACAGCTTCTTCCCCTCTGCCATCTGATTTCTAAATGGATATTGAACCCATAAACACTACCTCACTACTTTATTTAAAATTTCTATTTCTGCACTACTTTTCTTAACTTATCTGTTTAATATACATGTAGAGAGCCTATAAAAAGTATTCCCCCTCCCGCCCCAGGAAGTTTTCATGATTTATTGTTTTACAACATTGAATTAGAGAGAATTGAACACAAAATAATTAATTGCATAATTACTCACCCTCTTCAAGTCACTATTTAGTAGATGCACCTTTGGCAGCAATTACAGCCTTGAGTCTGTTTGGAGCAGTCTCTATGAGCTCTGCATATCTGGACACTTTCCCCATTCTTCTTTATAAAACTGCTCAAACTCTGTCAGATTCCTCAGGGATCGTGAGTGAACAGCCCTTTTCAAGTCCAGCCACAAATTCTCAATTGGATTGAGGTCTGGACTCTGACTTGGCCACTCCAAGACATTAACTTTGCCACTCCAAGACATTAACTTTGTTGTATTCAAGCCTCCCCGCTTTATTGTCATTGTCTGACTGGAGAACAACTCTTCTGTCAAGTCACAGTTCTCTTTCAGACTGCATCAGCTTTTCCTCTAGGATTTCCCCTGTATTTTACTGCATTCATTTTACCCTCTACCTTCACAAGCTTTCCAGGGCCTGCTGCAGTGAAGCATCCCCACAGCATGATGCAACCACCATCATGCTTCATGGAAGGGATGGTATGTTTTTGATGATGTACAGTATTTGGTTTATGTCAAACATAACGTTTAGTCTGATAGCCAAAAAGCTCAATTTTGGTTTCATCAGATTATAGAACCCTCTTCCAGCTGACTTCAGAGTCTCCCACATGCCTTCTGGCAACTCCAGCTGAGATTTCATGTGAGTTTTTTTTCCAACAGTGGCTTTCTCTTTGCCACTCTCCCATAAAGCTGTGACTGGTGAAGCATCCGGTCAACATTTGTTGTATGCACAGTCTCTCCCATCTCAGCCACTGAAGCCTGCAACACTTACAGAGTTGTCATAAGTCTCTTGGTGGCCTCCCTCACTAGACACCTTCTTGCATCACTCTGTTTTTAAGGACCCCCAGGTTGAGTCGGTGATGCAGAAGGTTAATGCAACGTTGGTATTAATTTCTGGAGGTACAGAACATAAGAGCAGGGATGTGATGTTGAGGCTCCATAAGGCACTCGTGAGACCACATTTGGAGCGCTGTGTGCAGTTTTGGGCTCATTTTAGTAGAGATATAATGACATTGGAGAGGGTTCAGAGAAGATTCATGAGAATGATTCCAGGAATGAAAGGGTTACCGTATGAGGAACATCTGGCAGCTCTTGGGCTGTATTCCCTGGAGTTCAGGAGAATGAGAGGGGATCTCATAGAAACAGTCCGAATGTTAAAAGACCTGAACAGATTAGATATGGCAAAGTTATTTCCCATGGTAGGGGAGTCTAGGACAAGAGGATACGACTTCAGGATTGAAGGACGTCCATTTAGAACAGAGATGCGGAGAAATTACTTTAGTCAGAGGATGGTAAATCTGTGGAATTTGTTGCCACGAGCGGCTGTGGAGGCCAAGTCATTGGGTGTATTTAAGGGAGATATAGATAGGTTCTTGATTAGCCAGGGCATCAAACGGTATGGGGAGAAGGCAGGGGAGTGGGGATGACTGGAAGAATTGGATCAGCCCGTGATTGAATGGAGGAGCAGACTCGATGGGTCAAATGGCCTACTTCTGCTCCTATATCTTATGGTCTTAGAACAGACTGCTCTAGGCAGATTTAGAGCCGTACCATATTCTTTCCATTTCTTGATGATTGACTTAACTGTACTCCAAGGGATATTCAGTGACAGTAATTTTCTTGTATCCATCTCCTGACTTGTGCTTTTGAACAAACTTTTCACGGAGTAGCTTGGAGTGTTCTTTTGTCTTTGTGGTGTAGTTTTGGCCAAGATACTGACTTACCAGCAGTTGGACTTTCCAGATACAGGTGTGTTTTTACTACAATCAATTGAAACACCTTGACTGCACATGGGTGACCTCTCCATTTATGTGACTTTTAAAACCAATTGGTTGCATCAGCAATGATTTGGTGTGTCATATTAAAGGAGGTGAATACTTATGCAATTAATTATTTTGTGTTTTACATTTGTAATTAATTTAGATCACTTTGTAGAGATCTGTTTTCACTCTGATATGAAAGGGTCTTTTTCTGTTTATCCGTGTCAAAAAATGCCAAATTAAATCCACTGCGATTCAATGTTGTAAAACAATAAAACATGAAAACTTCCAAGGAGAGTGAACACTTTTTCTCAGCACTGTATACTGACTGAAATTCAGCATCTTTTTCTATAATTATGTATTTCATTGTACTGCTACCGCAAAGTTAACAAATTTCACGACATATGCCAGTGACATTAAACCTGATTCTGATTCTAAAGGGACGTCCTTCTGTTTTGGGGTTGCATCTTCTAGACTAGACTCCCCAACTATTGGAAACGTCCTCTGCACGTTGGGAAAACATTGTGGGCCAAAGGGCCTGTACTGTGCTGCACTATTCTATGTTCTATGAAACACCAAAACATAGTGAAACGTGACATTAGTGTCAAGAACCAACAGATGTGCTGATGCCATACTTCCAACGTTAACACAGCATGCCCACAACTTACTAACCCTAATCCATACTGTACATCTTTGGAATGTGGGAGGAAACCCACTCGGTAACGGGGAGAACGTATAGCCGGCATGGAAACACCTTACGCTACCATGACAGCTTTCAACGAGGCGTACCTTCCGGATATGACCTCGGGCGCAGCATAATTGGGTGAGCCACAGCTGGTTCTCAGGAATTCCCCATCAGACATCATGTTTGAGAGGCCTGGTAATGGAAGGGAACAGAGTTACATGCAGGAGATTACCACAGACAGAGGGAGAGGGCACATTCCCCGCCCAGCACCATTCCTGCTCCCTGCTCCATTCCTATAGCACACTAACAGTTCCCGCTCTGTTCCCACACCACATTCCTAGTTCCTGCACCATTCCACTTTCCTGACTTCCCTGTTATCGTTCTGCACCACATTCCCATCGCCTGCACTGTTCCCACACAACACTCCCATCCCCAGCACCATATTCCCACTCCATCACCATTCCCACACCATATTCCCCCCGTGCACCTTTCCGACAGCACATTCCATCCCCGTATCATTCCCACATCACATTTATAACCCCAGCACTATTCCTGCACCACATTCCCATCCCCAGCACACATTCCCAGACCCTGTACTGTTCCCACACAATATTCCTAGTCCCTGCAGCATTCTCACACGCTCATCCCTATACCATTCCCACAACACAATCCCATCTCCAGCACTGTTCCCACACTATATTACTAGTCCCTGTACTGTTCCCACATCACATTCCCATCTCTGATACCGGTTCCACACATTTCCATCTCCGATACCGTTCTCACACCTCATTTCCAAACCGAAGGGTTTTGGCCCAAAACGTCGACTATACCTTTTTCCATAGATGCTGCCTGGCCTGCTGAGTTCTTTCAGCATTTTGTGTGTGCTTCTCACACCATGTTCCTGGTCCCTACACCATTCCCACACCATTCCACACCACATTCCCTGCCTCCTTGCTTCCTTCCATGTACTCTTCCTTTGCTGCGTTCCGTGTGTCTCACTCAGAGTGCTGACTTGGAAATACATTGTCACTCCTAAATCCTGGAATTGCCTTTGAACAGTAGCGCAAGGAATGTGATGGTATAAAGAAGGGCCCCTCTACTTTCTGATGGGAAATCAGGAATGGTCCATTAACACTGGGCATACCAATGATGCCAGATCCCAGTCGGAGGCTCTCTTTCCACTGGACCAGTCCCAGGACCTAGTTACCAACTCAGCCACACTGACAGCTGTGGCAAGGAAAATCACTGCACCCAAATGTGTGGAGGATCCAAAGTGCAGGATTACAAGAAGTTGCAGAGGGTTATGAACTCAGCCAACACCATTATGGGCACTAGTCTCCCTGGCATCAAGGGCACCTTCTAAAGGTGCATCCATCACTAAAGAGTACCATCACCTGGGATATGCCTCTTCTCAATACTACCATCAGGGAGCAGATACAGGAGACTTAAAGTTTTAGGAATACTAGATTCCCCTCCACCATCAGTTTTCTGAGTGGTCCATGAAACCATGAACAGCACCAAGTTATTCCCTTTTGTACTATTTATGTATTTCTTGTAATTTATTGTAATTATGAGAAGAACCAGCTAAAGTCAGATGTATCAGTATTACAGTGGAGTAAAGGGAATTACAGAGGCATGAGAGAGGAGCTGGCCATAACTGATTGGAAAATAACACTGGCAGGGATAGACAATAGACAATTCTTCGAGCCAGCACCGCCATTCACTGTGATCATGGCTGGTCATCCACTATCAGTATCCAGTTCCTGCCTTATCCCCATAACTATTGATTCCGCTATCTTTAAGAGCTTTATCCATCTCTTTCTTGAAAGCATCCAGAGACTTGGCCTGCACTGCCGTCTGGGGCAGAGCATTCCACATATCCACCACTCTCTGGGTGAAAAAGTTTTTCCTTAACTCCGTTCTAAATGGCCTACCCCTTATTCTTAAATGGTGGCCTCTGGTTCTGGACTCACCCATCAGCGGGAACATGCTTCCTGCCTCTAGTGTGTCCAATCCCTTAATAATCTTATATGTTTCAATCAGATCCCCTCTCATCCTTCTAAATTCCAGTGTATACAAGCCTAGTCGCTCCGATCTTTCAACATATGACGGTCCCACCATCCCGGGAATTAACCTTGTGAACCTACGCTGCACTCCCTCAATAGCAAGAATGTCCTTCCTCAAATTTGGAGACCAAAACTGCACACAATACTCCAGGTGTGGTCTCACCAGGGCACTGTACAGCTGCAGAATGACCTCTTTGCTCCTATACTCAATTCCCCTTGTTATAAAGGCCAGCATACCATTAGCTTTCTTCACTGCCTGCTGTACCTGCATGCTTGCTTTCAGTGACTAATGTACAAGAACACCTAGATCTCGTTGTACTTCCCCTTTTCCTAACTTGACTCCATTTAGATAATAATCTGCTTTCCTGTTCTTACCACCAAAGTGGATAACCTCACATTTATCCACATCAAACTGCATCTGCCATGCATCCACCCACTCACCCAGCCATAGAACCATAGAAACTACAGCACAGAAACAGGCCTTTTGGCCCTTCTTGGCTGTGCCGAACCATTTTCTGCCTAGTCCCACTGACCAGCACACGGACGATATCCCTCCATACACCTCCCACCCATGTATCTGTCCAATTTATTCTTAAATGTTAAAAAAGAACCCGCATTTACCACCTCGCCTGGCAGCTCATTCCATACTCCCACCACTCCCTGTGTGAAGAAGCCCTCCCTAATGTTCCCTTTAAACTTTTCCCCCCTCACCCTTAACCCATGTCCTCTGGTTTTTTTCTCCCCTTGCCTCAGTGGAAAAAGCCTGCTTGCATTCACTCTATCTATACCCATCATAATTTTATATACCTCTATCAAATCTCCCCTCATTCTTCTACGCTCCAGGGAATAAAGTCCTAACCTATTCAACCTTTCTCTGTAACTGAGTTTCTCAAGTCCCGGCAACATCCTTGTAAACCTTCTCTGCACTCTTTCAACCTTATTTATATCCTTCCTGTAATTTGGTAACCAAAACTGCACACAATACTCCAGATTCGGCCTCACCAATGCCTTATACAACCTCATCATAACATTCCAGCTCTTATACTCCATACTTTGATTAATAAAGGCCAATGTACCAAAAGCTCTCTTTACGACCCTATCTACCTGTGACGCCACTTTTAGGGAATTTTGTATCTGTATTCCCAGATCCCTCTGTTCCACTGCACTCCTCAGTGCCTTACCATTAACCCTGTATGTTCTACCTTAGTTTGTCCTTCCAACGTGCAATACCTCACACTTGTCTGTATTAAACTCCATCTGCCATTTTTCAGCCCATTTTTCCAGCTGGTCCAAGTCCCTCTGCAGGCTCTGAAAACCTTCCTCACTGTTTACTACACCTCCAATCTTTGTGTCATCAGCAAATTTGCTGATCCAATTACATTATCATCCAGATCATTGATATAGATGACAAATAACAATGGACCCAGCACTGATCCCTGTGGCACACCATTAGTCACAGGCCTCCACTCGGAGAAGCAATTCTCTACTACCAGTCTTTGGCTTCTTCCACTGAGCCAATGTCTAATCCAATTTACCACTTCTGCATGTATACCTAGCGATTGAATTTTCCTAACTAACCTCCCATGCGGGACCTTGTCAAAGGCCTTACTGAAGTCCATGTAGACAATATCCACTGCCTTCCCTTCATCCACTTTCCTGGTAACCTCCTCGAAAAACTTCAATAGATTGGTCAAACATGACCTACCACGCACAAAGCCATGTTGACTCTCCCTAATAAGTCCCTGTCTATCCAAATGCTTGTAGATTCTGTCTCTTAGTACTCCCTCCAATAACTTACCTACTACCGACGTTAAATTTACCGGCCTATAATTTCCCGGATTACTTTTCGATCCTTTTTTAAACAACGGAACAACATGAGCCACTCTCCAATCCTCCGGCACCTCACCTGTAGATAGCGACATTTTAAATATTTCTGCCAGGGCCCCTGCAATTTCAACACTAGTCTCCTTCAAGGTCCGAGGGAACACCCTGTCAGGTCCCGGGGATTTATCCACTTTAATTTTCCTCAAGACAGCAAGCACCTCCTCCTTTTCAATCTGTACAGTTTCCATGATCTCACTACTTGTTTCCTTTAATTCCATAGACTTCATGCCAGTTTCCTTAGTAAATACAGATGCAAAAAACCTATTTAAGATCTCCCCCATTTCCTTTGGTTCCGCACATAGCCGACCACTCTGATCTTCAAGAGGACCAATTTTATCCCTTACAATCCTTTTGCTCTTAATATACCTGTAAAAGCTCTTTGGATTATCCTTCACTTTGACTGCCAAGGCAACCTCATGTCTACTTTGACTGCCTGTCCAAGTCACCTTGCATTCTCATAACATCCTCCTCACATTTCACACTGCCACCCAGCTTTGCGGCATCTGCAAATTTGCTAATGTTACTTTTAATCCCTTCATCTAAATCATTAACGTATATTGTAAACAGCTGCGGTCCCAGCACTGAACCCTGCGGTACCCCACTGGTCACCGCCTGCCATTCCAAAAGGGACCCGTTAATCGCTACTCTTTGTTTCCTGTCAGCCAGCCAATTTTCAATCCATGTCAGTACTCTGCCCCCAATACCACGTGCCCTAATTTTGCCCACTAATCTCCTATGTGGGACTTTATCAAAGGCTTACTGAAAGTCCAGGTACCCTACATCCACTGGCTCTCCCTTGTCCATTTTCATAGTTAATCCTCAAAAAATTCCAGAAGATTAGTCAAGCACGATTTCCCCTTTGTAAATCCATGCTGACTCGGACCTATCCTGTTACTGCTATCCAGATGTGTCATAATTTCATCTTTTATAATTGACTCCAGCATCTTTCCCACCAATGACGTCAGGCTAACCGGTCTATAATTCCCTGTTTTCTTTCTCCCTCCTTTCTTGAAAACTGGGACAACATTAGCTACCCTCCAATCCACAGGAACTGATCCTGAATCTATAGAACAGTGGAAAATGATTACCAATGCGTCCACGCTTTCTAAAGCCACCTCCTTAAGTACCCCGGGATGCAGACCATCAGGTCCCGGGGACAATGGTTGGAATTTCTGGGAGCAACTTGGAAGGCATAGGATATATACAACCCAAAGACAAAGGAAGTATTCTAAAGGCAAGATGACACAACTGTGGCTAACAAGAGAAGTCAAAGCCAACGTAAAAGCCAAAGAGAGGGCATATAATAGATCAAAAATTAGTGGGAAGTTAGAGGATTGGAAAGCTTTTAAAAACCAAAAGAAGGCAACTAAAGAAGTTATTAAGGTAAAGATGGAATACAAAAGTAAGCTAGTCAATAATATTAAAGAGGATACCAAAAATTTCTTCAGATAGGCAAAGTGTACAAGAGAGGCAAGAGTGGATATTGGACCGCTGGAAAGTGATGCTGGAGAGGTAGTAGGGACAAGGAAATGGCAGATGAACTGAATAAGTATTTTGCATCAGTCTTCAAGACAGTAGCATTATGCCGGAAGTTTGAATGTGTTAGGGGGCAGAAGTGTGTAAAGTTGACATTACTAGGGAGAAGGCTGAAGGTATCTGGACCAGACGGTCTACACCTCAGGGTTCTAAAAGAGGTAGCTGAAGAGATTGTGGAGGCATTACTAATGATCTTTTAAGAATCAATTGATTCTGACATGGTTCCGAAGAAATGGATCATTGCAAATGTCATTCATCTCTTCAAGATGGGAAAGAAGCAAAAGAAAGAAAATTATAGGGCAGTTAGTGTGACCTCAGAAGTTGGGAAGATGTTGGAGCCGATTGTTAAGGATGTGACTTTGGGGATGAAATAGACCGTAGTCAGCATGGTTTCCTCAAGGTAAAATCTTACCTGACAAATCTGTTGGAATACTTTGAAGAAATAACAAGCAGGATAGACAAAGGAGAATCAGTGGATGTTGTGTACTTGGATTTTCAGCAGCAACACGAGGCTCCTTAACAAGTTAAGAGCCACAGTATTACGAGAAATTGATTGGCAGGAAGCAAGGAGTAGCCCTTTCTGGTTGGCTGCCAGTGATTAGTGGTGTTCCACAGGGGTCTGTGTTGGGTCAGAATCTTTTTACGAGGAGTGATTGATAAGCTCGTGGCCTAAGGTAAAAGGAGTCAATTTTAGAAAACCTAGCACATTTATTTTTCAACATAGTCCTCTCCTACATTTATACACTTAGTCCAGCGTTCGTGGAGCGTACAGATCTTGGACCTCCAGAAAGTGTCCACCTTAGTTTGTGGCCTAAGGTAGAAGGAGATGAGTTACACAGCTCTCGTTACAGGCACATGCAATTTAACTCTTTGAGTGATTATGCAGAAAGTTTGAAGTTAATAACTCATCAGGGGTGATTGATAAGTTCGTGTCCTAAGGTAGAAAGAGATGAGTTATTAACTTCAAACTTTCTGTTCTACGACTGCTGGACTAAGTGTGTAAATGTAGGAGGGGACTATGTTGAAAAATAAATGTGCTAGGTTTTCTAAAATTGACTCTTTCTACCTTAGGCCACGAACATATCAATCACCCCTCGTACATTGTATGCCAGTGATTTGGATTACAGAATTGATGGCTTTGTGAAAAGGTTTGCAGACGATACAAAGATAGGTGGAGGGGCAGGTAGTTTTGAGGAAGTAGAGAGGCTACAGAAGGTCTTTGGACAGATTAGGATAATGGGCAAAGCACTTTGATAGAAAAAAAGGGCAGTCTATTATCTAAGTGGAAAGAAAATTCAAAACTCTGAGGTGCAAAGGGACTTCGGAGTCCTTGTGCAGGATTCCCTAAAGGTTAGTTTGCAGGTTGAGTTGGTGGCAAGGACAACAAATGCAATGTTAGCATTCATTTCAAGAGGTCTAGAATATAAAAGCAAGGGTGTAATGTTGAGGATTTATAAAGCACGGGTGATGCCTCACTTGCAGTATTGTGAGCAGTTTTGGGCCCATTATCTTGGAAAGGATATGTTGACATTGGAGGGTTCACAAAAATGATTCTGGGATTGAGTGGCTTGAAAGATGAAGGGCATTTGATGGCTCTGGGTCTGTACTCACTGGTATTCAGAAGAATAAAGGGTGACCTCATGGAAGATCCTATGTCTACCAGTCTTACGGTATGTTGAAAGGACTTAGCAGAGTGGATGTGGTGAGGAAGGTTCCTACAATGGGGAGCCCAAGACCAGAGGACACAGCCTCAAAATAGAGGGGCATCCTTTTAAAACAGAGATGAGGAGGAATTTTTTTAACCAGAGAGTGGTGAATCTGTGGAACTCATTGCCACAGGTGGCTGTGGAGGCCAAGTCATTGGGTATATTTAAGGCAGAGGTTGATAGATTCTTGATTGGTCAGGGCATGAAGGGATACAGGGAAAAAGCGGGAGATTGGGGCTGAGAGGAAAAATAGATCAGCCATGATGAAATGGTGGAGCAGACTCGATGGGCCAAATGGCCTAACTCTGCTCCTATATCTTATGGTTTTATGGTCTAATTTAATGTCTTTGCACTGTATTGCAGCAATATTTCATATTGCACAGATCAATAAAATGAGCCCTGGTTTTGATTAAAAATTAACAAGAGATTCTGGAAATCCAGAGCAACAAAAAGCTGGAGGATCTCAGCAGGTCAGACAGCATCTATGGAAATGAACCAATTGTCGACTTTTTGGGCCTATACTCTTCTTCAGGACTGGAAAGGAAGGGGGGAAAACACCAGAATAAAAAGACTTCTTCCCAGAGTGGAAATGGAGGAGGCATAATTTAAAAATGATTGGAGGAAAGGATAGGGGGGATGTTAGGGGTAGTTTTTCTTTTATCACTGAGAGTAGTGGGAGGAGGGAAGGAGGATAGCTAGAAGGTGATAGGTTAAGACAGGTAAAGGGCTGGAGAGAAAGGAATCTGATCGGAGAGCAGAGTGGACAACTGAAGAAAGGAAAGGGGGGAGGATACAGGGAAGGTGATAAGCAGATTAAAAGATATAAGAGACCAGAGAATGGAATAGAATTAGAATTACTACCACTGATGTCAAGAAATTTATTGATCTTAGATGAAGATCACACATTTTATAAGTAATTAACATAGACAACCAGGTAATTGCAAAGGGTTCACAAACTTTTTCTTGCGACTGTAGATATCTGATGGTGGATGGTAAGAAGCTATTCCTGAGTCATTTACAATCATACAGTACAGGCCCGCGATGTTGTTCCTACCTTTTAACTTACTCCTTGAGATCAATCTAACCCAGGGTTCCCCAACCTAGGGTCCACGGCCCCCTCGGTTAATGGTAGGAGTCCATGGCATAAAAAAGGTTGGGAACCCCTGATCTAACCCTTCCCTCCTACATATCCCTCCATTTTTCTCTCATGCATCTAAAAGTTTCTTAAGTGTCTCTAACGTATGTCTTTACCACCACAGTATGTGGGAGATGGCAGAGCAGCCCCATGGGTGTGTGGGCGAGGGGGGAGATAGACCATGACACAGGAGCCCTGTGGGTGGGGGGTGAGGGGGGAGACAGACCATAACACAGGAGCCCTGTGGGTGGGAGGTGTGAGACAGACCATAACACAGGAGCCCTGTGGGTGAGGGGGGAGAAAGGCCATAACACAGGAGCCCTGTGGGTGAGGGGTGAGGGGAGAGACAGACCATAACACAGGAGCCCTGTGGGTGGAGGGTGAGGGGAGAGACAGACCATAACACAGGAGCCCTGTGGGTGAGGGGTGAGGGGGGAGACAGACCATAACACAGGAGCCCTGTGGGTGGGGGGTGAGGGGGGAGACAGACCATAACACAGGAGCCCTGTGGGTGAGGGGGGAGAAAGGCCATAACACAGGAGCCCTGTGGGTGTGTGGGTGAGGGGGGAGACAGACCATAACACAGGAGCCCTGTGGGTGGAGGGTGAGGGGAGAGACAGACCATAACACAGGAGCCCTGTGGGTGAGGGGTGAGGGGAGAGACAGACCATAACACAGGAGCCCTGTGGGTGAGGGGTGAGGGGAGAGACAGACCATAACACAGGAGCCCTGTGGGTGAGGGGTGAGGGGAGAGACAGACCATAACACAGGAGCCCTGTGGGTGAGGGGTGAGGGGAGAGACAGACCATAACACAGGAGCCCTGTGGGTGGGGGGTGAGGGGAGAGACAGACCATAACACAGGAGCCCTGTGGGTGTGTGGGTGAGGGGGGAGACAGACCATAACACAGGAGCCCTGTGGGTGTGTGGGTGAGGGGAGAGACAGACCATAACACAGGAGCCCTGTGGGTGGGGGGTGAGGGGAGAGACAGACCATAACACAGGAGCCCTGTGGGTGAGGGGGGAGAAAGGCCATAACACAGGAGCCCTGTGGGTGTGTGGGTGAGGGGGGAGACAGACCATAACACAGGAGCCCTGTGGGTGGGGGGTGAGGGGGGAGACAGACCATAACACAGGAGCCCTGTGGGTGGGGGGTGAGGGGAGAGACAGACCATAACACAGGAGCCCTGTGGGTGTGTGGGTGAGGGGGGAGACAGACCATAACACAGGAGCCCTGTGGGTGGGGGGTGAGGGGAGAGACAGACCATAACACAGGAGCCCTGTGGGTGGGGGGTGAGGGGAGAGACAGACCATAACACAGGAGCCCTGTGGGTGAGGGGTGAGGGGAGAGACAGACCATAACACAGGAGCCCTGTGGGTGTGTGGGTGAGGGGGGAGACAGACCATAACACAGGAGCCCTGTGGGTGGGGGGTGAGGGGGGAGACAGACCATAACACAGGAGCCCTGTGGGTGGGAGGTGTGAGACAGACCATAACACAGGAGCCCTGTGGGTGAGGGGGGAGAAAGGCCATAACACAGGAGCCCTGTGGGTGTGTGGGTGAGGGGGGAGACAGACCATAACACAGGAGCCCTGTGGGTGGGGGGTGAGGGGGGAGACAGACCATAACACAGGAGCCCTGTGGGTGAGGGGTGAGGGGAGAGACAGACCATAACACAGGAGCCCTGTGGGTGTGTGGGTGAGGGGGGAGACAGACCATAACACAGGAGCCCTGTGGGTGGGGGGTGAGGGGGGAGACAGACCATAACACAGGAGCCCTGTGGGTGGGAGGTGTGAGACAGACCATAACACAGGAGCCCTGTGGGTGAGGGGGGAGAAAGGCCATAACACAGGAGCCCTGTGGGTGTGTGGGTGAGGGGGGGGACAGACCATAACACAGGAGCCCTGTGGGTGGGGGGTGAGGGGGGAGACAGACCATAACACAGGAGCCCTGTGGGTGGGGGGTGAGGGGGGAGACAGACCATAACACAGGAGCCCTGTGGGTGGGGGGTGAGGGGGGAGACAGACCATAACACAGGAGCCCTGTGGGTGGAGGGTGAGGGGGGGGGGGAGAGACAGACCATAACACAGGAGCCCTGTGGGTGGGGGGGGGGGGTAGATAGATCATGACACAGGAGCCCTGTGGGTGTGTGAGTGAGGAGGAGAGAGACCATCTCAACCCCATTCTCCTGCCTTCTCACTGTAACAGCTGACACCCTAACCAAGAACCTCTGCTTTAAATATACTCAATGACTTGGCTTTAAAAGGCATCTGTGGCGATGTATTCCACAGATTTGCCACCCTCAGGCTAAAGAAATTCCTGCTCATCTCTGTTCTAAAGGGATGCCATTGTATTCAGAGGCTGTGCCCTCTGGTCCTAGACTCTGCCAGCATTAGCAAAGATCAAAGATGATCTTTATTTGTCATTAGTACATCAAACATACAGTGAAATACGCTGTATGCGTTAACAATCAACACGGTCCAAGGACGTCCTGGGCGCAG
Source organism: Mobula birostris (assembly GCF_030028105.1). Taxonomy (NCBI): domain Eukaryota; kingdom Metazoa; phylum Chordata; class Chondrichthyes; order Myliobatiformes; family Myliobatidae; genus Mobula; species Mobula birostris. Next base: position 4,901,895 of record NC_092374.1, on the reverse strand, counting down.
CCTGCAGGTGTCCATACATAGCATAACTACAATTTACTAACCCTAACCCGTACATGTTGGGAATGTGGGAGGAAACCCACACATTACAGGAGAACACACAGAGTCCTTACAGACAGCAGTGGGAATTGAACCCTGATCACAATTGCTGGTGCTGTAAAGCATGCTAACCATTACGCCACCATACTGTAAAGCATTCTGCTAAACGCTATGTCCTCTGCATGTCCACTCTATCTAAGTTTTAATGATCAACATTCTTCTAAATTCCAGTGAGTAAACACCCAAAGTGCAGAGGGCACACGAGCACAGGTCACTGAGGGGCCCTTACCGAAGTCTGCGATTTTGGCATTCATCTGTGCATCCAGCAGTACGTTCTCGGGCTTCAGATCCCGGTGAACCACCATGTGCCGGTGGCAGTAGTCCACCGCTGAAATGATCTGCTGGAAGAGGCGTCGGCTCTCCTTTTCGTCCAGCTGTGGGTGGGACAACACCGGCAGTGTCAGCAAGCAGCCCCACCCTCAGCCCCCGTTTCATGCTAATCCCACCACCCTACCCCTCAACACCCAGAGCCAGCAACTCAGCTCAGTCACACAGATGCCCAGTCAGAGGACATGGCTATAAGAGAGGAGAGATCTGAAAGAGACCTGAGCGGTTGCTTCATTATACAGAGGGTAGTGAGTTCCATAGGATGTTGACAAGGTGGCTACAATTACAAAAAGAGGCATGATTAAATTAACCATGAAATTTGAGAAGCAGAAGTCAGATGCATCAGTATTACAGTGGAGTAAAGGGAATTACAGAGGCATGAGAGAGGAGCAAGCCAAAGCTGACTAGCACGGATGATGGCACAACAACAATGGCTGCAATTTCTGGCAGCAATTCGGAAGGCACAGGATATATACAACCCAAAGAGGACTTCATACTCTAAAGGCAAGATGACACAACTGTGGCTAACAAGAGAAGTCAAAGCCAACATAAAAGCCAAAGAGAGGGCATATAATAGAGCAAAAAATGGTGGGAAGTTAGAGGATTGGGAAGCTTTTCAAGACCAACAGAAGGCATCAAAAAAAGTCATTGAGAAGGTAAAGACGGAATTTGAAAGTGTGCTAGCCAATATTATTAAAGAGGATACCCAAAGTTTCTTCAGGTACAAAACAAGAGGCCAGAGTGGGTATTGGACCACTGGAAAACAATGCTGGAAGAGGTAATATTGGGGGACAAGGAAAAGGCAGATGAACTGAAGTATTTTGCATCAGTCTTCACTGTGAAAGACACTAGTAGTGTAGTGGAAGTTCCAAGTGTCAGGGGTCATGATGTCTCTTAAGCTACCATTAATTACTAGGGACAAGGTTCTTGGGAAACTGAAACGTCTGAAGGTAGATAAGTCAACCTGGATCAGATGGTGTACACCCCAGGGTTCTGAAAGAGGTGACTGAAGATTGTGGAGGTATTATTAATGTTCTTTCAAGAATCACTAGATTCTGGAATGGTTCTGGAAGACTGGAAAATTGTAAATGCCCCCCCCCCCACTCCCGAGCAGAGACCCCTCGGCCATATCCGCGCGCCCCCCTAAGCGGAAATCGCTCGGCCGCATCTGTCCCCCACCCCCCCAAGAGCGGAGACCCCTCGGCCGCATCCGCGCCCCCCTCCCCCCCCGAGCGGAGATCGCTCAGCCGCGTCTGCCCCTCAAATCCAGCTCCCCTTCCACTCACAGGCTAACCTCACCTTGCCGTTCTTACAGATATAATCGAAGAGCTCTCCACCTGACACATATTCCATCACCATGAATATGTCCGTTGGAGTACTGATCACTTGATACCTGGAACATGAATGGTGAACAGGTGAGTGAACATGTCTCACCCCCAAAGAATGACAGAGATCACACTGTGGGCTGGTGGGAGGAGACAGCTGACAATCTCCTCACATACCAAGTGCTAGCAAGCTCCTTGTCACACATTCAAGCTGTCCCAGGGAGCGAGGGAACAATTCTCCCAATACCTTCAGTCATATTGCCAGCAGCATCTCACATCCGAACCACCCACTTCACTAGCTACGGAGGCTCGACACACACAGAGCTCCCAGACACCTGAATCAGCAGAGCTTGTAATCGCCAGCTATGTCCAACTCACCCAAACCACTTACCACCGAGCACTGTTGCCAACCACAGTCACACAAATGACCTAAGGGCTCAGAGACACCCATGGCCCGCAGGCCCGGGGACACCCACAGCCCACAGGCTCAACAAGTCAGCTCGAATTAGCAACAATATCTCCTGCACAATCTCTATCAGTACAGGTACACCACAAAACTGTGTGCTGAGCCTTCTGTGTGACTCACTTTACACTTTTGACTGTGTGTCTAAGCATAGCAGCAATGCCATAGACAGTGTTGTTATTGGCAGTCAATGGTGGTGATGACTCAGCCTACAGGAGGGAGACTGAAAATCTGGCTGAGTGGTGTCATAACAACCAGCTCTTACTCACTGTCAGCAAGTCCAAGGATCTGATTACAGACTTCAGTGGCAGGAGACCAGAGGAGCCAATCCTCATCGCAGGATTAGAGGTGGAGAGGGCTTAAGTTCCTAGGTGTTATTATTTTGGGGGACCTGTCCCGAGCCCAGCAAGTGCAATTATGAGGAAAGCACAGCAGCGCCCCTACTTCCTTAGGAGTTTGCGAAGATTCAGCATGACACCTAAAACTTTGACAAGCTTCTATACATGCACAACAGAGTGTGTCCTGACTGGTTGCATCACAGCCTGGTATGGAAACACCAATGTCCTTGAAAGGAAAATCCTACAAATCCATGACGAGAATGCTCTCCCAGCCACTGATCACATCTACATGTAAGTTGTCACAGGAAAGCAGTATCCTTCATCAGAGACCCTCACCATCCAGATCTTTCTCTGCTGCCGTCGGGAAGGAGGTACAGATTTTTAGATTATGAAGGCACGTAGTCCCCTTTTATTGTCATTTAGTAATGCATGCATTAAGAAATGATACATTATTTCCTCCGGTGTGATATCACAAAAACACAGGACAGACCGAGACTGAAAAAACTGACAAAACCACATAATTACGCATATAGTTACAACAGTGCACAATACCATAACCTGATGAAGAAGTCCGTGAGCACAGGAGCCTCAGTAGTCACACCACCAGGTTCAGGAATAGTTATTAACCCTCAACCATTAGGCTCCTAAACCGAAGGGGATAACTTTACTCAACTTCACTTGCCTCATCACCAAACTGTTCCCACAACCTATGGATTCACTTTCAAGGACTCGTCATCTCATGATCTCATTATTTATTGCTTAATTATTCTTTTGCTTTTTTGTAGTTGCACGTTTGTTGTCTTTGGCACACTGGTTAAATGGTCAAGTTAATGCAGTCTTATATTGACTCTGTTATAATTGTTATCTTATAGGTTTATTGAGTATGCCCACAAGAAAATAAATCTCAGGGTTGTATATAGTGACATATATGTACTTTGATAACAAATTTACTTTGAACACCAACATCCTAAGGGCTGAAACAAAAACAACAAAAAACACTAAAAAAAAAAAAAGGCTTAAAAATACACCTCAAAATAAAACTATAGGTCCACATGTGCCCTCTCCTGGACCGTGCAGAACCCCAGCCACTCACATCTCCTACCACTGCAAATAACCATCCATCCATCATCCTCTTTGATTATCTACCTTTGCGCAGCAGACTCCCATGCATAAAAACAAGAACGGCCAGGATAGGAAACACTTTCTTCCCTCAGGCCATTAGGACTCTGAACTCCCTGTCACATCATATTGGAAGTGTCACTGGTTAATCTGTTCCGTACCTGACAATATTTAATTGATGTACTTTACTTTCTTTACTTATGCGTAATTCATTTGTAGACTTTATCCTTACTTTCCTGCTACTTTGTGTTATGTGTACTATAAGTCGCAGAAACATTGTCTCATTTGATGGTATACATGTATGTAGTTAAATGTAGTTACACTTCACTTGATCTTCCCCTCTCCACAGCTGTACTCCCCTCCCAGTCAGTCTTCAACCCCAGATACACCCCCAAGACTTACAGTTTGATGATGTGTGGGTGTCTGAAGAGTTTGAGGTTCTGGATCTCCCGTCGGATTTTGCCAACAACATCCAGGCTGCGAATCTTCTGGCGGTTTAGGATCTTCACCGCCACCTTGTGCTGTGTTAGCTCGTGCATCCCCACTGCAAGGGAGTGAGGCACACTGAGACCGGGTGGAGGGTGGGTGCAACAGGGAGAGGATGTGTGAGGAGGCAGGGTCTTGAAGAAGGAAGAGGTGCGATTCTGTGAGAGCATGGGATGCATGTGTAAGATTGTCTCTGAGGTCAGGAGTGAGAGATGGGGTGTAGAGGTGAAGGAAAATGGGCAAGGGGTGTAGTGAGGGTACAATCAGGTGAGGTGTGGGTTGTGGGTAACAGGACATGGGAAGGGTATAGGGGAAGATGGTGTCGATGGGGATGGAACTGGACTCTCTCACGGTGGTGTATGAAAAGAGGATGCTGTCCAAGTTGTATGCCATCTTGGTCAATGTCTCCCATCCACTACATAATGTACTAGGTGGGCACAGGAGTACATTCAGCCAGAGACTCATTCCACCGAGATGCAACACAGAATGTCATAGGAAGTCATTCCTGCCTGTGGCCATCAAACTTTACAACTCCTCCCTTGGAGGGTCAGACACCCTGAGCTGATAGGCTGGTCCTGGCCTTATTTCATAATTTACTGGCATAATTTACATATTACTATTTAACTATTTATGGTTCTATTACTATTTATTATTTATAGTGCAACTATAACGAAAACCAATTTTCCCCGGGATCAATAAAGTATGACTATGACTATGATCTAGTGTGACAGGAGAGTTGTGGGGATGATGGTGGTTTGAGGTAAGGGAGTGAAGTTTTGGCTCTGAGGTCAGAGGGTATCAGCCCAGATATGGTGTTGGGAGTAGGTAGGGCTGAAGGGGAGGAATATGCAGGGGGCTGAGCTTCTGAGGTGAATGCGCAGGGAGATCTAGTTTGCGGGGGTGGTGCCTGACTAAGGGAGTGGGATCTGGTCTGGCGGGGCGGGGCCTGGTCTGAGGCGGTGGGATCTGGTCTGAGGGAGAGGGATCGGGTATGACAGGACGGAGCTCGACCTACTGGGGCAGGAGGGGCACAGTTTGAGGGGGCGGGGCAGTGTCTGAGGGAAGAGGCTGTGATGTTGAGGCGCAGCGGGTTCCGAAACGCGCGAAGGCCTCTGACGCCGCACTCACCCTTCACCTTGCCGAAGGTGCCGACACCAAGTGTGTCGCCAAGCCGGTAATGCCCGATCTTCACCCGCCCGCCCTCCGACTTCTGCTTCTCCGTCGCCATCTTCAACCGGTCCGTCGCCCGCGCCGGAAGTGACGCTTCCATCGCTCGGCGGCAGGGCGGTAACCAATCCGAGTGACGTAACGCTAGGGGGCAGGGCGACGTCGTGTCAGTCAGCCGGGTTCATCATGGAGCTCCGCCCCTCTCGCCAACGCAACTGGTTCGCAGTTGGATGTAAATTTATTATCAAAGTGCACCTGAGATCCGTTTTCTTGCGGGCATACTCAATAAATACATATTAGAGTAATAAGTTCAAATTATTATCAGAGTGCACACAACCCTGAGATTCTTCTTCTGCGGGCATACTCAGCAAATCTCCAGAATAGTCACTGTGAACAGCATCAATGAAAGCAGGAACGTACAACAAACTGTGTAAATGCAAATATAAACAAACTAGCAAAAAAAACGAGAGTCCTGAAGGTGAGACCATCGGTTGTGGGAACACCAGAAATAGAATGAGTTCAAGACCTGACAAAATCCGTAAAAGACCGCTCCAACTCGGGCATTTAATCAGTGTGCAAAATATGACAAACTCTGCAAATAGAAAAAGAAAGAAATAATATTAAGAAATAAGCACTACATATCGAGAACATGAGATGAAGACTCCTTGAAAGGAAACCCTTAGGTTCTGGGAACACTACAGTGATGGTGATGAAGTTGAGTAAAGTTATCCACACTGGTTCAAGAGCCTGATGGTTGAGGGGTAATAACTGTTCCTGAACCTGGTGGTGTGGATCCTGAGGCTCCTGTACCTCCTGCCTGATGGTTGAGGGGTAATAACTGATCCTGAACCTGGTGGTGTGGGTCCTGAGGCTCCTGTACCTCCTGCCTGATGGTCGAAGGGTAACAACTGTTCCTGAACCTGGCGGTGTGGGTCCTGAGGCTCATTTACCTCCTGCCTGATGGTTCAGGGGTAATAACAATTCCTGAACCTGGTTGTGTGGGTCCTGAGGCACCCGTACCTCCTACCTGATGGTTGAGGGGTAATAACTGTTCCTGAACCTGGTGGTGTGGGTCCTGAGGCTCCTGTGCCTCCTGCCTGATGGTTATGGGGTAGTACCTGTTCCTGAACGTGGTGGTGTGGGTCCTGAGGCTCCTGTGCCTCTTGCCTGATGGTTATGGGGTAGTACCTGTTTCTGAACCTGGTGGTGTGGGTCCTGATGCTCCTGTACATCCTGCTCTGATGGCTGAGGGGTAATAACTGTTCCTGAACCTGGTGGTGTGGATCCTGAGGCTCCTGTACCTCCTGCCTGAAGGTTAAGGGGTAATAACAGTTCCTGAACCTGGTGGTGTGGGTCCTGAGGCTCCTGTACCTCCTGCTAGATGGTTGAGGGATAATAACTGATCCTGAACTTGGTGGTGTGAGTCCTGAGGCTCCTGTACCTCCTGCCTGATGGTTCAGGGTAATAAATGTTCCTGAAACTGGTGGTGTCGCTCCTGCAGCTCCTGTACCTCCTACCTGATGGTTGAGTGGTAATTACTGTTCCTGAACCTGGTGGTGTGGGTGCTGAGGCTCCTGTTCCTCCTGCTTGATGGTGGAGGGGTAATAACCGTTCCTGAACCTGGTGGTGTGGGTCCTGAGGCTCCTGTAACTCCTGCCTAATGGTCGATAGGTAATAACAGTTCCTGAACCTGGTGGTGTGGGTCCTGAGGGTCCTGTACCTCCTGCCTGATGGTTGAGGGGTAATAACTGTTCCTGAACCTAGTGGTGTGGGTCCTGAGGCTCCTGTACCTCCTGTTTGATGGTTGAGGGCAATAACTGTTCCTCAACATGGTGGTGTGGGTCCTGAGGCTCCTGTACCTCCTGAGTGATGGGCGAGGGGTAATAACTGCTCCTGAACCTGGCAGTGTGGGTCCTGAGGCTCCTTTACCTCCTGCCTGATGGTTCAGGGGTAATAACAGTTCCTGAACCTGGTTGTGTGGGTCCTGAGGCACCCGTACCTCCTACCTGATGGTTGAGGGGTAATAACTGTTCCTGAACCTGGTGGTGTGGGTCCTGAGGCTCCTGTACCTCCTGCCTGATGGCCGAGGGGCAATCACTGTTCCTGAACGTGGTGGTGTGGGTCCTGAGGCTCCTGTGCCTCCTGCCTGATGGTTATGGGGTAGTACCTGTTTCTGAACCTGGTGGTGTGGGTCCTGAGGCTCCTGTACCTCCTGCCTGAAGGTTAAGGGGTAATAACAGTTACTGAACCTGTTGGTGTGGTTCCTGAGGCTCCTTTACCTCCTGTCTGATGGTTGAGAAGTAATAACTGTTCCTGAACCTGGTGGTGTGGGTCCTGAGGCTCCTGTACATCCTGCTTGATGGTGCAGGGGTAATAACCACTTCTGAACCTGGTGGTGTGGGTCCTGAGGCTCCTGTAACTCCTGCCGGATAGTCGAGGGGTATTAACTGTTCCTGAACCTGGTGGTGTGGGTCCTGAGGCTCCTGTACCTGCTGCCTGATGGTTGAGGGTAATAACTGTTACTGAACCTGGTGGAGTGGGTCCTGAGGCTCCTGTACCTCCTGTCTGATGGTTGAAGGGTAATAACAGTTCCTGAACCTGTTGGTGTGGTTCCTGAGGCTCCTGTACTTCCTGCCTGTTGGTCGAGGGGTAATAACAGTTCCTGAACCTGGTGGTGTGGGTCCTGAGGCTCCTGTACCTCCTGCCTGATGGTTGAGGGGTAATAACTGTTCCTGAAATTGGCGCTATGGGTCCTGAGGCTCCTGTACCTCCTGCCTGATGGTTGAGGGGTAATAACTGTTCCTGAACCTGGTGGTGTGGGACCTGAGGCTCCTGTACCTCCTGCCTGATTGTTGAGGGGTAAGAACAGTTCCTGAACCTGGTGGTGTGGGTCCTGAGGCTCCTGTACCTCCTGCCTGATGACTGAGTGGTAATAACTGTTCCTGAACCAGTTGTTGTGAGCCCTGAGGCTCCATACCTCCTGCCTGATGGTTGAGGGGTAATAACCGTTCCTGAACCTGGTGGTGTGGGTCCTTAGGCTCCTGTAACTGCTGCCTGATGGTTGAGGGGTAATAACTGCTCTTGAACCTGGTGGTGTGGGTCCTTGGCTCTTGTACCTCCTGCCTGATGGTCGAGGGGTAATAACAGTTCCTGAACCTGGTGGTGTGGCTCCTTAGGTTCCTGTACCTCCTGCTTGATGGTCGAGGGGTAATAACTGTTTCTGATCTTGTTGTGAGCCCTGAGGCTCGGGTACCTCCTGCCTGATGGTTGAGGGGTAATAACTGTTCCTGAGCCTGGTGGTGTGGGTCCTGAGGCTCCTCTTCCTCCTGCGTGATGGTTGAGGTGTAATAACTGTTCCTGAACCTGGTGGTGTGGGTCCTGAGGCTCCTGTGCCTCCTGCCTGATGGTTATGGGGTAATACCTGTTTCTGAACCTGGTGGTGTGGGTCCTGAGGCTCCTGTAACTCCTGCCTAATGGTCGATAGGTAATAACAGTTCCTGAACCTGGTGGTGTGGGTCCTGAGGCTCCTGTACCTCCTGAGTGATGGGTGAGGGGTAATAACTGCTCCTGAACCTGGCAGTGTGGGTCCTGAGGCTCCTTTACCTCCTGCCTGATGGTTCAGGGGTAATAACAGTTCCTGAACCTGGTTGTGTGGGTCCTGAGGCACCCGTACCTCCTACCTGATGGTTGAGGGGTAATAACTGTTCCCGAACCTGGTGGTATGGGTCCTGAGGCTCCTGTACCTCCTGCCTGATGGCCGAGGGGCAATCACTGTTCCTGAACGTGGTGGTGTGGGTCCTGAGGCTCCTGTGCCTCCTGCCTGATGGTTATCGGGTAGTACCTGTTTCTGAACCTGGTGGTGTGGGTCCTGAGGCTCCTGTACGTCCTGCTCTGATGGCTGAGGGGTAATAACTGTTCCTGAACCTGGTGGTGTGGATCCTGAGGCTCCTGTACCTCCTGCCTGAAGGTTAAGGGATAATAACTGATCCTGAACTTGGTGGTGTGGGTCCTGAGGCTCCTGTACCTCCTGTTTGATGGTTGAGGGCAATAACTGTTCCTCAACATGGTGGTGTGGGTCCTGAGGCTCCTGTACCTCCTGAGTGATGGGCGAGGGGTAATAACTGCTCCTGAAACTGGTGGTGTGGGTCCTGAGGCTCCTGTGCCTCCTGCCTGATGGTTATGGGGTAATACCTGTTTCTGAACCTGGTGGAGTGGGTCCTGAGGTTCCTGTACATCCTGTCTGATGGTTGAGGGGTAATAACAGTTACTGAACCTGTTGGTGTGGTTCCTGAGGCTCCTGTACTTCCTGCCTGATGGTTGAGGGGTAATAACTGTTCCTGAACCTGGTGGTCTGGGTCCTGAGGCTCCTTTACCTCCTGCCTGATGGTTGAGAAGTAATAACTGTTCCTGAACCTGGTGGTGTGGATCCTGAGGCTCCTGTACCTGCTGCCTGATGGTTCAGGGTAATAACAGTTCCTGAACCTGGTGGTGTGGGTCCAGAGGCTTCTGTACCTCCTGATTGATGGTGGAGGAGTAATAACCATTTCTGAACGTGGTGGTGTGGGTCCTGAGGCTGCTGTAACTCCTGCCAGATGGTCGAGGGGTAATAACTGTTCCTGAACCTGGTGGTGTGGGTCCTGAGGCTCCTGTGCCTGCTGTCTGATGTTTCAGGGGTAATAACTGTTCCTGAACCTGGTGGTGTGGGACCTGAGTCTCCTGTACCTCCTGCCTGATGGTTGAGGGGTAATAACAGTTCCTGAACCTGTTGGTGTGGGTCCTGAAGCTCCTGTACCTCCTGTCTGATGTTCGAGGGGTAATAACAGTTCGTGAACCTGGTGGTGTGGGACCTGAGGCTCCTGTACCTCCTGCCTGATGGTTCAGGGGTAATAACTGTTCCTGAACCTGGTGGTGTGGGACCTGAGGATCCTGTACCTCCTGTCTGATGGTTGAGGGGTAATAACAGTTCCTGAACCTGGTGGTGTGGGTCCTGAGGCTCCTGTACCTCCTGCCTGATGGTCGAGGGGTAATAACAGTTCCTGAACCTGGTGGTGTGGGTCCTTAGGTTCCTGTAGCTCCTGCTTGATGGTCGAGGGGTAATAACTGTTTCTGATCTTGTTGTTGTGAGCCCTGAGGCTCGTGTACCTCCTGCCTGATGGTTGAGGGGTAATAACTGTTCCTGAGCCTGGTGGTGTGGGTCCTGAGGCTCCTGTTCCTCCTGCCTGATGGTTGAGGGGTAATAACAGTTGCTGAACCTAGTGGTATGGGTCCTTAGGCTCCTGTACCTCCTGTCTGATTGTTGAGGGGTAATAACTGTTCCTGATCCTGGTGGTGTGGGTCTTGAGTCTCCTGTATCACCTGCCTGATTGTTGAGGGTAATAACTGTTCCTGAACCTGGTGGTGTGGGTCCTGAGGCTCCTGTACCTCCTGCTTGATTGTCGAGGGGTAATATATGTTCCTGAACCAGTTGTTGTCAGCCCTGAGGCACCTGTACCTCCTGCCTGATGGTGGAGGAGTAATAACCGTTCCTGAACCTGGTGGTGTGGGACCTGAGGCTCCTGCACCTCCTGTCTGATTGTTGAGGGGTAATAACTGTTCCTGAACCTGGTGGTGTGGGACCTGAGGCTCCTGCACCTCCTGTCTGATTGTTGAGGGGTAATAACTGTTCCTGAACCTGGTGGTGTGGATCCTGAGGCTCCTGTACCTGCTGCCTGATGGTTCAGGGTAATAACAGTTCCTGAACCTGGTGGTGTGGGTCCAGAGGCTTCTGTACCTCCTGATTGATGGTGGAGGGGTAATAACCATTTCTGAACGTGGTGGTGTGGGTCCTGAGGCTGCTGTAACTCCTGCCAGATGGTCGAGGGGTAATAACTGTTCCTGAACCTGGTGGTGTGGGTCCTGAGGCTCCTGTGCCTGCTGTCTGATGTTTCAGGGGTAATAACTGTTCCTGAACCTGGTGGTGTGGGACCTGAGTCTCCTGTACCTCCTGCCTGATGGTTGAGGGGTAATAACAGTTCCTGAACCTGTTGGTGTGGGTCCTGAAGCTCCTGTACCTCCTGTCTGATGTTCGAGGGGTAATAACAGTTCGTGAACCTGGTGGTGTGGGACCTGAGGCTCCTGTACCTCCTGCCTGATGGTTCAGGGGTAATAACTGTTCCTGAACCTGGTGGTGTGGGACCTGAGGATCCTGTACCTCCTGTCTGATGGTTGAGGGGTAATAACAGTTCCTGAACCTGGTGGTGTGGGTCCTGAGGCTCCTGTACCTCCTGCCTGATGGTCGAGGGGTAATAACAGTTCCTGAACCTGGTGGTGTGGGTCCTTAGGTTCCTGCAGCTCCTGCTTGATGGTCGAGGGGTAATAACTGTTTCTGATCTTGTTGTTGTGAGCCCTGAGGCTCGTGTACCTCCTGCCTGATGGTTGAGGGGTAATAACTGTTCCTGAGCCTGGTGGTGTGGGTCCTGAGGCTCCTGTTCCTCCTGCCTGATGGTTGAGGGGTAATAACAGTTGCTGAACCTAGTGGTATGGGTCCTTAGGCTCCTGTACCTCCTGTCTGATTGTTGAGGGGTAATAACTGTTCCTGATCCTGGTGGTGTGGGTCTTGAGTCTCCTGTATCACCTGCCTGATTGTTGAGGGTAATAACTGTTCCTGAACCTGGTGGTGTGGGTCCTGAGGCTCCTGTACCTCCTGCTTGATTGTCGAGGGGTAATATATGTTCCTGAACCAGTTGTTGTCAGCCCTGAGGCACCTGTACCTCCTGCCTGATGGTGGAGGAGTAATAACCGTTCCTGAACCTGGTGGTGTGGGACCTGAGGCTCCTGCACCTCCTGTGTGATTGTTGAGGGGTAATAACTGTTCCTGAACCTGGTGGTGTGGGACCTGAGGCTCCTGCACCTCCTGTCTGATTGTTGAGGGGTAATAACTGTTCCTGAACCTGGTGGTGTGGGACCTGAGGCTCCTGTACGTCCTGCTCTGATGGTCGAGGGGTAATAACAGTTCCTGAACCTGGTGGTGTGGGTCCTGAAGCTCCTGTACCTCCTGTCTGATGGTCGAGGGGTAATAACAGTTCGTGAACCTGGTGGTGTGGGACCTGAGGCTCCTGTACCTCCTGCCTGATGGTTGAGGGGTAATAACTGTTCCTGAAGCTGGTGGTGTCGGTCCTGAGGCTCCTGTACCTCCTGCCTGATGGTTGATGGGTAATAACTGTTCCTGAACCTGGTGGTGTGGGTCCTGAGGCTCCTGTTCCTCCTGTCTGATGGTCGAGGGGTAATAACAGTTCGTGAACCTGGTGGTTTGGGACCTGAAGCTCCTGTACCTCCTGCCTGATGGTTGAGGGGTAATAACAATTCCTGAACCTGGTGGTGTGGGTCCTTAGGTTCCTGTACCTGCTGCCTGATGGTCGAGGAGTAATAACTGTTTCTGATCTTGTTGTTGTGAGCCCTGAGGCTCGTGTACCTCCTGCCTGATGGTTGACGGGTAATAACTGTTCCTGAGCCTGGTGGTGTGGGTCCTGAGGCTCCTGTTCCTCCTGCCTGATGGTTGAGGTGTAATAACTGTTCCTGAACCTGGTGGAGTGCGTCCTGGAGCTCCTGTACATCCTGTCTGATGGTCGAGGGGTAATAACAGTTCGTGAACCTGGTGGTGTGGAACCTGAGGCTCCTGTACCTCCTGTCTGATTGTTGAGGGGTAATAACAGTTCCTGAACCTGGTGGTGTGGGTCCTGAGGCTCCTGTACCTCCTGCCTGATGGTCGAGGGGTAATAACAGTTCGTGAACTTGGTGGTGTGGGACCTGAGGCTCCTGTACCTCCTGCCTGATGGTTGAGGGGTAATAACTGTTCCTGAACCTGGTGGTGTGGGACCTGAGGCTCCTGTACCTCCTGCCTGATGGTTGAGGGGTAATAACTGTTCCTGAAGCTGGTGGTGTCGGTCCTGAGGCTCCTGTACCTCCTGCCTGATGGTTGATGGGTAATAACTGTTCCTGAACCTGGTGGTGTGGGTCCTGAGGCTCCTGTTCCTCCTGTCTGATGGTCGAGGGGTAATAACAGTTCGTGAACCTGGTGGTTTGGGACCTGAAGCTCCTGTACCTCCTGCCTGATGGTTGAGGGGTAATAACAATTCCTGAACCTGGTGGTGTGGGTCCTTAGGTTCCTGTACCTGCTGCCTGATGGTCGAGGAGTAATAACTGTTTCTGATCTTGTTGTTGTGAGCCCTGAGGCTCGTGTACCTCCTGCCTGATGGTTGACGGGTAATAACTGTTCCTGAGCCTGGTGGTGTGGGTCCTGAGGCTCCTGTTCCTCCTGCCTGATGGTTGAGGTGTAATAACTGTTCCTGAACCTGGTGGAGTGCGTCCTGGAGCTCCTGTACATCCTGTCTGATGGTCGAGGGGTAATAACAGTTCGTGAACCTGGTGGTGTGGAACCTGAGGCTCCTGTACCTCCTGTCTGATTGTTGAGGGGTAATAACAGTTCCTGAACCTGGTGGTGTGGGTCCTGAGGCTCCTGTACCTCCTGCCTGATGGTCGAGGGGTAATAACAGTTCGTGAACTTGGTGGTGTGGGACCTGAGGCTCCTGTACCTCCTGCCTGATGGTTGAGGGGTAATAACTGTTCCTGAACCTGGTGGTGTGGGACCTGAGGCTCCTGTACCTCCTGCCTGATGGTTGAGGGGTTATAACTGTTCCTGAACCTGGTGCTTTGGGTCCTGAGGCTCCTGGACCTCCTGCCTGATGGTCGAGGGGTAATAACAGTTCGTGAACCTGGTGGTGTGGGTCCTGAGGCTCCTGTACCTCCTGCCTGATGGTTGAGGGGTAATAACTGTTCCTGAACCTGGTGCTTTGGGTCCTGAGGCTCCTGTATCTCCTGCCTGATGGTCGAGGGGTAATAACGGTTCCTGAACCTAGTGGTATGGGTCCTTAGGCTCCTGTACCTCCTGTCTGATTGTTGAGGGGTAATAACAGTTCCTGAACTTGGTGGTGTGGGTCCTGAGGCTCCTGTACCTCCTGCCTGATGGTCGAGGAGTAATAACTGTTTCTGATCTTGTTGTTGTGAGCCCTGAGGCTCGTGTACCTCCTGCCTGATGGTTGAGGGGTAATAACTGTTCCTGAGCCTGGTGGTGTGGGTCCTGAGGCTCCTGTTCCTCCTGCTGATGGTTATGGGGTAATAACTGTTCCTGATCCTGGGGGTGTGGGTCTTGAGTCTCCTGTATCACCTGCCTGATTGTTGAGGGTAATAACTGTTCCTGAACCTGGTGGTGTGGGTCCTGAGGCTCCTGTACCTCCTGCTTGATTGTCGAGGGGTAATATATGTTCCTGAACCAGTTGTTGTGAGCCCTGAGGCACCTGTACCTCCTGCCTGATGGTGGAGGAGTAATAACCGTTCCTGAACCTGGTGGTGTGGGACCTGAGGCTCCTGCACCTCCTGTCTGATTGTTGAGGGGTAATAACTGTTCCTGAACCTGGTGGTGTGGGACTTGAGGCTCCTGCACCTCCTGTCTGATTGTTGAGGGGTAATAACTGTTCCTGAACCTGGTGGTGTGGGTCCTTGGCTCTTGTACCTCCTGCCTGATGGTCGAGGGGTAATAACAGTTCCTGAACCTGGTGGTGTGGCTCCTTAGGTTCCTGTACCTCCTGCTTGATGGTCGAGGGGTAATAACTGTTTCTGATCTTGTTGTTGTGAGCCCTGAGGCTCGGGTACCTCCTGCCTGATGGTTGAGGGGTAATAACTGTTCCTGAGCCTGGTGGTGTGGGTCCTGAGGCTCCTGTTCCTCCTGCGTGATGGTTGAGGTGCAATAACTGTTCCTGAACCTGGTGGTGTGGGTCCTGAGGCTCCTGTGCCTCCTGCCTGATGGTTATGGGGTAATACCTGTTTCTGAACCTGGTGGTGTGGGTCCTGAGGCTCCTGTAACTCCTGCCTAATGGTCGATAGGTAATAACAGTTCCTGAACCTGGTGGTGTGGGTCCTGAGGGTCCTGTACCTCCTGCCTGATGGTTGAGGGGTAATAACTGTTCCTGAACCTAGTGGTGTGGGTCCTGAGGCTCCTGTACCTCCTGTTTGATGGTTGAGGGCAATAACTGTTCCTCAACATGGTGGTGTGGGTCCTGAGGCTCCTGTACCTCCTGCCTGATGGTTGAGGGGTAATAACTGTTCCTGAACTTGGTGGTGTGGGTCCTGAGGCTCCTGTACCTCCTGTTTGATGGTTGAGGGCAATAACTGTTCCTCAACATGGTGGTGTGGGTCCTGAGGCTCCTGTACCTCCTGAGTGATGGGCGAGGGGTAATAACTGCTCCTGAAACTGGTGGTGTGGGTCCTGAGGCTCCTGTGCCTCCTGCCTGATGGTTATGGGGTAATACCTGTTTCTGAACCTGGTGGAGTGGGTCCTGAGGTTCCTGTACATCCTGTCTGATGGTTGAGGGGTAATAACAGTTACTGAACCTATTGGTGTGGTTCCTGAGGCTCCTGTACTTCCTGTCTGATTGTTGAGGGGTAATAACTGTTCCTGAACCTGGTGGTGTGGGACCTGAGGCTCCTGCACCTCCTGTCTGATTGTTGAGGGGTAATAACTGTTCCTGAACCTGGTGGTGTGGATCCTGAGGCTCCTGTACCTGCTGCCTGATGGTTCAGGGTAATAACAGTTCCTGAACCTGGTGGTGTGGGTCCAGAGGCTTCTGTACCTCCTGATTGATGGTGGAGGGGTAATAACCATTTCTGAACGTGGTGGTGTGGGTCCTGAGGCTGCTGTAACTCCTGCCAGATGGTCGAGGGGTAATAACTGTTCCTGAACCTGGTGGTGTGGGTCCTGAGGCTCCTGTACCTGCTGTCTGATGTTTCAGGGGTAATAACTGTTCCTGAACCTGGTGGTGTGGGACCTGAGTCTCCTGTACCTCCTGCCTGATGGTTGAGGGGTAATAACAGTTCCTGAACCTGTTGGTGTGGGTCCTGAAGCTCCTGTACCTCCTGTCTGATGTTCGAGGGGTAATAACAGTTCGTGAACCTGGTGGTGTGGGACCTGAGGCTCCTGTACCTCCTGCCTGATGGTTCAGGGGTAATAACTGTTCCTGAACCTGGTGGTGTGGGACCTGAGGATCCTGTACCTCCTGTCTGATGGTTAAGGGGTAATAACAGTTCCTGAACCTGGTGGTGTGGGTCCTGAGGCTCCTGTACCTCCTTCCTGATGGTCGAGGGGTAATAACAGTTCCTGAACCTGGTGGTGTGGGTCCTTAGGTTCCTGTAGCTCCTGCTTGATGTTCGAGGGGTAATAACTGTTTCTGATCTTGTTGTTGTGAGCCCTGAGGCTCGTGTACCTCCTGCCTGATGGTTGAGGGGTAATAACTGTTCCTGAGCCTGGTGGTGTGGGTCCTGAGGCTCCTGTTCCTCCTGCCTGATGGTTGAGGGGTAATAACAGTTGCTGAACCTAGTGGTATGGGTCCTTAGGCTCCTGTACCTCCTGTCTGATTGTTGAGGGGTAATAACTGTTCCTGATCCTAGTGGTGTGGGTCTTGAGTCTCCTGTATCACCTGCCTGATTGTTGAGGGTAATAACTGTTCCTGAACCTGGTGGTGTGGGTCCTGAGGCTCCTGTACCTCCTGCTTGATTGTCGAGGGGTAATATATGTTCCTGAACCAGTTGTTGTCAGCCCTGAGGCACCTGTACCTCCTGCCTGATGGTGGAGGAGTAATAACCGTTCCTCAACCTGGTGGTGTGGGACCTGAGGCTCCTGCACCTCCTGTCTGATTGTTGAGGGGTAATAACTGTTCCTGAACCTGGTGGTGTGGGACCTGAGGCTCCTGTACGTCCTGCTCTGATGGTCGAGGGGTAATAACAGTTCCTGAACCTGGTGGTGTGGGTCCTGAAGCTCCTGTACCTCCTGTCTGATGGTCGAGGGGTAATAACAGTTCGTGAACCTGGTGGTGTGGGACCTGAGGCTCCTGTACCTCCTGCCTGATGGTTGAGGGGTAATAACTGTTCCTGAACCTGGTGGTGTGGGACCTGAGGCTCCTGCACCTCCTGTCTGATTGTTGAGGGGTAATAACTGTTCCTGAAGCTGGTGGTGTCGGTCCTGAGGCTCCTGTACCTCCTGCCTGATGGTTGATGGGTAATAACTGTTCCTGAACCTGGTGGTGTGGGTCCTGAGGCTCCTGTTCCTCCTGTCTGATGGTCGAGGGGTAATAACAGTTCGTGAACCTGGTGGTGTGGGACCTGAGGCTCCTGTACCTCCTGCCTGATGGTTGAGGGGTAATAACAATTCCTGAACCTGGTGGTGTGGGTCCTTAGGTTCCTGTACCTGCTGCCTGATGGTCGAGGAGTAATAACTGTTTCTGATCTTGTTGTTGTGAGCCCTGAGGCTCGTGTACCTCCTGCCTGATGGTTGACGGGTAATAACTGTTCCTGAGCCTGGTGGTGTGGGTCCTGAGGCTCCTGTTCCTCCTGCCTGATGGTTGAGGTGTAATAACTGTTCCTGAACCTGGTGGTGTGCGTCCTGGAGCTCCTGTACATCCTGTCTGATGGTCGAGGGGTAATAACAGTTCGTGAACCTGGTGGTGTGGAACCTGAGGCTCCTGTACCTCCTGTCTGATTGTTGAGGGGTAATAACAGTTCCTGAACCTGGTGGTGTGGGTCCTGAGGCTCCTGTACCTCCTGCCTGATGGTCGAGGGGTAATAACAGTTCGTGAACTTGGTGGTGTGGGACCTGAGGCTCCTGTACCTCCTGCCTGATGGTTGAGGGGTAATAACTGTTCCTGAACCTGGTGGTGTGGGACCTGAGGCTCCTGTACCTCCTGCCTGATGGTTGAGGGGTTATAACTGTTCCTGAACCTGGTGCTTTGGGTCCTGAGGCTCCTGTACCTCCTGCCTGATGGTCGAGGGGTAATAACAGTTCCTGAACCTGGTGGTGTGGCTCCTTAGGTTCCTGTACCTCCTGCTTGATGGTCGAGGGGTAATAACTGTTTCTGATCTTGTTGTTGTGAGCCCTGAGGCTCGGGTACCTCCTGCCTGATGGTTGAGGGGTAATAACTGTTCCTGAGCCTGGTGGTGTGGGTCCTGAGGCTCCTGTTCCTCCTGCGTGATGGTTGAGGTGCAATAACTGTTCCTGAACCTGGTGGTGTGGGTCCTGAGGCTCCTGTGCCTCCTGCCTGATGGTTATGGGGTAATACCTGTTTCTGAACCTGGTGGTGTGGGTCCTGAGGCTCCTGTAACTCCTGCCTAATGGTCGATAGGTAATAACAGTTCCTGAACCTGGTGGTGTGGGTCCTGAGGGTCCTGTACCTCCTGCCTGATGGTTGAGGGGTAATAACTGTTCCTGAACCTAGTGGTGTGGGTCCTGAGGCTCCTGTACCTCCTGTTTGATGGTTGAGGGCAATAACTGTTCCTCAACATGGTGGTGTGGGTCCTGAGGCTCCTGTACCTCCTGCCTGATGGTTGAGGGGTAATAACTGTTCCTGAACTTGGTGGTGTGGGTCCTGAGGCTCCTGTACCTCCTGTTTGATGGTTGAGGGCAATAACTGTTCCTCAACATGGTGGTGTGGGTCCTGAGGCTCCTGTACCTCCTGAGTGATGGGCGAGGGGTAATAACTGCTCCTGAAACTGGTGGTGTGGGTCCTGAGGCTCCTGTGCCTCCTGCCTGATGGTTATGGGGTAATACCTGTTTCTGAACCTGGTGGAGTGGGTCCTGAGGTTCCTGTACATCCTGTCTGATGGTTGAGGGGTAATAACAGTTACTGAACCTGTTGGTGTGGTTCCTGAGGCTCCTGTACTTCCTGTCTGATTGTTGAGGGGTAATAACTGTTCCTGAACCTGGTGGTGTGGGACCTGAGGCTCCTGCACCTCCTGTCTGATTGTTGAGGGGTAATAACTGTTCCTGAACCTGGTGGTGTGGATCCTGAGGCTCCTGTACCTGCTGCCTGATGGTTCAGGGTAATAACAGTTCCTGAACCTGGTGGTGTGGGTCCAGAGGCTTCTGTACCTCCTGATTGATGGTGGAGGGGTAATAACCATTTCTGAACGTGGTGGTGTGGGTCCTGAGGCTGCTGTAACTCCTGCCAGATGGTCGAGGGGTAATAACTGTTCCTGAACCTGGTGGTGTGGGTCCTGAGGCTCCTGTACCTGCTGTCTGATGTTTCAGGGGTAATAACTGTTCCTGAACCTGGTGGTGTGGGACCTGAGTCTCCTGTACCTCCTGCCTGATGGTTGAGGGGTAATAACAGTTCCTGAACCTGTTGGTGTGGGTCCTGAAGCTCCTGTACCTCCTGTCTGATGTTCGAGGGGTAATAACAGTTCGTGAACCTGGTGGTGTGGGACCTGAGGCTCCTGTACCTCCTGCCTGATGGTTCAGGGGTAATAACTGTTCCTGAACCTGGTGGTGTGGGACCTGAGGATCCTGTACCTCCTGTCTGATGGTTAAGGGGTAATAACAGTTCCTGAACCTGGTGGTGTGGGTCCTGAGGCTCCTGTACCTCCTTCCTGATGGTCGAGGGGTAATAACAGTTCCTGAACCTGGTGGTGTGGGTCCTTAGGTTCCTGTAGCTCCTGCTTGATGTTCGAGGGGTAATAACTGTTTCTGATCTTGTTGTTGTGAGCCCTGAGGCTCGTGTACCTCCTGCCTGATGGTTGAGGGGTAATAACTGTTCCTGAGCCTGGTGGT
The DNA here is from genome assembly GCF_030028105.1 of Mobula birostris. NCBI lineage: Eukaryota > Metazoa > Chordata > Chondrichthyes > Myliobatiformes > Myliobatidae > Mobula > Mobula birostris. The sequence goes on along the minus strand of NC_092374.1, from coordinate 4,881,945 downwards.
GTGGGTCCTGAGGCTCCTGTTCCTCCTGCCTGATGGTTGAGGGGTAATAACAGTTGCTGAACCTAGTGGTATGGGTCCTTAGGCTCCTGTACCTCCTGTCTGATTGTTGAGGGGTAATAACTGTTCCTGATCCTAGTGGTGTGGGTCTTGAGTCTCCTGTATCACCTGCCTGATTGTTGAGGGTAATAACTGTTCCTGAACCTGGTGGTGTGGGTCCTGAGGCTCCTGTACCTCCTGCTTGATTGTCGAGGGGTAATATATGTTCCTGAACCAGTTGTTGTCAGCCCTGAGGCACCTGTACCTCCTGCCTGATGGTGGAGGAGTAATAACCGTTCCTCAACCTGGTGGTGTGGGACCTGAGGCTCCTGCACCTCCTGTCTGATTGTTGAGGGGTAATAACTGTTCCTGAACCTGGTGGTGTGGGACCTGAGGCTCCTGTACGTCCTGCTCTGATGGTCGAGGGGTAATAACAGTTCCTGAACCTGGTGGTGTGGGTCCTGAAGCTCCTGTACCTCCTGTCTGATGGTCGAGGGGTAATAACAGTTCGTGAACCTGGTGGTGTGGGACCTGAGGCTCCTGTACCTCCTGCCTGATGGTTGAGGGGTAATAACTGTTCCTGAACCTGGTGGTGTGGGACCTGAGGCTCCTGCACCTCCTGTCTGATTGTTGAGGGGTAATAACTGTTCCTGAAGCTGGTGGTGTCGGTCCTGAGGCTCCTGTACCTCCTGCCTGATGGTTGATGGGTAATAACTGTTCCTGAACCTGGTGGTGTGGGTCCTGAGGCTCCTGTTCCTCCTGTCTGATGGTCGAGGGGTAATAACAGTTCGTGAACCTGGTGGTGTGGGACCTGAGGCTCCTGTACCTCCTGCCTGATGGTTGAGGGGTAATAACAATTCCTGAACCTGGTGGTGTGGGTCCTTAGGTTCCTGTACCTGCTGCCTGATGGTCGAGGAGTAATAACTGTTTCTGATCTTGTTGTTGTGAGCCCTGAGGCTCGTGTACCTCCTGCCTGATGGTTGACGGGTAATAACTGTTCCTGAGCCTGGTGGTGTGGGTCCTGAGGCTCCTGTTCCTCCTGCCTGATGGTTGAGGTGTAATAACTGTTCCTGAACCTGGTGGTGTGCGTCCTGGAGCTCCTGTACATCCTGTCTGATGGTCGAGGGGTAATAACAGTTCGTGAACCTGGTGGTGTGGAACCTGAGGCTCCTGTACCTCCTGTCTGATTGTTGAGGGGTAATAACAGTTCCTGAACCTGGTGGTGTGGGTCCTGAGGCTCCTGTACCTCCTGCCTGATGGTCGAGGGGTAATAACAGTTCGTGAACTTGGTGGTGTGGGACCTGAGGCTCCTGTACCTCCTGCCTGATGGTTGAGGGGTAATAACTGTTCCTGAACCTGGTGGTGTGGGACCTGAGGCTCCTGTACCTCCTGCCTGATGGTTGAGGGGTTATAACTGTTCCTGAACCTGGTGCTTTGGGTCCTGAGGCTCCTGTACCTCCTGCCTGATGGTCGAGGGGTAATAACAGTTCGTGAACCTGGTGGTGTGGGTCCTGAGGCTCCTGTACCTCCTGCCTGATGGTTGAGGGGTAATAACTGTTCCTGAACCTGGTGCTTTGGGTCCTGAGGCTCCTGTATCTCCTGCCTGATGGTCGAGGGGTAATAACGGTTCCTGAACCTAGTGGTATGGGTCCTTAGGCTCCTGTACCTCCTGTCTGATTGTTGAGGGGTAATAACAGTTCCTGAACTTGGTGGTGTGGGTCCTGAGGCTCCTGTACCTCCTGCCTGATGGTCGAGGAGTAATAACTGTTTCTGATCTTGTTGTTGTGAGCCCTGAGGCTCGTGTACCTCCTGCCTGATGGTTGAGGGGTAATAACTGTTCCTGAGCCTGGTGGTGTGGGTCCTGAGGCTCCTGTTCCTCCTGCTGATGGTTATGGGGTAATAACTGTTCCTGATCCTGGGGGTGTGGGTCTTGAGTCTCCTGTATCACCTGCCTGATTGTTGAGGGTAATAACTGTTCCTGAACCTGGTGGTGTGGGTCCTGAGGCTCCTGTACCTCCTGCTTGATTGTCGAGGGGTAATATATGTTCCTGAACCAGTTGTTGTGAGCCCTGAGGCACCTGTACCTCCTGCCTGATGGTGGAGGAGTAATAACCGTTCCTGAACCTGGTGGTGTGGGACCTGAGGCTCCTGCACCTCCTGTCTGATTGTTGAGGGGTAATAACTGTTCCTGAACCTGGTGGTGTGGGACTTGAGGCTCCTGCACCTCCTGTCTGATTGTTGAGGGGTAATAACTGTTCCTGAACCTGGTGGTGTGGGTCCTTGGCTCTTGTACCGCCTGCCTGATGGTCGAGGGGTAATAACAGTTCCTGAACCTGGTGGTGTGGCTCCTTAGGTTCCTGTACCTCCTGCTTGATGGTCGAGGGGTAATAACTGTTTCTGATCTTGTTGTTGTGAGCCCTGAGGCTCGGGTACCTCCTGCCTGATGGTTGAGGGGTAATAACTGTTCCTGAGCCTGGTGGTGTGGGTCCTGAGGCTCCTGTTCCTCCTGCGTGATGGTTGAGGTGCAATAACTGTTCCTGAACCTGGTGGTGTGGGTCCTGAGGCTCCTGTGCCTCCTGCCTGATGGTTATGGGGTAATACCTGTTTCTGAACCTGGTGGTGTGGGTCCTGAGGCTCCTGTAACTCCTGCCTAATGGTCGATAGGTAATAACAGTTCCTGAACCTTGTGGTGTGGGTCCTGAGGGTCCTGTACCTCCTGCCTGATGGTTGAGGGGTAATAACTGTTCCTGAACCGAGTGGTGTGGGTCCTGAGGCTCCTGTACCTCCTGTTTGATGGTTGAGGGCAATAACTGTTCCTCAACATGGTGGTGTGGGTCCTGAGGCTCCTGTACCTCCTGCCTGATGGTTGAGGGGTAATAACTGTTCCTGAACTTGGCGCTATGGGTCCTGAGGCTCCTGTACCTCCTGCCTGATGGTTGAGGGGTAATAACTGTTCCTGAACCTGGTGGTGTGGGACCTGAGGCTCCTGTACCTCCTGCCTGATTGTTGAGGGGTAAGAACAGTTCCTGAACCTGGTGGTGTGGGTCCTGAGTCTCCTGTACCTCCTGCCTGATGACTGAGTGGTAATAACTGTTCCTGAACCAGTTGTTGTGAGCCCTGAGGCTCCATACCTCCTGCCTGATGGTTGAGGGGTAATAACCGTTCCTGAACCTGGTGGTGTGGGTCCTTAGGCTCCTGTAACTGCTGCCTGATGGTTGAGGGGTAATAACTGCTCTTGAACCTGGTGGTGTGGGTCCTTGGCTCTTGTACCTCCTGCCTGATGGTCGAGGGGTAATAACAGTTCCTGAACCTGGTGGTGTGGCTCCTTAGGTTCCTGTACCTCCTGCTTGATGGTCGAGGGGTAATAACTGTTTCTGATCTTGTTGTGAGCCCTGAGGCTCGGGTACCTCCTGCCTGATGGTTGAGGGGTAATAACTGTTCCTGAGCCTGGTGGTGTGGGTCCTGAGGCTCCTCTTCCTCCTGCGTGATGGTTGAGGTGTAATAACTGTTCCTGAACCTGGTGGTGTGGGTCCTGAGGCTCCTGTGCCTCCTGCCTGATGGTTATGGGGTAATACCTGTTTCTGAACCTGGTGGTGTGGGTCCTGAGGCTCCTGTAACTCCTGCCTAATGGTCGATAGGTAATAACAGTTCCTGAACCTGGTGGTGTGGGTCCTGAGGCTCCTGTACCTCCTGCCTGATGGTCGAGGAGTAATAACTGTTTCTGATCTTGTTGTTGTGAGCCCTGAGGCTCGTGTACCTCCTGCCTGATGGTTGAGGGGTAATAACTGTTCCTGAGCCTGGTGGTGTGGGTCCTGAGGCTCCTGTTCCTCCTGCTGATGGTTATGGGGTAATAACTGTTCCTGATCCTGGGGGTGTGGGTCTTGAGTCTCCTGTATCACCTGCCTGATTGTTGAGGGTAATAACTGTTCCTGAACCTGGTGGTGTGGGTCCTGAGGCTCCTGTACCTCCTGCTTGATTGTCGAGGGGTAATATATGTTCCTGAACCAGTTGTTGTGAGCCCTGAGGCACCTGTACCTCCTGCCTGATGGTGGAGGAGTAATAACCGTTCCTGAACCTGGTGGTGTGGGACCTGAGGCTCCTGCACCTCCTGTCTGATTGTTGAGGGGTAATAACTGTTCCTGAACCTGGTGGTGTGGGACTTGAGGCTCCTGCACCTCCTGTCTGATTGTTGAGGGGTAATAACTGTTCCTGAACCTGGTGGTGTGGGTCCTTGGCTCTTGTACCTCCTGCCTGATGGTCGAGGGGTAATAACAGTTCCTGAACCTGGTGGTGTGGCTCCTTAGGTTCCTGTACCTCCTGCTTGATGGTCGAGGGGTAATAACTGTTTCTGATCTTGTTGTTGTGAGCCCTGAGGCTCGGGTACCTCCTGCCTGATGGTTGAGGGGTAATAACTGTTCCTGAGCCTGGTGGTGTGGGTCCTGAGGCTCCTGTTCCTCCTGCGTGATGGTTGAGGTGCAATAACTGTTCCTGAACCTGGTGGTGTGGGTCCTGAGGCTCCTGTGCCTCCTGCCTGATGGTTATGGGGTAATACCTGTTTCTGAACCTGGTGGTGTGGGTCCTGAGGCTCCTGTAACTCCTGCCTAATGGTCGATAGGTAATAACAGTTCCTGAACCTGGTGGTGTGGGTCCTGAGGGTCCTGTACCTCCTGCCTGATGGTTGAGGGGTAATAACTGTTCCTGAACCTGGTGGTGTGGATCCTGAGGCTCCTGTACCTGCTGCCTGATGGTTCAGGGTAATAACAGTTCCTGAACCTGGTGGTGTGGGTCCAGAGGCTTCTGTACCTCCTGATTGATGGTGGAGGGGTAATAACCATTTCTGAACGTGGTGGTGTGGGTCCTGAGGCTGCTGTAACTCCTGCCAGATGGTCGAGGGGTAATAACTGTTCCTGAACCTGGTGGTGTGGGTCCTGAGGCTCCTGTACCTGCTGTCTGATGTTTCAGGGGTAATAACTGTTCCTGAACCTGGTGGTGTGGGACCTGAGTCTCCTGTACCTCCTGCCTGATGGTTGAGGGGTAATAACAGTTCCTGAACCTGTTGGTGTGGGTCCTGAAGCTCCTGTACCTCCTGTCTGATGTTCGAGGGGTAATAACAGTTCGTGAACCTGGTGGTGTGGGACCTGAGGCTCCTGTACCTCCTGCCTGATGGTTCAGGGGTAATAACTGTTCCTGAACCTGGTGGTGTGGGACCTGAGGATCCTGTACCTCCTGTCTGATGGTTAAGGGGTAATAACAGTTCCTGAACCTGGTGGTGTGGGTCCTGAGGCTCCTGTACCTCCTTCCTGATGGTCGAGGGGTAATAACAGTTCCTGAACCTGGTGGTGTGGGTCCTTAGGTTCCTGTAGCTCCTGCTTGATGTTCGAGGGGTAATAACTGTTTCTGATCTTGTTGTTGTGAGCCCTGAGGCTCGTGTACCTCCTGCCTGATGGTTGAGGGGTAATAACTGTTCCTGAGCCTGGTGGTGTGGGTCCTGAGGCTCCTGTTCCTCCTGCCTGATGGTTGAGGGGTAATAACAGTTGCTGAACCTAGTGGTATGGGTCCTTAGGCTCCTGTACCTCCTGTCTGATTGTTGAGGGGTAATAACTGTTCCTGATCCTAGTGGTGTGGGTCTTGAGTCTCCTGTATCACCTGCCTGATTGTTGAGGGTAATAACTGTTCCTGAACCTGGTGGTGTGGGTCCTGAGGCTCCTGTACCTCCTGCTTGATTGTCGAGGGGTAATATATGTTCCTGAACCAGTTGTTGTCAGCCCTGAGGCACCTGTACCTCCTGCCTGATGGTGGAGGAGTAATAACCGTTCCTCAACCTGGTGGTGTGGGACCTGAGGCTCCTGCACCTCCTGTCTGATTGTTGAGGGGTAATAACTGTTCCTGAACCTGGTGGTGTGGGACCTGAGGCTCCTGTACGTCCTGCTCTGATGGTCGAGGGGTAATAACAGTTCCTGAACCTGGTGGTGTGGGTCCTGAAGCTCCTGTACCTCCTGTCTGATGGTCGAGGGGTAATAACAGTTCGTGAACCTGGTGGTGTGGGACCTGAGGCTCCTGTACCTCCTGCCTGATGGTTGAGGGGTAATAACTGTTCCTGAACCTGGTGGTGTGGGACCTGAGGCTCCTGCACCTCCTGTCTGATTGTTGAGGGGTAATAACTGTTCCTGAAGCTGGTGGTGTCGGTCCTGAGGCTCCTGTACCTCCTGCCTGATGGTTGATGGGTAATAACTGTTCCTGAACCTGGTGGTGTGGGTCCTGAGGCTCCTGTTCCTCCTGTCTGATGGTCGAGGGGTAATAACAGTTCGTGAACCTGGTGGTGTGGGACCTGAGGCTCCTGTACCTCCTGCCTGATGGTTGAGGGGTAATAACAATTCCTGAACCTGGTGGTGTGGGTCCTTAGGTTCCTGTACCTGCTGCCTGATGGTCGAGGAGTAATAACTGTTTCTGATCTTGTTGTTGTGAGCCCTGAGGCTCGTGTACCTCCTGCCTGATGGTTGACGGGTAATAACTGTTCCTGAGCCTGGTGGTGTGGGTCCTGAGGCTCCTGTTCCTCCTGCCTGATGGTTGAGGTGTAATAACTGTTCCTGAACCTGGTGGTGTGCGTCCTGGAGCTCCTGTACATCCTGTCTGATGGTCGAGGGGTAATAACAGTTCGTGAACCTGGTGGTGTGGAACCTGAGGCTCCTGTACCTCCTGTCTGATTGTTGAGGGGTAATAACAGTTCCTGAACCTGGTGGTGTGGGTCCTGAGGCTCCTGTACCTCCTGCCTGATGGTCGAGGGGTAATAACAGTTCGTGAACTTGGTGGTGTGGGACCTGAGGCTCCTGTACCTCCTGCCTGATGGTTGAGGGGTAATAACTGTTCCTGAACCTGGTGGTGTGGGACCTGAGGCTCCTGTACCTCCTGCCTGATGGTTGAGGGGTTATAACTGTTCCTGAACCTGGTGCTTTGGGTCCTGAGGCTCCTGTACCTCCTGCCTGATGGTCGAGGGGTAATAACAGTTCGTGAACCTGGTGGTGTGGGTCCTGAGGCTCCTGTACCTCCTGCCTGATGGTTGAGGGGTAATAACTGTTCCTGAACCTGGTGCTTTGGGTCCTGAGGCTCCTGTATCTCCTGCCTGATGGTCGAGGGGTAATAACGGTTCCTGAACCTAGTGGTATGGGTCCTTAGGCTCCTGTACCTCCTGTCTGATTGTTGAGGGGTAATAACAGTTCCTGAACTTGGTGGTGTGGGTCCTGAGGCTCCTGTACCTCCTGCCTGATGGTCGAGGAGTAATAACTGTTTCTGATCTTGTTGTTGTGAGCCCTGAGGCTCGTGTACCTCCTGCCTGATGGTTGAGGGGTAATAACTGTTCCTGAGCCTGGTGGTGTGGGTCCTGAGGCTCCTGTTCCTCCTGCTGATGGTTATGGGGTAATAACTGTTCCTGATCCTGGGGGTGTGGGTCTTGAGTCTCCTGTATCACCTGCCTGATTGTTGAGGGTAATAACTGTTCCTGAACCTGGTGGTGTGGGTCCTGAGGCTCCTGTACCTCCTGCTTGATTGTCGAGGGGTAATATATGTTCCTGAACCAGTTGTTGTGAGCCCTGAGGCACCTGTACCTCCTGCCTGATGGTGGAGGAGTAATAACCGTTCCTGAACCTGGTGGTGTGGGACCTGAGGCTCCTGCACCTCCTGTCTGATTGTTGAGGGGTAATAACTGTTCCTGAACCTGGTGGTGTGGGACTTGAGGCTCCTGCACCTCCTGTCTGATTGTTGAGGGGTAATAACTGTTCCTGAACCTGGTGGTGTGGGTCCTTGGCTCTTGTACCGCCTGCCTGATGGTCGAGGGGTAATAACAGTTCCTGAACCTGGTGGTGTGGCTCCTTAGGTTCCTGTACCTCCTGCTTGATGGTCGAGGGGTAATAACTGTTTCTGATCTTGTTGTGAGCCCTGAGGCTCGGGTACCTCCTGCCTGATGGTTGAGGGGTAATAACTGTTCCTGAGCCTGGTGGTGTGGGTCCTGAGGCTCCTCTTCCTCCTGCGTGATGGTTGAGGTGTAATAACTGTTCCTGAACCTGGTGGTGTGGGTCCTGAGGCTCCTGTGCCTCCTGCCTGATGGTTATGGGGTAATACCTGTTTCTGAACCTGGTGGTGTGGGTCCTGAGGCTCCTGTAACTCCTGCCTAATGGTCGATAGGTAATAACAGTTCCTGAACCTGGTGGTGTGGGTCCTGAGGCTCCTGTACCTCCTGCCTGATGGTCGAGGAGTAATAACTGTTTCTGATCTTGTTGTTGTGAGCCCTGAGGCTCGTGTACCTCCTGCCTGATGGTTGAGGGGTAATAACTGTTCCTGAGCCTGGTGGTGTGGGTCCTGAGGCTCCTGTTCCTCCTGCTGATGGTTATGGGGTAATAACTGTTCCTGATCCTGGGGGTGTGGGTCTTGAGTCTCCTGTATCACCTGCCTGATTGTTGAGGGTAATAACTGTTCCTGAACCTGGTGGTGTGGGTCCTGAGGCTCCTGTACCTCCTGCTTGATTGTCGAGGGGTAATATATGTTCCTGAACCAGTTGTTGTGAGCCCTGAGGCACCTGTACCTCCTGCCTGATGGTGGAGGAGTAATAACCGTTCCTGAACCTGGTGGTGTGGGACCTGAGGCTCCTGCACCTCCTGTCTGATTGTTGAGGGGTAATAACTGTTCCTGAACCTGGTGGTGTGGGACTTGAGGCTCCTGCACCTCCTGTCTGATTGTTGAGGGGTAATAACTGTTCCTGAACCTGGTGGTGTGGGTCCTTGGCTCTTGTACCTCCTGCCTGATGGTCGAGGGGTAATAACAGTTCCTGAACCTGGTGGTGTGGCTCCTTAGGTTCCTGTACCTCCTGCTTGATGGTCGAGGGGTAATAACTGTTTCTGATCTTGTTGTTGTGAGCCCTGAGGCTCGGGTACCTCCTGCCTGATGGTTGAGGGGTAATAACTGTTCCTGAGCCTGGTGGTGTGGGTCCTGAGGCTCCTGTTCCTCCTGCGTGATGGTTGAGGTGCAATAACTGTTCCTGAACCTGGTGGTGTGGGTCCTGAGGCTCCTGTGCCTCCTGCCTGATGGTTATGGGGTAATACCTGTTTCTGAACCTGGTGGTGTGGGTCCTGAGGCTCCTGTAACTCCTGCCTAATGGTCGATAGGTAATAACAGTTCCTGAACCTGGTGGTGTGGGTCCTGAGGGTCCTGTACCTCCTGCCTGATGGTTGAGGGGTAATAACTGTTCCTGAACCTGGTGGTGTGGATCCTGAGGCTCCTGTACCTGCTGCCTGATGGTTCAGGGTAATAACAGTTCCTGAACCTGGTGGTGTGGGTCCAGAGGCTTCTGTACCTCCTGATTGATGGTGGAGGGGTAATAACCATTTCTGAACGTGGTGGTGTGGGTCCTGAGGCTGCTGTAACTCCTGCCAGATGGTCGAGGGGTAATAACTGTTCCTGAACCTGGTGGTGTGGGTCCTGAGGCTCCTGTACCTGCTGTCTGATGTTTCAGGGGTAATAACTGTTCCTGAACCTGGTGGTGTGGGACCTGAGTCTCCTGTACCTCCTGCCTGATGGTTGAGGGGTAATAACAGTTCCTGAACCTGTTGGTGTGGGTCCTGAAGCTCCTGTACCTCCTGTCTGATGTTCGAGGGGTAATAACAGTTCGTGAACCTGGTGGTGTGGGACCTGAGGCTCCTGTACCTCCTGCCTGATGGTTCAGGGGTAATAACTGTTCCTGAACCTGGTGGTGTGGGACCTGAGGATCCTGTACCTCCTGTCTGATGGTTAAGGGGTAATAACAGTTCCTGAACCTGGTGGTGTGGGTCCTGAGGCTCCTGTACCTCCTTCCTGATGGTCGAGGGGTAATAACAGTTCCTGAACCTGGTGGTGTGGGTCCTTAGGTTCCTGTAGCTCCTGCTTGATGTTCGAGGGGTAATAACTGTTTCTGATCTTGTTGTTGTGAGCCCTGAGGCTCGTGTACCTCCTGCCTGATGGTTGAGGGGTAATAACTGTTCCTGAGCCTGGTGGTGTGGGTCCTGAGGCTCCTGTTCCTCCTGCCTGATGGTTGAGGGGTAATAACAGTTGCTGAACCTAGTGGTATGGGTCCTTAGGCTCCTGTACCTCCTGTCTGATTGTTGAGGGGTAATAACTGTTCCTGATCCTAGTGGTGTGGGTCTTGAGTCTCCTGTATCACCTGCCTGATTGTTGAGGGTAATAACTGTTCCTGAACCTGGTGGTGTGGGTCCTGAGGCTCCTGTACCTCCTGCTTGATTGTCGAGGGGTAATATATGTTCCTGAACCAGTTGTTGTCAGCCCTGAGGCACCTGTACCTCCTGCCTGATGGTGGAGGAGTAATAACCGTTCCTCAACCTGGTGGTGTGGGACCTGAGGCTCCTGCACCTCCTGTCTGATTGTTGAGGGGTAATAACTGTTCCTGAACCTGGTGGTGTGGGACCTGAGGCTCCTGTACGTCCTGCTCTGATGGTCGAGGGGTAATAACAGTTCCTGAACCTGGTGGTGTGGGTCCTGAAGCTCCTGTACCTCCTGTCTGATGGTCGAGGGGTAATAACAGTTCGTGAACCTGGTGGTGTGGGACCTGAGGCTCCTGTACCTCCTGCCTGATGGTTGAGGGGTAATAACTGTTCCTGAACCTGGTGGTGTGGGACCTGAGGCTCCTGCACCTCCTGTCTGATTGTTGAGGGGTAATAACTGTTCCTGAAGCTGGTGGTGTCGGTCCTGAGGCTCCTGTACCTCCTGCCTGATGGTTGATGGGTAATAACTGTTCCTGAACCTGGTGGTGTGGGTCCTGAGGCTCCTGTTCCTCCTGTCTGATGGTCGAGGGGTAATAACAGTTCGTGAACCTGGTGGTGTGGGACCTGAGGCTCCTGTACCTCCTGCCTGATGGTTGAGGGGTAATAACAATTCCTGAACCTGGTGGTGTGGGTCCTTAGGTTCCTGTACCTGCTGCCTGATGGTCGAGGAGTAATAACTGTTTCTGATCTTGTTGTTGTGAGCCCTGAGGCTCGTGTACCTCCTGCCTGATGGTTGACGGGTAATAACTGTTCCTGAGCCTGGTGGTGTGGGTCCTGAGGCTCCTGTTCCTCCTGCCTGATGGTTGAGGTGTAATAACTGTTCCTGAACCTGGTGGTGTGCGTCCTGGAGCTCCTGTACATCCTGTCTGATGGTCGAGGGGTAATAACAGTTCGTGAACCTGGTGGTGTGGAACCTGAGGCTCCTGTACCTCCTGTCTGATTGTTGAGGGGTAATAACAGTTCCTGAACCTGGTGGTGTGGGTCCTGAGGCTCCTGTACCTCCTGCCTGATGGTCGAGGGGTAATAACAGTTCGTGAACTTGGTGGTGTGGGACCTGAGGCTCCTGTACCTCCTGCCTGATGGTTGAGGGGTAATAACTGTTCCTGAACCTGGTGGTGTGGGACCTGAGGCTCCTGTACCTCCTGCCTGATGGTTGAGGGGTTATAACTGTTCCTGAACCTGGTGCTTTGGGTCCTGAGGCTCCTGTACCTCCTGCCTGATGGTCGAGGGGTAATAACAGTTCGTGAACCTGGTGGTGTGGGTCCTGAGGCTCCTGTACCTCCTGCCTGATGGTTGAGGGGTAATAACTGTTCCTGAACCTGGTGCTTTGGGTCCTGAGGCTCCTGTATCTCCTGCCTGATGGTCGAGGGGTAATAACGGTTCCTGAACCTAGTGGTATGGGTCCTTAGGCTCCTGTACCTCCTGTCTGATTGTTGAGGGGTAATAACAGTTCCTGAACTTGGTGGTGTGGGTCCTGAGGCTCCTGTACCTCCTGCCTGATGGTCGAGGAGTAATAACTGTTTCTGATCTTGTTGTTGTGAGCCCTGAGGCTCGTGTACCTCCTGCCTGATGGTTGAGGGGTAATAACTGTTCCTGAGCCTGGTGGTGTGGGTCCTGAGGCTCCTGTTCCTCCTGCTGATGGTTATGGGGTAATAACTGTTCCTGATCCTGGGGGTGTGGGTCTTGAGTCTCCTGTATCACCTGCCTGATTGTTGAGGGTAATAACTGTTCCTGAACCTGGTGGTGTGGGTCCTGAGGCTCCTGTACCTCCTGCTTGATTGTCGAGGGGTAATATATGTTCCTGAACCAGTTGTTGTGAGCCCTGAGGCACCTGTACCTCCTGCCTGATGGTGGAGGAGTAATAACCGTTCCTGAACCTGGTGGTGTGGGACCTGAGGCTCCTGCACCTCCTGTCTGATTGTTGAGGGGTAATAACTGTTCCTGAACCTGGTGGTGTGGGACTTGAGGCTCCTGCACCTCCTGTCTGATTGTTGAGGGGTAATAACTGTTCCTGAACCTGGTGGTGTGGGTCCTTGGCTCTTGTACCGCCTGCCTGATGGTCGAGGGGTAATAACAGTTCCTGAACCTGGTGGTGTGGCTCCTTAGGTTCCTGTACCTCCTGCTTGATGGTCGAGGGGTAATAACTGTTTCTGATCTTGTTGTTGTGAGCCCTGAGGCTCGGGTACCTCCTGCCTGATGGTTGAGGGGTAATAACTGTTCCTGAGCCTGGTGGTGTGGGTCCTGAGGCTCCTGTTCCTCCTGCGTGATGGTTGAGGTGCAATAACTGTTCCTGAACCTGGTGGTGTGGGTCCTGAGGCTCCTGTGCCTCCTGCCTGATGGTTATGGGGTAATACCTGTTTCTGAACCTGGTGGTGTGGGTCCTGAGGCTCCTGTAACTCCTGCCTAATGGTCAATAGGTAATAACAGTTCCTGAACCTTGTGGTGTGGGTCCTGAGGGTCCTGTACCTCCTGCCTGATGGTTGAGGGGTAATAACTGTTCCTGAACCGAGTGGTGTGGGTCCTGAGGCTCCTGTACCTCCTGTTTGATGGTTGAGGGCAATAACTGTTCCTCAACATGGTGGTGTGGGTCCTGAGGCTCCTGTACCTCCTGCCTGATGGTTGAGGGGTAATAACTGTTCCTGAACTTGGCGCTATGGGTCCTGAGGCTCCTGTACCTCCTGCCTGATGGTTGAGGGGTAATAACTGTTCCTGAACCTGGTGGTGTGGGACCTGAGGCTCCTGTACCTCCTGCCTGATTGTTGAGGGGTAAGAACAGTTCCTGAACCTGGTGGTGTGGGTCCTGAGTCTCCTGTACCTCCTGCCTGATGACTGAGTGGTAATAACTGTTCCTGAACCAGTTGTTGTGAGCCCTGAGGCTCCATACCTCCTGCCTGATGGTTGAGGGGTAATAACCGTTCCTGAACCTGGTGGTGTGGGTCCTTAGGCTCCTGTAACTGCTGCCTGATGGTTGAGGGGTAATAACTGCTCTTGAACCTGGTGGTGTGGGTCCTTGGCTCTTGTACCTCCTGCCTGATGGTCGAGGGGTAATAACAGTTCCTGAACCTGGTGGTGTGGCTCCTTAGGTTCCTGTACCTCCTGCTTGATGGTCGAGGGGTAATAACTGTTTCTGATCTTGTTGTGAGCCCTGAGGCTCGGGTACCTCCTGCCTGATGGTTGAGGGGTAATAACTGTTCCTGAGCCTGGTGGTGTGGGTCCTGAGGCTCCTCTTCCTCCTGCGTGATGGTTGAGGTGTAATAACTGTTCCTGAACCTGGTGGTGTGGGTCCTGAGGCTCCTGTGCCTCCTGCCTGATGGTTATGGGGTAATACCTGTTTCTGAACCTGGTGGTGTGGGTCCTGAGGCTCCTGTAACTCCTGCCTAATGGTCGATAGGTAATAACAGTTCCTGAACCTGGTGGTGTGGGTCCTGAGGCTCCTGTACCTCCTGCCTGATGGTCGAGGAGTAATAACTGTTTCTGATCTTGTTGTTGTGAGCCCTGAGGCTCGTGTACCTCCTGCCTGATGGTTGAGGGGTAATAACTGTTCCTGAGCCTGGTGGTGTGGGTCCTGAGGCTCCTGTTCCTCCTGCTGATGGTTATGGGGTAATAACTGTTCCTGATCCTGGGGGTGTGGGTCTTGAGTCTCCTGTATCACCTGCCTGATTGTTGAGGGTAATAACTGTTCCTGAACCTGGTGGTGTGGGTCCTGAGGCTCCTGTACCTCCTGCTTGATTGTCGAGGGGTAATATATGTTCCTGAACCAGTTGTTGTGAGCCCTGAGGCACCTGTACCTCCTGCCTGATGGTGGAGGAGTATTAACCGTTCCTGAACCTGGTGGTGTGGGACCTGAGGCTCCTGCACCTCCTGTCTGATTGTTGAGGGGTAATAACTGTTCCTGAACCTGGTGGTGTGGGACTTGAGGCTCCTGCACCTCCTGTCTGATTGTTGAGGGGTAATAACTGTTCCTGAACCTGGTGGTGTGGGTCCTTGGCTCTTGTACCTCCTGCCTGATGGTCGAGGGGTAATAACAGTTCCTGAACCTGGTGGTGTGGCTCCTTAGGTTCCTGTACCTCCTGCTTGATGGTCGAGGGGTAATAACTGTTTCTGATCTTGTTGTTGTGAGCCCTGAGGCTCGGGTACCTCCTGCCTGATGGTTGAGGGGTAATAACTGTTCCTGAGCCTGGTGGTGTGGGTCCTGAGGCTCCTGTTCCTCCTGCGTGATGGTTGAGGTGCAATAACTGTTCCTGAACCTGGTGGTGTGGGTCCTGAGGCTCCTGTGCCTCCTGCCTGATGGTTATGGGGTAATACCTGTTTCTGAACCTGGTGGTGTGGGTCCTGAGGCTCCTGTAACTCCTGCCTAATGGTCGATAGGTAATAACAGTTCCTGAACCTGGTGGTGTGGGTCCTGAGGGTCCTGTACCTCCTGCCTGATGGTTGAGGGGTAATAACTGTTCCTGAACCTAGTGGTGTGGGTCCTGAGGCTCCTGTACCTCCTGTTTGATGGTTGAGGGCAATAACTGTTCCTCAACATGGTGGTGTGGGTCCTGAGGCTCCTGTACCTCCTGCCTGATGGTTGAGGGGTAATAACTGTTCCTGAACTTGGTGGTGTGGGTCCTGAGGCTCCTGTACCTCCTGTTTGATGGTTGAGGGCAATAACTGTTCCTCAACATGGTGGTGTGGGTCCTGAGGCTCCTGTACCTCCTGAGTGATGGGCGAGGGGTAATAACTGCTCCTGAAACTGGTGGTGTGGGTCCTGAGGCTCCTGTGCCTCCTGCCTGATGGTTATGGGGTAATACCTGTTTCTGAACCTGGTGGAGTGGGTCCTGAGGTTCCTGTACATCCTGTCTGATGGTTGAGGGGTAATAACAGTTACTGAACCTGTTGGTGTGGTTCCTGAGGCTCCTGTACTTCCTGTCTGATTGTTGAGGGGTAATAACTGTTCCTGAACCTGGTGGTGTGGGACCTGAGGCTCCTGCACCTCCTGTCTGATTGTTGAGGGGTAATAACTGTTCCTGAGCCTGGTGGTGTGGATCCTGAGGCTCCTGTACCTGCTGCCTGATGGTTCAGGGTAATAACAGTTCCTGAACCTGGTGGTGTGGGTCCAGAGGCTTCTGTACCTCCTGATTGATGGTGGAGGGGTAATAACCATTTCTGAACGTGGTGGTGTGGGTCCTGAGGCTGCTGTAACTCCTGCCAGATGGTCGAGGGGTAATAACTGTTCCTGAACCTGGTGGTGTGGGTCCTGAGGCTCCTGTACCTGCTGTCTGATGTTTCAGGGGTAATAACTGTTCCTGAACCTGGTGGTGTGGGACCTGAGTCTCCTGTACCTCCTGCCTGATGGTTGAGGGGTAATAACAGTTCCTGAACCTGTTGGTGTGGGTCCTGAAGCTCCTGTACCTCCTGTCTGATGTTCGAGGGGTAATAACAGTTCGTGAACCTGGTGGTGTGGGACCTGAGGCTCCTGTACCTCCTGCCTGATGGTTCAGGGGTAATAACTGTTCCTGAACCTGGTGGTGTGGGACCTGAGGATCCTGTACCTCCTGTCTGATGGTTAAGGGGTAATAACAGTTCCTGAACCTGGTGGTGTGGGTCCTGAGGCTCCTGTACCTCCTTCCTGATGGTCGAGGGGTAATAACAGTTCCTGAACCTGGTGGTGTGGGTCCTTAGGTTCCTGTAGCTCCTGCTTGATGTTCGAGGGGTAATAACTGTTTCTGATCTTGTTGTTGTGAGCCCTGAGGCTCGTGTACCTCCTGCCTGATGGTTGAGGGGTAATAACTGTTCCTGAGCCTGGTGGTGTGGGTCCTGAGGCTCCTGTTCCTCCTGCCTGATGGTTGAGGGGTAATAACAGTTGCTGAACCTAGTGGTATGGGTCCTTAGGCTCCTGTACCTCCTGTCTGATTGTTGAGGGGTAATAACTGTTCCTGATCCTAGTGGTGTGGGTCTTGAGTCTCCTGTATCACCTGCCTGATTGTTGAGGGTAATAACTGTTCCTGAACCTGGTGGTGTGGGTCCTGAGGCTCCTGTACCTCCTGCTTGATTGTCGAGGGGTAATATATGTTCCTGAACCAGTTGTTGTCAGCCCTGAGGCACCTGTACCTCCTGCCTGATGGTGGAGGAGTAATAACCGTTCCTCAACCTGGTGGTGTGGGACCTGAGGCTCCTGCACCTCCTGTCTGATTGTTGAGGGGTAATAACTGTTCCTGAACCTGGTGGTGTGGGACCTGAGGCTCCTGTACGTCCTGCTCTGATGGTCGAGGGGTAATAACAGTTCCTGAACCTGGTGGTGTGGGTCCTGAAGCTCCTGTACCTCCTGTCTGATGGTCGAGGGGTAATAACAGTTCGTGAACCTGGTGGTGTGGGACCTGAGGCTCCTGTACCTCCTGCCTGATGGTTGAGGGGTAATAACTGTTCCTGAACCTGGTGGTGTGGGACCTGAGGCTCCTGCACCTCCTGTCTGATTGTTGAGGGGTAATAACTGTTCCTGAAGCTGGTGGTGTCGGTCCTGAGGCTCCTGTACCTCCTGCCTGATGGTTGATGGGTAATAACTGTTCCTGAACCTGGTGGTGTGGGTCCTGAGGCTCCTGTTCCTCCTGTCTGATGGTCGAGGGGTAATAACAGTTCGTGAACCTGGTGGTGTGGGACCTGAGGCTCCTGTACCTCCTGCCTGATGGTTGAGGGGTAATAACAATTCCTGAACCTGGTGGTGTGGGTCCTTAGGTTCCTGTACCTGCTGCCTGATGGTCGAGGAGTAATAACTGTTTCTGATCTTGTTGTTGTGAGCCCTGAGGCTCGTGTACCTCCTGCCTGATGGTTGACGGGTAATAACTGTTCCTGAGCCTGGTGGTGTGGGTCCTGAGGCTCCTGTTCCTCCTGCCTGATGGTTGAGGTGTAATAACTGTTCCTGAACCTGGTGGTGTGCGTCCTGGAGCTCCTGTACATCCTGTCTGATGGTCGAGGGGTAATAACAGTTCGTGAACCTGGTGGTGTGGAACCTGAGGCTCCTGTACCTCCTGTCTGATTGTTGAGGGGTAATAACAGTTCCTGAACCTGGTGGTGTGGGTCCTGAGGCTCCTGTACCTCCTGCCTGATGGTCGAGGGGTAATAACAGTTCGTGAACTTGGTGGTGTGGGACCTGAGGCTCCTGTACCTCCTGCCTGATGGTTGAGGGGTAATAACTGTTCCTGAACCTGGTGGTGTGGGACCTGAGGCTCCTGTACCTCCTGCCTGATGGTTGAGGGGTTATAACTGTTCCTGAACCTGGTGCTTTGGGTCCTGAGGCTCCTGTACCTCCTGCCTGATGGTCGAGGGGTAATAACAGTTCGTGAACCTGGTGGTGTGGGTCCTGAGGCTCCTGTACCTCCTGCCTGATGGTTGAGGGGTAATAACTGTTCCTGAACCTGGTGCTTTGGGTCCTGAGGCTCCTGTATCTCCTGCCTGATGGTCGAGGGGTAATAACGGTTCCTGAACCTAGTGGTATGGGTCCTTAGGCTCCTGTACCTCCTGTCTGATTGTTGAGGGGTAATAACAGTTCCTGAACTTGGTGGTGTGGGTCCTGAGGCTCCTGTACCTCCTGCCTGATGGTCGAGGAGTAATAACTGTTTCTGATCTTGTTGTTGTGAGCCCTGAGGCTCGTGTACCTCCTGCCTGATGGTTGAGGGGTAATAACTGTTCCTGAGCCTGGTGGTGTGGGTCCTGAGGCTCCTGTTCCTCCTGCTGATGGTTATGGGGTAATAACTGTTCCTGATCCTGGGGGTGTGGGTCTTGAGTCTCCTGTATCACCTGCCTGATTGTTGAGGGTAATAACTGTTCCTGAACCTGGTGGTGTGGGTCCTGAGGCTCCTGTACCTCCTGCTTGATTGTCGAGGGGTAATATATGTTCCTGAACCAGTTGTTGTGAGCCCTGAGGCACCTGTACCTCCTGCCTGATGGTGGAGGAGTAATAACCGTTCCTGAACCTGGTGGTGTGGGACCTGAGGCTCCTGCACCTCCTGTCTGATTGTTGAGGGGTAATAACTGTTCCTGAACCTGGTGGTGTGGGACTTGAGGCTCCTGCACCTCCTGTCTGATTGTTGAGGGGTAATAACTGTTCCTGAACCTGGTGGTGTGGGTCCTTGGCTCTTGTACCGCCTGCCTGATGGTCGAGGGGTAATAACAGTTCCTGAACCTGGTGGTGTGGCTCCTTAGGTTCCTGTACCTCCTGCTTGATGGTCGAGGGGTAATAACTGTTTCTGATCTTGTTGTTGTGAGCCCTGAGGCTCGGGTACCTCCTGCCTGATGGTTGAGGGGTAATAACTGTTCCTGAGCCTGGTGGTGTGGGTCCTGAGGCTCCTGTTCCTCCTGCGTGATGGTTGAGGTGCAATAACTGTTCCTGAACCTGGTGGTGTGGGTCCTGAGGCTCCTGTGCCTCCTGCCTGATGGTTATGGGGTAATACCTGTTTCTGAACCTGGTGGTGTGGGTCCTGAGGCTCCTGTAACTCCTGCCTAATGGTCGATAGGTAATAACAGTTCCTGAACCTTGTGGTGTGGGTCCTGAGGGTCCTGTACCTCCTGCCTGATGGTTGAGGGGTAATAACTGTTCCTGAACCGAGTGGTGTGGGTCCTGAGGCTCCTGTACCTCCTGTTTGATGGTTGAGGGCAATAACTGTTCCTCAACATGGTGGTGTGGGTCCTGAGGCTCCTGTACCTCCTGCCTGATGGTTGAGGGGTAATAACTGTTCCTGAACTTGGCGCTATGGGTCCTGAGGCTCCTGTACCTCCTGCCTGATGGTTGAGGGGTAATAACTGTTCCTGAACCTGGTGGTGTGGGACCTGAGGCTCCTGTACCTCCTGCCTGATTGTTGAGGGGTAAGAACAGTTCCTGAACCTGGTGGTGTGGGTCCTGAGTCTCCTGTACCTCCTGCCTGATGACTGAGTGGTAATAACTGTTCCTGAACCAGTTGTTGTGAGCCCTGAGGCTCCATACCTCCTGCCTGATGGTTGAGGGGTAATAACCGTTCCTGAACCTGGTGGTGTGGGTCCTTAGGCTCCTGTAACTGCTGCCTGATGGTTGAGGGGTAATAACTGCTCTTGAACCTGGTGGTGTGGGTCCTTGGCTCTTGTACCTCCTGCCTGATGGTCGAGGGGTAATAACAGTTCCTGAACCTGGTGGTGTGGCTCCTTAGGTTCCTGTACCTCCTGCTTGATGGTCGAGGGGTAATAACTGTTTCTGATCTTGTTGTGAGCCCTGAGGCTCGGGTACCTCCTGCCTGATGGTTGAGGGGTAATAACTGTTCCTGAGCCTGGTGGTGTGGGTCCTGAGGCTCCTCTTCCTCCTGCGTGATGGTTGAGGTGTAATAACTGTTCCTGAACCTGGTGGTGTGGGTCCTGAGGCTCCTGTGCCTCCTGCCTGATGGTTATGGGGTAATACCTGTTTCTGAACCTGGTGGTGTGGGTCCTGAGGCTCCTGTAACTCCTGCCTAATGGTCGATAGGTAATAACAGTTCCTGAACCTGGTGGTGTGGGTCCTGAGGCTCCTGTACCTCCTGAGTGATGGGTGAGGGGTAATAACTGCTCCTGAACCTGGCAGTGTGGGTCCTGAGGCTCCTTTACCTCCTGCCTGATGGTTCAGGGGTAATAACAGTTCCTGAACCTGGTTGTGTGGGTCCTGAGGCACCCGTACCTCCTACCTGATGGTTGAGGGGTAATAACTGTTCCCGAACCTGGTGGTATGGGTCCTGAGGCTCCTGTACCTCCTGCCTGATGGCCGAGGGGCAATCACTGTTCCTGAACGTGGTGGTGTGGGTCCTGAGGCTCCTGTGCCTCCTGCCTGATGGTTATCGGGTAGTACCTGTTTCTGAACCTGGTGGTGTGGGTCCTTGGCTCTTGTACCTCCTGCCTGATGGTCGAGGGGTAATAACAGTTCCTGAACCTGGTGGTGTGGCTCCTTAGGTTCCTGTACCTCCTGCTTGATGGTCGAGGGGTAATAACTGTTTCTGATCTTGTTGTGAGCCCTGAGGCTCGGGTACCTCCTGCCTGATGGTTGAGGGGTAATAACTGTTCCTGAGCCTGGTGGTGTGGGTCCTGAGGCTCCTCTTCCTCCTGCGTGATGGTTGAGGTGTAATAACTGTTCCTGAACCTGGTGGTGTGGGTCCTGAGGCTCCTGTGCCTCCTGCCTGATGGTTATGGGGTAATACCTGTTTCTGAACCTGGTGGTGTGGGTCCTGAGGCTCCTGTAACTCCTGCCTAATGGTCGATAGGTAATAACAGTTCCTGAACCTGGTGGTGTGGGTCCTGAGGCTCCTGTACCTCCTGAGTGATGGGTGAGGGGTAATAACTGCTCCTGAACCTGGCAGTGTGGGTCCTGAGGCTCCTTTACCTCCTGCCTGATGGTTCAGGGGTAATAACAGTTCCTGAACCTGGTTGTGTGGGTCCTGAGGCACCCGTACCTCCTACCTGATGGTTGAGGGGTAATAACTGTTCCCGAACCTGGTGGTATGGGTCCTGAGGCTCCTGTACCTCCTGCCTGATGGCCGAGGGGCAATCACTGTTCCTGAACGTGGTGGTGTGGGTCCTGAGGCTCCTGTGCCTCCTGCCTGATGGTTATCGGGTAGTACCTGTTTCTGAACCTGGTGGTGTGGGTCCTGAGGCTCCTGTACGTCCTGCTCTGATGGCTGAGGGGTAATAACTGTTCCTGAACCTGGTGGTGTGGATCCTGAGGCTCCTGTACCTCCTGCCTGAAGGTTAAGGGATAATAACTGATCCTGAACTTGGTGGTGTGGGTCCTGAGGCTCCTGTACCTCCTGTTTGATGGTTGAGGGCAATAACTGTTCCTCAACATGGTGGTGTGGGTCCTGAGGCTCCTGTACCTCCTGAGTGATGGGCGAGGGGTAATAACTGCTCCTGAAACTGGTGGTGTGGGTCCTGAGGCTCCTGTGCCTCCTGCCTGATGGTTATGGGGTAATACCTGTTTCTCAACCTGGTGGAGTGGGTCCTGAGGTTCCTGTACATCCTGTCTGATGGTTGAGGGGTAATAACAGTTACTGAACCTGTTGGTGTGGTTCCTGAGGCTCCTGTACTTCCTGCCTGATGGTTGAGGGGTAA
This sequence comes from Mobula birostris, assembly GCF_030028105.1. Taxonomy (NCBI): domain Eukaryota; kingdom Metazoa; phylum Chordata; class Chondrichthyes; order Myliobatiformes; family Myliobatidae; genus Mobula; species Mobula birostris. Next base: position 4,860,529 of record NC_092374.1, on the reverse strand, counting down.
TAACTGTTCCTGAACCTGGTGGTCTGGGTCCTGAGGCTCCTTTACCTCCTGCCTGATGGTTGAGAAGTAATAACTGTTCCTGAACCTGGTGGTGTGGATCCTGAGGCTCCTGTACCTGCTGCCTGATGGTTCAGGGTAATAACAGTTCCTGAACCTGGTGGTGTGGGTCCAGAGGCTTCTGTACCTCCTGATTGATGGTGGAGGGGTAATAACCATTTCTGAACGTGGTGGTGTGGGTCCTGAGGCTGCTGTAACTCCTGCCAGATGGTCGAGGGGTAATACCTGTTCCTGAACCTGGTGGTGTGGGTCCTGAGGCTCCTGTACCTGCTGTCTGATGTTTCAGGGGTAATAACTGTTCCTGAACCTGGTGGTGTGGGACCTGAGTCTCCTGTACCTCCTGCCTGATGGTTGAGGGGTAATAACAGTTCCTGAACCTGTTGGTGTGGGTCCTGAAGCTCCTGTACCTCCTGTCTGATGTTCGAGGGGTAATAACAGTTCGTGAACCTGGTGGTGTGGGACCTGAGGCTCCTGTACCTCCTGCCTGATGGTTCAGGGGTAATAACTGTTCCTGAACCTGGTGGTGTGGGACCTGAGGATCCTGTACCTCCTGTCTGATGGTTGAGGGGTAATAACAGTTCCTGAACCTGGTGGTGTGGGTCCTGAGGCTCCTGTACCTCCTGCCTGATGGTCGAGGGGTAATAACAGTTCCTGAACCTGGTGGTGTGGGTCCTTAGGTTCCTGTAGCTCCTGCTTGATGGTCGAGGGGTAATAACTGTTTCTGATCTTGTGGTTGTGAGCCCTGAGGCTCGTGTACCTCCTGCCTGATGGTTGAGGGGTAATAACTGTTCCTGAGCCTGGTGGTGTGGGTCCTGAGGCTCCTGTTCCTCCTGCCTGATGGTTGAGGGGTAATAACAGTTGCTGAACCTAGTGGTATGGGTCCTTAGGCTCCTGTACCTCCTGTCTGATTGTTGAGGGGTAATAACTGTTCCTGATCCTGGTGGTGTGGGTCTTGAGTCTCCTGTATCACCTGCCTGATTGTTGAGGGTAATAACTGTTCCTGAACCTGGTGGTGTGGGTCCTGAGGCTCCTGTACCTCCTGCTTGATTGTCGAGGGGTAATATATGTTCCTGAACCAGTTGTTGTGAGCCCTGAGGCACCTGTACCTCCTGCCTGATGGTGGAGGAGTAATAACCGTTCCTCAACCTGGTGGTGTGGGACCTGAGGCTCCTGCACCTCCTGCCTGATGGTTGAGGGGTAATAACTGTTCCTGAGCCTGGTGGTGTGGGTCCTGAGGCTCCTGTTCCTCCTGCTGATGGTTATGGGGTAATAACTGTTCCTGATCCTGGGGGTGTGGGTCTTGAGTCTCCTGTATCACCTGCCTGATTGTTGAGGGTAATAACTGTTCCTGAACCTGGTGGTGTGGGTCCTGAAGCTGCTGTACCTCTTGTCTGATGGTCGAGGGGTAATAACAGTTCGTGAACCTGGTGGTGTGGGACCTGAGGCTCCTGTACCTCCTGCCTGATGGTTGAGGGGTAATAACTGTTCCTGAACCTGGTGGTGTGGGACCTGAGGCTCCTGCACCTCCTGTCTGATTGTTGAGGGGTAATAACTGTTCCTGAAGCTGGTGGTGTCGGTCCTGAGGCTCCTGTACCTCCTGCCTGATGGTTGATGGGTAATAACTGTTCCTGAACCTGGTGGTGTGGGTCCTGAGGCTCCTGTTCCTCCTGTCTGATGGTCGAGGGGTAATAACAGTTCGTGAACCTGGTGGTGTGGGACCTGAGGCTCCTGTACCTCCTGCCTGATGGTTGAGGGGTAATAACAATTCCTGAACCTGGTGGTGTGGGTCCTTAGGTTCCTGTACCTGCTGCCTGATGGTCGAGGAGTAATAACTGTTTCTGATCTTGTTGTTGTGAGCCCTGAGGCTCGTGAACCTCCTGCCTGATGGTTGACGGGTAATAACTGTTCCTGAGCCTGGTGGTGTGGGTCCTGAGGCTCCTGTTCCTCCTGCCTGATGGTTGAGGTGTAATAACTGTTCCTGAACCTGGTGGTGTGCGTCCTGGAGCTCCTGTACATCCTGTCTGATGGTCGAGGGGTAATAACAGTTCGTGAACCTGGTGGTGTGGAACCTGAGGCTCCTGTACCTCCTGTCTGATTGTTGAGGGGTAATAACAGTTCCTGAACCTGGTGGTGTGGGTCCTGAGGCTCCTGTACCTCCTGCCTGATGGTCGAGGGGTAATAACAGTTCGTGAACTTGGTGGTGTGGGACCTGAGGCTCCTGTACCTCCTGCCTGATGGTTGAGGGGTAATAACTGTTCCTGAACCTGGTGGTGTGGGACCTGAGGCTCCTGTACCTCCTGCCTGATGGTTGAGGGGTTGTAACTGTTCCTGAACCTGGTGCTTTGGGTCCTGAGGCTCCTGGACCTCCTGCCTGATGGTCGAGGGGTAATAACAGTTCGTGAACCTGGTGGTGTGGGTCCTGAGGCTCCTGTACCTCCTGCCTGATGGTTGAGGGGTAATAACTGTTCCTGAACCTGGTGCTTTGGGTCCTTGGCTCTTGTACCTCCTGCCTGATGGTCGAGGGGTAATAACAGTTCCTGAACCTGGTGGTGTGGCTCCTTAGGTTCCTGTACCTCCTGCTTGATGGTCGAGGGGTAATAACTGTTTCTGATCTTGTTGTGAGCCCTGAGGCTCGGGTACCTCCTGCCTGATGGTTGAGGGGTAATAACTGTTCCTGAGCCTGGTGGTGTGGGTCCTGAGGCTCCTCTTCCTCCTGCGTGATGGTTGAGGTGTAATAACTGTTCCTGAACCTGGTGGTGTGGGTCCTGAGGCTCCTGTGCCTCCTGCCTGATGGTTATGGGGTAATACCTGTTTCTGAACCTGGTGGTGTGGGTCCTGAGGCTCCTGTAACTCCTGCCTAATGGTCGATAGGTAATAACAGTTCCTGAACCTGGTGGTGTGGGTCCTGAGGCTCCTGTACCTCCTGAGTGATGGGTGAGGGGTAATAACTGCTCCTGAACCTGGCAGTGTGGGTCCTGAGGCTCCTTTACATCCTGCCTGATGGTTCAGGGGTAATAACAGTTCCTGAACCTGGTTGTGTGGGTCCTGAGGCACCCGTACCTCCTACCTGATGGTTGAGGGGTAATAACTGTTCCCGAACCTGGTGGTATGGGTCCTGAGGCTCCTGTACCTCCTGCCTGATGGCCGAGGGGCAATCACTGTTCCTGAACGTGGTGGTGTGGGTCCTGAGGCTCCTGTGCCTCCTGCCTGATGGTTATCGGGTAGTACCTGTTTCTGAACCTGGTGGTGTGGGTCCTTGGCTCTTGTACCTCCTGCCTGATGGCTGAGGGGTAATAACAGTTCCTGAACCTGGTGGTGTGGCTCCTTAGGTTCCTGTACCTCCTGCTTGATGGTCGAGGGGTAATAACTGTTTCTGATCTTGTTGTGAGCCCTGAGGCTCGGGTACCTCCTGCCTGATGGTTGAGGGGTAATAACTGTTCCTGAGCCTGGTGGTGTGGGTCCTGAGGCTCCTCTTCCTCCTGCGTGATGGTTGAGGTGTAATAACTGTTCCTGAACCTGGTGGTGTGGGTCCTGAGGCTCCTGTGCCTCCTGCCTGATGGTTATGGGGTAATACCTGTTTCTGAACCTGGTGGTGTGGGTCCTGAGGCTCCTGTAACTCCTGCCTAATGGTCGATAGGTAATAACAGTTCCTGAACCTGGTGGTGTGGGTCCTGAGGCTCCTGTACCTCCTGAGTGATGGGTGAGGGGTAATAACTGCTCCTGAACCTGGCAGTGTGGGTCCTGAGGCTCCTTTACCTCCTGCCTGATGGTTCAGGGGTAATAACAGTTCCTGAACCTGGTTGTGTGGGTCCTGAGGCACCCGTACCTCCTACCTGATGGTTGAGGGGTAATAACTGTTCCCGAACCTGGTGGTATGGGTCCTGAGGCTCCTGTACCTCCTGCCTGATGGCCGAGGGGCAATCACTGTTCCTGAACGTGGTGGTGTGGGTCCTGAGGCTCCTGTGCCTCCTGCCTGATGGTTATCGGGTAGTACCTGTTTCTGAACCTGGTGGTGTGGGTCCTTGGCTCTTGTACCTCCTGCCTGATGGTCGAGGGGTAATAACAGTTCCTGAACCTGGTGGTGTGGCTCCTTAGGTTCCTGTACCTCCTGCTTGATGGTCGAGGGGTAATAACTGTTTCTGATCTTGTTGTGAGCCCTGAGGCTCGGGTACCTCCTGCCTGATGGTCGAGGAGTAATAACTGTTTCTGATCTTGTTGTTGTGAGCCCTGAGGCTCGTGAACCTCCTGCCTGATGGTTGACGGGTAATAACTGTTCCTGAGCCTGGTGGTGTGGGTCCTGAGGCTCCTGTTCCTCCTGCCTGATGGTTGAGGTGTAATAACTGTTCCTGAACCTGGTGGTGTGCGTCCTGGAGCTCCTGTACATCCTGTCTGATGGTCGAGGGGTAATAACAGTTCGTGAACCTGGTGGTGTGGAACCTGAGGCTCCTGTACCTCCTGTCTGATTGTTGAGGGGTAATAACAGTTCCTGAACCTGGTGGTGTGGGTCCTGAGGCTCCTGTACCTCCTGCCTGATGGTCGAGGGGTAATAACAGTTCGTGAACTTGGTGGTGTGGGACCTGAGGCTCCTGTACCTCCTGCCTGATGGTTGAGGGGTAATAACTGTTCCTGAACCTGGTGGTGTGGGACCTGAGGCTCCTGTACCTCCTGCCTGATGGTTGAGGGGTTGTAACTGTTCCTGAACCTGGTGCTTTGGGTCCTGAGGCTCCTGGACCTCCTGCCTGATGGTCGAGGGGTAATAACAGTTCGTGAACCTGGTGGTGTGGGTCCTGAGGCTCCTGTACCTCCTGCCTGATGGTTGAGGGGTAATAACTGTTCCTGAACCTGGTGCTTTGGGTCCTTGGCTCTTGTACCTCCTGCCTGATGGTCGAGGGGTAATAACAGTTCCTGAACCTGGTGGTGTGGCTCCTTAGGTTCCTGTACCTCCTGCTTGATGGTCGAGGGGTAATAACTGTTTCTGATCTTGTTGTGAGCCCTGAGGCTCGGGTACCTCCTGCCTGATGGTTGAGGGGTAATAACTGTTCCTGAGCCTGGTGGTGTGGGTCCTGAGGCTCCTCTTCCTCCTGCGTGATGGTTGAGGTGTAATAACTGTTCCTGAACCTGGTGGTGTGGGTCCTGAGGCTCCTGTGCCTCCTGCCTGATGGTTATGGGGTAATACCTGTTTCTGAACCTGGTGGTGTGGGTCCTGAGGCTCCTGTAACTCCTGCCTAATGGTCGATAGGTAATAACAGTTCCTGAACCTGGTGGTGTGGGTCCTGAGGCTCCTGTACCTCCTGAGTGATGGGTGAGGGGTAATAACTGCTCCTGAACCTGGCAGTGTGGGTCCTGAGGCTCCTTTACATCCTGCCTGATGGTTCAGGGGTAATAACAGTTCCTGAACCTGGTTGTGTGGGTCCTGAGGCACCCGTACCTCCTACCTGATGGTTGAGGGGTAATAACTGTTCCCGAACCTGGTGGTATGGGTCCTGAGGCTCCTGTACCTCCTGCCTGATGGCCGAGGGGCAATCACTGTTCCTGAACGTGGTGGTGTGGGTCCTGAGGCTCCTGTGCCTCCTGCCTGATGGTTATCGGGTAGTACCTGTTTCTGAACCTGGTGGTGTGGGTCCTTGGCTCTTGTACCTCCTGCCTGATGGCTGAGGGGTAATAACAGTTCCTGAACCTGGTGGTGTGGCTCCTTAGGTTCCTGTACCTCCTGCTTGATGGTCGAGGGGTAATAACTGTTTCTGATCTTGTTGTGAGCCCTGAGGCTCGGGTACCTCCTGCCTGATGGTTGAGGGGTAATAACTGTTCCTGAGCCTGGTGGTGTGGGTCCTGAGGCTCCTCTTCCTCCTGCGTGATGGTTGAGGTGTAATAACTGTTCCTGAACCTGGTGGTGTGGGTCCTGAGGCTCCTGTGCCTCCTGCCTGATGGTTATGGGGTAATACCTGTTTCTGAACCTGGTGGTGTGGGTCCTGAGGCTCCTGTAACTCCTGCCTAATGGTCGATAGGTAATAACAGTTCCTGAACCTGGTGGTGTGGGTCCTGAGGCTCCTGTACCTCCTGAGTGATGGGTGAGGGGTAATAACTGCTCCTGAACCTGGCAGTGTGGGTCCTGAGGCTCCTTTACCTCCTGCCTGATGGTTCAGGGGTAATAACAGTTCCTGAACCTGGTTGTGTGGGTCCTGAGGCACCCGTACCTCCTACCTGATGGTTGAGGGGTAATAACTGTTCCCGAACCTGGTGGTATGGGTCCTGAGGCTCCTGTACCTCCTGCCTGATGGCCGAGGGGCAATCACTGTTCCTGAACGTGGTGGTGTGGGTCCTGAGGCTCCTGTGCCTCCTGCCTGATGGTTATCGGGTAGTACCTGTTTCTGAACCTGGTGGTGTGGGTCCTGAGGCTCCTGTACGTCCTGCTCTGATGGCTGAGGGGTAATAACTGTTCCTGAACCTGGTGGTGTGGATCCTGAGGCTCCTGTACCTCCTGCCTGAAGGTTAAGGGATAATAACTGATCCTGAACTTGGTGGTGTGGGTCCTGAGGCTCCTGTACCTCCTGTTTGATGGTTGAGGGCAATAACTGTTCCTCAACATGGTGGTGTGGGTCCTGAGGCTCCTGTACCTCCTGAGTGATGGGCGAGGGGTAATAACTGCTCCTGAAACTGGTGGTGTGGGTCCTGAGGCTCCTGTGCCTCCTGCCTGATGGTTATGGGGTAATACCTGTTTCTCAACCTGGTGGAGTGGGTCCTGAGGTTCCTGTACATCCTGTCTGATGGTTGAGGGGTAATAACAGTTACTGAACCTGTTGGTGTGGTTCCTGAGGCTCCTGTACTTCCTGCCTGATGGTTGAGGGGTAATAACTGTTCCTGAACCTGGTGGTCTGGGTCCTGAGGCTCCTTTACCTCCTGCCTGATGGTTGAGAAGTAATAACTGTTCCTGAACCTGGTGGTGTGGATCCTGAGGCTCCTGTACCTGCTGCCTGATGGTTCAGGGTAATAACAGTTCCTGAACCTGGTGGTGTGGGTCCAGAGGCTTCTGTACCTCCTGATTGATGGTGGAGGGGTAATAACCATTTCTGAACGTGGTGGTGTGGGTCCTGAGGCTGCTGTAACTCCTGCCAGATGGTCGAGGGGTAATACCTGTTCCTGAACCTGGTGGTGTGGGTCCTGAGGCTCCTGTACCTGCTGTCTGATGTTTCAGGGGTAATAACTGTTCCTGAACCTGGTGGTGTGGGACCTGAGTCTCCTGTACCTCCTGCCTGATGGTTGAGGGGTAATAACAGTTCCTGAACCTGTTGGTGTGGGTCCTGAAGCTCCTGTACCTCCTGTCTGATGTTCGAGGGGTAATAACAGTTCGTGAACCTGGTGGTGTGGGACCTGAGGCTCCTGTACCTCCTGCCTGATGGTTCAGGGGTAATAACTGTTCCTGAACCTGGTGGTGTGGGACCTGAGGATCCTGTACCTCCTGTCTGATGGTTGAGGGGTAATAACAGTTCCTGAACCTGGTGGTGTGGGTCCTGAGGCTCCTGTACCTCCTGCCTGATGGTCGAGGGGTAATAACAGTTCCTGAACCTGGTGGTGTGGGTCCTTAGGTTCCTGTAGCTCCTGCTTGATGGTCGAGGGGTAATAACTGTTTCTGATCTTGTGGTTGTGAGCCCTGAGGCTCGTGTACCTCCTGCCTGATGGTTGAGGGGTAATAACTGTTCCTGAGCCTGGTGGTGTGGGTCCTGAGGCTCCTGTTCCTCCTGCCTGATGGTTGAGGGGTAATAACAGTTGCTGAACCTAGTGGTATGGGTCCTTAGGCTCCTGTACCTCCTGTCTGATTGTTGAGGGGTAATAACTGTTCCTGATCCTGGTGGTGTGGGTCTTGAGTCTCCTGTATCACCTGCCTGATTGTTGAGGGTAATAACTGTTCCTGAACCTGGTGGTGTGGGTCCTGAGGCTCCTGTACCTCCTGCTTGATTGTCGAGGGGTAATATATGTTCCTGAACCAGTTGTTGTGAGCCCTGAGGCACCTGTACCTCCTGCCTGATGGTGGAGGAGTAATAACCGTTCCTCAACCTGGTGGTGTGGGACCTGAGGCTCCTGCACCTCCTGCCTGATGGTTGAGGGGTAATAACTGTTCCTGAGCCTGGTGGTGTGGGTCCTGAGGCTCCTGTTCCTCCTGCTGATGGTTATGGGGTAATAACTGTTCCTGATCCTGGGGGTGTGGGTCTTGAGTCTCCTGTATCACCTGCCTGATTGTTGAGGGTAATAACTGTTCCTGAACCTGGTGGTGTGGGTCCTGAAGCTGCTGTACCTCTTGTCTGATGGTCGAGGGGTAATAACAGTTCGTGAACCTGGTGGTGTGGGACCTGAGGCTCCTGTACCTCCTGCCTGATGGTTGAGGGGTAATAACTGTTCCTGAACCTGGTGGTGTGGGACCTGAGGCTCCTGCACCTCCTGTCTGATTGTTGAGGGGTAATAACTGTTCCTGAAGCTGGTGGTGTCGGTCCTGAGGCTCCTGTACCTCCTGCCTGATGGTTGATGGGTAATAACTGTTCCTGAACCTGGTGGTGTGGGTCCTGAGGCTCCTGTTCCTCCTGTCTGATGGTCGAGGGGTAATAACAGTTCGTGAACCTGGTGGTGTGGGACCTGAGGCTCCTGTACCTCCTGCCTGATGGTTGAGGGGTAATAACAATTCCTGAACCTGGTGGTGTGGGTCCTTAGGTTCCTGTACCTGCTGCCTGATGGTCGAGGAGTAATAACTGTTTCTGATCTTGTTGTTGTGAGCCCTGAGGCTCGTGAACCTCCTGCCTGATGGTTGACGGGTAATAACTGTTCCTGAGCCTGGTGGTGTGGGTCCTGAGGCTCCTGTTCCTCCTGCCTGATGGTTGAGGTGTAATAACTGTTCCTGAACCTGGTGGTGTGCGTCCTGGAGCTCCTGTACATCCTGTCTGATGGTCGAGGGGTAATAACAGTTCGTGAACCTGGTGGTGTGGAACCTGAGGCTCCTGTACCTCCTGTCTGATTGTTGAGGGGTAATAACAGTTCCTGAACCTGGTGGTGTGGGTCCTGAGGCTCCTGTACCTCCTGCCTGATGGTCGAGGGGTAATAACAGTTCGTGAACTTGGTGGTGTGGGACCTGAGGCTCCTGTACCTCCTGCCTGATGGTTGAGGGGTAATAACTGTTCCTGAACCTGGTGGTGTGGGACCTGAGGCTCCTGTACCTCCTGCCTGATGGTTGAGGGGTTGTAACTGTTCCTGAACCTGGTGCTTTGGGTCCTGAGGCTCCTGGACCTCCTGCCTGATGGTCGAGGGGTAATAACAGTTCGTGAACCTGGTGGTGTGGGTCCTGAGGCTCCTGTACCTCCTGCCTGATGGTTGAGGGGTAATAACTGTTCCTGAACCTGGTGCTTTGGGTCCTTGGCTCTTGTACCTCCTGCCTGATGGTCGAGGGGTAATAACAGTTCCTGAACCTGGTGGTGTGGCTCCTTAGGTTCCTGTACCTCCTGCTTGATGGTCGAGGGGTAATAACTGTTTCTGATCTTGTTGTGAGCCCTGAGGCTCGGGTACCTCCTGCCTGATGGTTGAGGGGTAATAACTGTTCCTGAGCCTGGTGGTGTGGGTCCTGAGGCTCCTCTTCCTCCTGCGTGATGGTTGAGGTGTAATAACTGTTCCTGAACCTGGTGGTGTGGGTCCTGAGGCTCCTGTGCCTCCTGCCTGATGGTTATGGGGTAATACCTGTTTCTGAACCTGGTGGTGTGGGTCCTGAGGCTCCTGTAACTCCTGCCTAATGGTCGATAGGTAATAACAGTTCCTGAACCTGGTGGTGTGGGTCCTGAGGCTCCTGTACCTCCTGAGTGATGGGTGAGGGGTAATAACTGCTCCTGAACCTGGCAGTGTGGGTCCTGAGGCTCCTTTACATCCTGCCTGATGGTTCAGGGGTAATAACAGTTCCTGAACCTGGTTGTGTGGGTCCTGAGGCACCCGTACCTCCTACCTGATGGTTGAGGGGTAATAACTGTTCCCGAACCTGGTGGTATGGGTCCTGAGGCTCCTGTACCTCCTGCCTGATGGCCGAGGGGCAATCACTGTTCCTGAACGTGGTGGTGTGGGTCCTGAGGCTCCTGTGCCTCCTGCCTGATGGTTATCGGGTAGTACCTGTTTCTGAACCTGGTGGTGTGGGTCCTTGGCTCTTGTACCTCCTGCCTGATGGCTGAGGGGTAATAACAGTTCCTGAACCTGGTGGTGTGGCTCCTTAGGTTCCTGTACCTCCTGCTTGATGGTCGAGGGGTAATAACTGTTTCTGATCTTGTTGTGAGCCCTGAGGCTCGGGTACCTCCTGCCTGATGGTTGAGGGGTAATAACTGTTCCTGAGCCTGGTGGTGTGGGTCCTGAGGCTCCTCTTCCTCCTGCGTGATGGTTGAGGTGTAATAACTGTTCCTGAACCTGGTGGTGTGGGTCCTGAGGCTCCTGTGCCTCCTGCCTGATGGTTATGGGGTAATACCTGTTTCTGAACCTGGTGGTGTGGGTCCTGAGGCTCCTGTAACTCCTGCCTAATGGTCGATAGGTAATAACAGTTCCTGAACCTGGTGGTGTGGGTCCTGAGGCTCCTGTACCTCCTGAGTGATGGGTGAGGGGTAATAACTGCTCCTGAACCTGGCAGTGTGGGTCCTGAGGCTCCTTTACCTCCTGCCTGATGGTTCAGGGGTAATAACAGTTCCTGAACCTGGTTGTGTGGGTCCTGAGGCACCCGTACCTCCTACCTGATGGTTGAGGGGTAATAACTGTTCCCGAACCTGGTGGTATGGGTCCTGAGGCTCCTGTACCTCCTGCCTGATGGCCGAGGGGCAATCACTGTTCCTGAACGTGGTGGTGTGGGTCCTGAGGCTCCTGTGCCTCCTGCCTGATGGTTATCGGGTAGTACCTGTTTCTGAACCTGGTGGTGTGGGTCCTTGGCTCTTGTACCTCCTGCCTGATGGTCGAGGGGTAATAACAGTTCCTGAACCTGGTGGTGTGGCTCCTTAGGTTCCTGTACCTCCTGCTTGATGGTCGAGGGGTAATAACTGTTTCTGATCTTGTTGTGAGCCCTGAGGCTCGGGTACCTCCTGCCTGATGGTTGAGGGGTAATAACTGTTCCTGAGCCTGGTGGTGTGGGTCCTGAGGCTCCTCTTCCTCCTGCGTGATGGTTGAGGTGTAATAACTGTTCCTGAACCTGGTGGTGTGGGTCCTGAGGCTCCTGTGCCTCCTGCCTGATGGTTATGGGGTAATACCTGTTTCTGAACCTGGTGGTGTGGGTCCTGAGGCTCCTGTAACTCCTGCCTAATGGTCGATAGGTAATAACAGTTCCTGAACCTGGTGGTGTGGGTCCTGAGGCTCCTGTACCTCCTGAGTGATGGGTGAGGGGTAATAACTGCTCCTGAACCTGGCAGTGTGGGTCCTGAGGCTCCTTTACCTCCTGCCTGATGGTTCAGGGGTAATAACAGTTCCTGAACCTGGTTGTGTGGGTCCTGAGGCACCCGTACCTCCTACCTGATGGTTGAGGGGTAATAACTGTTCCCGAACCTGGTGGTATGGGTCCTGAGGCTCCTGTACCTCCTGCCTGATGGCCGAGGGGCAATCACTGTTCCTGAACGTGGTGGTGTGGGTCCTGAGGCTCCTGTGCCTCCTGCCTGATGGTTATCGGGTAGTACCTGTTTCTGAACCTGGTGGTGTGGGTCCTGAGGCTCCTGTACGTCCTGCTCTGATGGCTGAGGGGTAATAACTGTTCCTGAACCTGGTGGTGTGGATCCTGAGGCTCCTGTACCTCCTGCCTGAAGGTTAAGGGATAATAACTGATCCTGAACTTGGTGGTGTGGGTCCTGAGGCTCCTGTACCTCCTGTTTGATGGTTGAGGGCAATAACTGTTCCTCAACATGGTGGTGTGGGTCCTGAGGCTCCTGTACCTCCTGAGTGATGGGCGAGGGGTAATAACTGCTCCTGAAACTGGTGGTGTGGGTCCTGAGGCTCCTGTGCCTCCTGCCTGATGGTTATGGGGTAATACCTGTTTCTCAACCTGGTGGAGTGGGTCCTGAGGTTCCTGTACATCCTGTCTGATGGTTGAGGGGTAATAACAGTTACTGAACCTGTTGGTGTGGTTCCTGAGGCTCCTGTACTTCCTGCCTGATGGTTGAGGGGTAATAACTGTTCCTGAACCTGGTGGTCTGGGTCCTGAGGCTCCTTTACCTCCTGCCTGATGGTTGAGAAGTAATAACTATTCCTGAACCTGGTGGTGTGGATCCTGAGGCTCCTGTACCTGCTGCCTGATGGTTCAGGGTAATAACAGTTCCTGAACCTGGTGGTGTGGGTCCAGAGGCTTCTGTACCTCCTGATTGATGGTGGAGGGGTAATAACCATTTCTGAACGTGGTGGTGTGGGTCCTGAGGCTGCTGTAACTCCTGCCAGATGGTCGAGGGGTAATACCTGTTCCTGAACCTGGTGGTGTGGGTCCTGAGGCTCCTGTACCTGCTGTCTGATGTTTCAGGGGTAATAACTGTTCCTGAACCTGGTGGTGTGGGACCTGAGTCTCCTGTACCTCCTGCCTGATGGTTGAGGGGTAATAACAGTTCCTGAACCTGTTGGTGTGGGTCCTGAAGCTCCTGTACCTCCTGTCTGATGTTCGAGGGGTAATAACAGTTCGTGAACCTGGTGGTGTGGGACCTGAGGCTCCTGTACCTCCTGCCTGATGGTTCAGGGGTAATAACTGTTCCTGAACCTGGTGGTGTGGGACCTGAGGATCCTGTACCTCCTGTCTGATGGTTGAGGGGTAATAACAGTTCCTGAACCTGGTGGTGTGGGTCCTGAGGCTCCTGTACCTCCTGCCTGATGGTCGAGGGGTAATAACAGTTCCTGAACCTGGTGGTGTGGGTCCTTAGGTTCCTGTAGCTCCTGCTTGATGGTCGAGGGGTAATAACTGTTTCTGATCTTGTGGTTGTGAGCCCTGAGGCTCGTGTACCTCCTGCCTGATGGTTGAGGGGTAATAACTGTTCCTGAGCCTGGTGGTGTGGGTCCTGAGGCTCCTGTTCCTCCTGCCTGATGGTTGAGGGGTAATAACAGTTGCTGAACCTAGTGGTATGGGTCCTTAGGCTCCTGTACCTCCTGTCTGATTGTTGAGGGGTAATAACTGTTCCTGATCCTGGTGGTGTGGGTCTTGAGTCTCCTGTATCACCTGCCTGATTGTTGAGGGTAATAACTGTTCCTGAACCTGGTGGTGTGGGTCCTGAGGCTCCTGTACCTCCTGCTTGATTGTCGAGGGGTAATATATGTTCCTGAACCAGTTGTTGTGAGCCCTGAGGCACCTGTACCTCCTGCCTGATGGTGGAGGAGTAATAACCGTTCCTCAACCTGGTGGTGTGGGACCTGAGGCTCCTGCACCTCCTGCCTGATGGTTGAGGGGTAATAACTGTTCCTGAGCCTGGTGGTGTGGGTCCTGAGGCTCCTGTTCCTCCTGCTGATGGTTATGGGGTAATAACTGTTCCTGATCCTGGGGGTGTGGGTCTTGAGTCTCCTGTATCACCTGCCTGATTGTTGAGGGTAATAACTGTTCCTGAACCTGGTGGTGTGGGTCCTGAAGCTGCTGTACCTCTTGTCTGATGGTCGAGGGGTAATAACAGTTCGTGAACCTGGTGGTGTGGGACCTGAGGCTCCTGTACCTCCTGCCTGATGGTTGAGGGGTAATAACTGTTCCTGAACCTGGTGGTGTGGGACCTGAGGCTCCTGCACCTCCTGTCTGATTGTTGAGGGGTAATAACTGTTCCTGAAGCTGGTGGTGTCGGTCCTGAGGCTCCTGTACCTCCTGCCTGATGGTTGATGGGTAATAACTGTTCCTGAACCTGGTGGTGTGGGTCCTGAGGCTCCTGTTCCTCCTGTCTGATGGTCGAGGGGTAATAACAGTTCGTGAACCTGGTGGTGTGGGACCTGAGGCTCCTGTACCTCCTGCCTGATGGTTGAGGGGTAATAACAATTCCTGAACCTGGTGGTGTGGGTCCTTAGGTTCCTGTACCTGCTGCCTGATGGTCGAGGAGTAATAACTGTTTCTGATCTTGTTGTTGTGAGCCCTGAGGCTCGTGAACCTCCTGCCTGATGGTTGACGGGTAATAACTGTTCCTGAGCCTGGTGGTGTGGGTCCTGAGGCTCCTGTTCCTCCTGCCTGATGGTTGAGGTGTAATAACTGTTCCTGAACCTGGTGGTGTGCGTCCTGGAGCTCCTGTACATCCTGTCTGATGGTCGAGGGGTAATAACAGTTCGTGAACCTGGTGGTGTGGAACCTGAGGCTCCTGTACCTCCTGTCTGATTGTTGAGGGGTAATAACAGTTCCTGAACCTGGTGGTGTGGGTCCTGAGGCTCCTGTACCTCCTGCCTGATGGTCGAGGGGTAATAACAGTTCGTGAACTTGGTGGTGTGGGACCTGAGGCTCCTGTACCTCCTGCCTGATGGTTGAGGGGTAAAAACTGTTCCTGAACCTGGTGGTGTGGGACCTGAGGCTCCTGTACCTCCTGCCTGATGGTTGAGGGGTAATAACTGTTCCTGAACCTGGTGGTGTGGGACCTGAGGCTCCTGTACCTCCTGCCTGATGGTTGAGGGGTTGTAACTGTTCCTGAACCTGGTGCTTTGGGTCCTGAGGCTCCTGGACCTCCTGCCTGATGGTCGAGGGGTAATAACAGTTCGTGAACCTGGTGGTGTGGGTCCTGAGGCTCCTGTACCTCCTGCCTGATGGTTGAGGGGTAATAACTGTTCCTGAACCTGGTGCTTTGGGTCCTGAGGCTCCTGTATCTCCTGCCTGATGGTCGAGGGGTAATAACGGTTCCTGAACCTAGTGGTATGGGTCCTTAGGCTCCTGTACCTCCTGTCTGATTGTTGAGGGGTAATAACAGTTCCTGAACTTGGTGGTGTGGGTCCTGAGGCTCCTGTACCTCCTGCCTGATGGTCGAGGAGTAATAACTGTTTCGATCTTGTTGTTGTGAGCCCTGAGGCTCGTGTACCTCCTGCCTGATGGTTGAGGGGTAATAACTGTTCCTGAGCCTGGTGGTGTGGGTCCTGAGGCTCCTGTTCCTCCTGCTGATGGTTATGGGGTAATAACTGTTCCTGATCCTGGGGGTGTGGGTCTTGAGTCTCCTGTATCACCTGCCTGATTGTTGAGGGTAATAACTGTTCCTGAACCTGGTGGTGTGGGTGCTGACGCTCCTGTACCTCCTGCTTGATTGTCGAGGGTAATATATGTTCCTGAACCAGTTGTTGTGAGCCCTGAGGCACCTGTACCTCCTGCCTGATGGTGGAGGAGTAATAACCGTTCCTGAACCTGGTGGTGTGGGACCTGAGGCTCCTGCACCTCCTGTCTGATTGTGAGGGGTAATAACTGTTCCTGAACCTGGTGGTGTGGGACTTGAGGCTCCTGCACCTCCTGTCTGATTGTTGAGGGGCAATAACTGTTCCTGAACCTGGTGGTGTGGGTCCTTGGCTCTTGTACCTCCTGCCTGATGGTCGAAGGTTAATAACAGTTCCTGAACCTGGTGGTGTGGCTCCTTAGGTTCCTGTACCTCCTGCTTGATGGTCGAGGGGTAATAACTGTTTCTGATCTTGTTGTTGTGAGCCCTGAGGCTCGGGTACCTCCTGCCTGATGGTTGAGGGGTAATAACTGTTCCTGAGCCTGGTGGTGTGGGTCCTGAGGCTCCTGTTCCTCCTGCGTGATGGTTGAGGTGCAATAACTGTTCCTGAACCTGGTGGTGTGGGGTCCTGAGGCTCCTGTGCCTCCTGCCTGATGGTTATGGGGTAATACCTGTTTCTGAACCCTGGTGGTGTGGGTCCTGAGGCTCCTGTAACTCCTGCCTAATGGTCGATAGGTAATAACAGTTCCTGAACCTGGTGGTGTGGGTCCTGAGGGTCCTGTACCTCCTGCCTGATGGTTGAGGGGTAATAACTGTTCCTGAACCTAGTGGTGTGGGTCCTGAGGCTCCTGTACCTCCTGTTTGATGGTTGAGGGCAATAACTGTTCCTCAACATGGTGGTGTGGGTCCTGAGGCTCCTGTACCTCCTGAGTGATGGGCGAGGGGTAATAACTGCTCCTGAACCTGGCAGTGTGGGTCCTGAGGCTCCTTTACCTCTGCCTGATGGGTCAGGGGTAATAACAGTTCCTGAACCTGGTTGTGTGGGTCCTGAGGCACCCGTACCTCCTACCTGATGGTTATCGGGTAGTACCTGTTTCTGAACCTGGTGGTGTGGGTCCTGAGGCTCCTGACGTCCTGCTCTGATGGCTGAGGGGTAATAACTGTTCCTGAACCTGGTGGTGTGGATCCTGAGGCTCCTGTACCTCCTGCCTGAAGGTTAAGGGATAATAACTGATCCTGAACTTGGGTGGTGTGGGTCCTGAGCTCCTGTACCTCCTGTTTGATGGTTGAGGGCAATAACTGTTCCTCAACATGGTGGTGTGGGTCCTGAGGCTCCTGTACCTCCTGAGTGATGGGCGAGGGGTAATAACTGCTCCTGAAACTGGTGGTGTGGGTCCTGAAGCTCCTGTACCTCCTGTCTGATGGTCGAGGGGTAATAACAGTTCCTGACCTGGTGGTGTGGCTCCTTAGGTTCCTGTACCTCCTGCTTGATGGTCGAGGGGTAATAACTGTTTCTGATCTTGTTGTTGTGAGCCCTGAGGCTCGGGTACCTCCTGCTTGATGGTGGAGGGGTAATAACTGTTCCTGAACCTGGTGGTGTGGGTTCTGAGGCTCCTGTACCTGCTGTCTGATGTTTCAGGGGTAATAACCGTTCCTGAACCTGGTGGTGTGGGACCTGAGGATCCTGCACCTCCTGTCTGATTGTTGAGGGGTAATAACTGTTCCTGAACCTGGTGGTGTGGGACCTGAGGCTCCTGCACCTCCTGTCTGATTGTTGAGGGGTAATAACTGTTCCTGAACCTGATGGTGTGGGACCTGAGGCTCCTGTACCTCCTGCCTGATGGTTGAGGGGTAATAACTGTTCCTGAACCTGGTGGTGTGGGACCTGAGGCTCCTGTACGTCCTGCTCTGATGGTCGAGGGGTAATAACAGTTCCTGAACCTGGTGGTGTGGGTCCTGAAGCTCCTGTACCTCCTGTCTGATGGTCGAGGGGTAATAACAGTTCATGAATCTGGTGGTGTGGGACCTGAGGCTCCTGTACCTCCTGTTTGATGGTTGAGGGCAATAACTGTTCCTCAACATGGTGGTGTGGGTCCTGAGGCTCCTGTACCTCCTGAGTGATGGGCGAGGGGTAATAACTGCTCCTGAAACTGGTGGTGTGGGTCCTGAGGCTCCTGTGCCTCCTGCCTGATGGTTATGGGGTAATACCTGTTTCTGAACCTGGTGGAGTGGGTCCTGAGGTTCCTGTACATCCTGTCTGATGGTTGAGGGGTAATAACAGTTACTGAACCTGTTGGTGTGGTTCCTGAGACTCCTGTACTTCCTGCCTGATGGTTGAGGGGTAATAACAGTTCCTGAACCTGGTGGTCTGGGTCCTGAGGCTCCTTTACCTCCTGCCTGATGGTTGAGAAGTAATAACTGTTCCTGAACCTGGTGGTGTGGATCCTGAGGCTCCTGTACCTGCTGCCTGATGGTTCAGGGTAATAACAGTTCCTGAACCTGGTGGTGTGGGTCCAGAGGGTCCTGTACCTCCTGATTGATGGTGGAGGGGTAATAACCATTTCTGAACGTGGTGGTGTGGGTCCTGAGGCTGCTGTAACTCCTGCCAGATGGTCGAGGGGTAATAACTGTTCCTGAACCTGGTGGTGTGGGTCCTGAGGCTCTTGTACCTGCTGTCTGATGTTTCAGGGGTAATAACTGTTCCTGAACCTGGTGGTGTGGGACCTGAGTCTCCTGTATCACCTGCCTGATTGTTGAGGGTAATAACTGTTCCTGAACCTGGTGGTGTGGGACCTGAGGCTCCTGCACCTCCTGTCTGATTGTTGAGGGGTAATAACTGTTCCTGAACCTGATGGTGTGGGACCTGAGGCTCCTGTACCTCCTGCCTGATGGTTGAGGGGTAATAACTGTTCCTGAACCTGGTGGTGTGGGTCCTGAGGCTCCTGTACCTGCTGTCTGATGTTTCAGGGGTAATAACAGTTCCTGAACCTGGTGGTGTGGGTCCTGAGGCTCCTGTACCTCCTGCCTGATGGTTGAGGGGTAATAACTGTTCCCGAACCTGGTGGTATGGGTCCTGAGGCTCCTGTACCTCCTGCCTGATGGCCGAGGGGCAATCACTGTTCCTGAACGTGGTGGTGTGGGTCCTGAGGCTCCTGTGCCTCCTGCCTGATGGTTATCGGGTAGTACCTGTTTCTGAACCTGGTGGTGTGGGTCCTGAGGCTCCTGTACGTCCTGCTCTGATGGCTGAGGGGTAATAACTGTTCCTGAACCTGGTGGTGTGGATCCTGAGGCTCCTGTACCTCCTGCCTGAAGGTTAAGGGATAATAACTGATGCTGAACTTGGTGGTGTGGGTCCTGAGGCTCCTGTACCTCCTGTTTGATGGTTGAGGGCAATAACTGTTCCTCAACATGGTGGTGTGGGTCCTGAGGCTCCTGTACCTCCTGAGTGATGGGCGAGGGGTAATAACTGCTCCTGAAACTGGTGGTGTGGGTCCTGAGGCTCCTGTGCCTCCTGCCTGATGGTTATGGGGTAATACCTGTTTCTGAACCTGGTGGAGTGGGTCCTGAGGTTCCTGTACATCCTGTCTGATGGTTGAGGGGTAATAACAGTTACTGAACCTGTTGGTGTGGTTCCTGAGGCTCCTGTACTTCCTGCCTGATGGTTGAGGGGTAATAACTGTTCCTGAACCTGGTGGTCTGGGTCCTGAGGCTCCTTTACCTCCTGCCTGATGGTTGAGAAGTAATAACTGTTCCTGAACCTGGTGGTGTGGATCCTGAGGCTCCTGTACCTGCTGCCTGATGGTTCAGGGTAATAACAGTTCCTGAACCTGGTGGTGTGGGTCCAGAGGCTCCTGTACCTCCTGATTGATGGTGGAGGGGTAATAACCATTTCTGAACGTGGTGGTGTGGGTCCTGAGGCTGCTGTAACTCCTGCCAGATGGTCGAGGGGTAATAACTGTTCCTGAACCTGGTGGTGTGGGTCCTGAGGCTCCTGTACCTGCTGTCTGATGTTTCAGGGGTAATAACTGTTCCTGAACCTGGTGGTGTGGGACCTGAGTCTCCTGTACCTCCTGCCTGATGGTTGAGGGGTAATAACAGTTCCTGAACCTGTTGGTGTGGGTCCTGAAGCTCCTGTACCTCCTGTCTGATGGTCGAGGGGTAATAACAGTTCGTGAACCTGGTGGTGTGGGACCTGAGGCTCCTGTACCTCCTGCCTGATGGTTGAGGGGTAATAACTGTTCCTGAACCTGGTGGTGTGGGACCTGAGGATCCTGTACCTCCTGTCTGATGGTTGAGGGGTAATAACAGTTCCTGAACCTGGTGGTGTGGGTCCTGAGGCTCCTGTACCTCCTGCCTGATGGTCGAGGGGTAATAACAGTTCCTGAACCTGGTGGTGTGGGTCCTTAGGTTCCTGTAGCTCCTGCTTGATGGTCGACGGGTAATAACTGTTTCTGATCTTGTTGTTGTGAGCCCTGAGGCTCGTGTACCTCCTGCCTGATGGTTGAGGGGTAATAACTGTTCCTGAGCCTGGTGGTGTGGGTCCTGAGGCTCCTGTTCCTCCTGCCTGATGGTTGAGGTGTAATAACAGTTCCTGAACCTGGTGGTGTGGGTCCTGAGGCTCCTTTACCTCCGGCCTGATGATTGAGGGGTAATAACAGTTGCTGAACCTAGTGGTATGGGTCCTTAGGCTCCTGTACCTCCTGTCTGATTGTTGAGGGGTAATAACTGTTCCTGATCCTGGTGGTGTGGGTCTTGAGTCTCCTGTATCACCTGCCTGATTGTTGAGGGTAATAACTGTTCCTGAACCTGGTGGTGTGGGTCCTGAGGCTCCTGTACCTCCTGCTTGATTGTCGAGGGGTAATATATGTTCCTGAACCAGTTGTTGTCAGCCCTGAGGCACCTGTACCTCCTGCCTGATGGTGGAGGTGTAATAACCGTTCCTCAACCTGGTGGTGTGGGACCTGAGGCTCCTGCACCTCCTGTCTGATTGTTGAGGGGTAATAACTGTTCCTGAACCTGGTGGTGTGGGACCTGAGGCTCCTGCACCTCCTGTCTGATTGTTGAGGGGTAATAACTGTTCCTGAACCTGGTGGTGTGGGACCTGAGGCTCCTGTACGTCCTGCTCTGATGGTCGAGGGGTAATAACAGTTCCTGAACCTGGTGGTGTGGGTCCTGAAGCTCCTGTACCTCCTGTCTGATGGTCGAGGGGTAATAACAGTTCGTGAACCTGGTGGTGTGGGACCTGAGGCTCCTGTACCTCCTGCCTGATGGTTGAGGGGTAATAACTGTTCCTGAACCTGGTGGTGTGGGACCTGAGGCTCCTGCACCTCCTGTCTGATTGTTGAGGGGTAATACCTGTTCCTGAAGCTGGTGGTGTCGGTCCTGAGGCTCCTGTACCTCCTGCCTGATTGTTGATGGGTAATAACTGTTCCTGAACCTGGTGGTGTGGGTCCTGAGGCTCCTGTTCCTCCTGTCTGATGGTCGAGGGGTAATAACAGTTCGTGAACCTGGTGGTGTGGGACCTGAGGCTCCTGTACCTCCTGCCTGATGGTTGAGGGGTAATAACAATTCCTGAACCTGGTGGTGTGGGTCCTTAGGTTCCTGTACCTGCTGCCTGATGGTCGAGGAGTAATAACTGTTTCTGATCTTGTTGTTGTGAGCCCTGAGGCTCGTGTACCTCCTGCCTGATGGTTGAGGGGTAATAACTGTTCCTGAGCCTGGTGGTGTGGGTCCTGAGGCTCCTGTTCCTCCTGCCTGATGGTTGAGGTGTAATAACTGTTCCTGAACCTGCTGGTGAGTGTCCTGAGGCTCCTGTACCACCTGCTGATGTTTATGGGGTAATAACTGTTCCAGAACCTGGTGCTCTGGGTCCTGAGGCTCCTGTAACTGCTGCCTGATGTTCGAGGGGTAATAACTTTTACTGAACCGGGTGGTGTGGGTCCTGAGGCTCCTGTACCTCCTGCCTGATGGTCGAGGGGTAATAACAGTTCCTGAGCCTCGTGGTGTGGGTCCTGAGGCTCCTGTACCTCCTGCCTGATGGTCGAGGGGTAATAACTGTTCCTGAACCTGGCGGTGTGGGTTCTGAGACTTCTGTACCTCCTGCCTGATGGTTGAGGGGTAATAACTGTTCCTGAACCTGGTGGTGTGGGACCTGAGGGTCCTGTACCTCCTGCCTGATGGTCGAGAGGTAATAACAGTTCCTGAACCTGGTGGTGTGGGTCCTGAGGCTCCTGTACCTCCTGTCTGATGTTTCAGGGGTAATAACTGTTCCTGAACCTGGTGGTGTGGGACCTGAGTCTCCTGTACCTCCTGCCTGATGTTTGAGGGGTAATAACAGTTCCTGAACCGGGTGGTGTGGGTCCTGAAGCTCCTGTACCTCCTGTTTGATGGTCGAGGGGTAATAACAGTTCGTGAACCTGGTGGTGTGGGACCTGAGGCTCCTGTACCTCCTGCCTGATGGTTGAGGGGTAATAACTGTTCCTGAACCTGGTGGTGTGGGACCTGAGGCTCCTGCACCTCCTGTCTGATTGTTGAGGGGTAATAACAGTTCCTGAACCTGGTGGTGTGGGTCCTGAGGCTCCTGTACCTCCTGCCTGATGGTCGACGGGTAATAACAGTTCCTGAACCTGGTGGTGTGCGTCCTGGAGCTCCTGTACATCCTGTCTGATGGTCGAGGGGTAATAACAGTTCGTGAACCTGGTGGTGTGGAACCTGAGGCTCCTGTACCTCCTGTCTGATTGTTGAGGGGTAATAACAGTTCCTGAACCTGGTGGTGTGGGTCCTGAGGCTCCTGTAACTCCTGCCTGATGGTCGAGGGGTAATAACAGTTCGTGAACTTGGTGGTGTGGGACCTGAGGCTCCTGTACCTCCTGCCTGATGGTTGAGGGGTAATAACTGTTCCTGAACCTGGTGGTGTGGGACCTGAGGCTCCTGTACCTCCTGCCTGATGGTTGAGGGGTTATAACTGTTCCTGAACCTGGTGCTTTGGGTCCTGAGTCTCCTGGACCTCCTGCCTGATGGTCGAGGGGTAATAACAGTTCGTGAACCTGGTGGTGTGGGTCCTGAGGCTCCTGTACCTCCTGCCTGATGGTTGAGGGGTAATAACTGTTGCTGAACCTGGTGCTTTGGGTCCTGAGGCTCCTGTATCTCCTGCCTGATGGTCGAGGGGTAATAACGGTTCCTGAACCTAGTGGTATGGGTCCTTAGGCTCCTGTACCTCCTGTCTGATTGTTGAGGGGTAATAACAGTTCCTGAACTTGGTGGTGTGCGTCCTGAGGCTCCTGTACCTCCTGCCTGATGGTCGAGGAGTAATAACTGTTTCTGATCTTGTTGTTGTGAGCCCTGAGGCTCGTGTACCTCCTGCCTGATGGTTGAGGGGTAATAACTGTTCCTGAGCCTGGTGGTGTGGGTCCTGAGGCTCCTGTTCCTCCTGCTGATGGTTATGGGGTAATAACTGTTCCTGATCCTGGGGGTGTGGGTCTTGAGTCTCCTGTATCACCTGCCTGATTGTTGAGGGTAATAACTGTTCCTGAACCTGGTGGTGTGGTCCTGAGGCTCCTGTACCTCCTGCTTGATTGTCGAGGGGTAATATATGTTCCTGAACCAGTTGTTGTGAGCCCTGAGGCACCTGTACCTCCTGCCTGATGGTGGAGGAGTAATAACCGTTCCTGAACCTGGTGGTGTGGGACCTGAGGCTCCTGCACCTCCTGTCTGATTGTTGAGGGGTAATAACTGTTCCTGAACCTGGTGGTGTGGGACTTGAGGCTCCTGCACCTCCTGTCTGATTGTTGAGGGGTAATAACTGTTCCTGAACCTGGTGGTGTGGGTCCTTGGCTCTTGTACCTCCTGCCTGATGGTCGAGGGGTAATAACAGTTCCTGAACCTGGTGGTGTGGCTCCTTAGGTTCCTGTACCTCCTGCTTGATGGTCGAGGGGTAATAACTGTTTCTGATCTTGTTGTTGTGAGCCCTGAGGCTCGGGTACCTCCTGCCTGATGGTTGAGGGGTAATAACTGTTCCTGAGCCTGGTGGTGTGGGTCCTGAGGCTCCTGTTCCTCCTGCATGATGGTTGAGGTGCAATAACTGTTCCTGAACCTGGTGGTGTGGGTCCTGAGGCTCCTGTGCCTCCTGCCTGATGGTTATGGGGTAATACCTGTTTCTGAACCTGGTGGTGTGGGTCCTGAGGCTCCTGTAACTCCTGCCTAATGGTCGATAGGTAATAACAGTTCCTGAACCTGGTGGTGTGGGTCCTGAGGGTCCTGTACCTCCTGCCTGATGGGCGAGGGGTAATAACTGCTCCTGAACCTGGCAGTGTGGGTCCTGAGGCTCCTTTACCTCCTGCCTGATGGTTCAGGGGTAATAACAGTTCCTGAACCTGGTTGTGTGGGTCCTGAGGCACCCGTACCTCCTACCTGATGGTTGAGGGGTAATAACTGTTCCCGAACCTGGTGGTATGGGTCCTGAGGCTCCTGTACCTCCTGCCTGATGGCCGAGGGGCAATCACTGTTCCTGAACGTGGTGGTGTGGGTCCTGAGGCTCCTGTGCCTCCTGCCTGATGGTTATCGGGTAGTACCTGTTTCTGAACCTGGTGGTGTGGGTCCTGAGGCTCCTGTACGTCCTGCTCTGATGGCTGAGGGGTAATAACTGTTCCTGAACCTGGTGGTGTGGATCCTGAGGCTCCTGTACCTCCTGCCTGAAGGTTAAGGGATAATAACTGATCCTGAACTTGGTGGTGTGGGTCCTGAGGCTCCTGTACCTCCTGTTTGATGGTTGAGGGCAATAACTGTTCCTCAACATGGTGGTGTGGGTCCTGAGTCTCCTGTACCTCCTGAGTGATGGGCGAGGGGTAATAACTGCTCCTGAAACTGGTGGTGTGGGTCCTGAGGCTCCTGTGCCTCCTGCCTGATGGTTATGGGGTAATACCTGTTTCTGAACCTGGTGGAGTGGGTCCTGAGGTTCCTGTACATCCTGTCTGATGGTTGAGGGGTAATAACAGTTACTGAACCTGTTGGTGTGGTTCCTAGGGCTCCTGTACTTCCTGCCTGATGGTTGAGGGGTAATAACTGTTCCTGAACCTGGTGGTCTGGGTCCTGAGGCTCCTTTACCTCCTGCCTGATGGTTGAGAAGTAATAACTGTTCCTGAACCTGGTGGTGTGGATCCTGAGGCTCCTGTACCTGCTGCCTGATGGTTCAGGGTAATAACAGTTCCTGAACCTGGTGGTGTGGGTCCAGAGGCTCCTGTACCTCCTGATTGATGGTGGAGGGGTAATAACCATTTCTGAACGTGGTGGTGTGGGTCCTGAGGCTGCTGTAACTCCTGCCAGATGGTCGAGGGGTAATAACTGTTCCTGAACCTGGTGGTGTGGGTCCTGAGGCTCCTGTACCTGCTGTCTGATGTTTCAGGGGTAATAACTGTTCCTGAACCTGGTGGTGTGGGACCTGAGTCTCCTGTATCACCTGCCTGATTGTTGAGGGTAATAACTGTTCCTGAACCTGGTGGTGTGGGACCTGAGGCTCCTGCACCTCCTGTCTGATTGTTGAGGGGTAATAACTGTTCCTGAACCTGATGGTGTGGGACCTGAGGCTCCTGTACCTCCTGCCTGATGGTGGAGGGGTAATAACTGTTCCTGAACCTGGTGGTGTGGTTTCTGAGGCTCCTGTACCTGCTGTCTGATGTTTCAGGGGTAATAACCGTTCCTGAACCTGGTGGTGTGGGACCTGAGGCTCCTGCACCTCCTGTCTGATTGTTGAGGGGTAATAACTGTTCCTGAACCTGGTGGTGTGGGACCTGAGGCTCCTGCACCTCCTGTCTGATTGTTGAGGGGTAATAACTGTTCCTGAACCTAATGGTGTGGGCCCTGAGGCTCCTGTACCTCCTGCCTGATGGTTGAGGGGTAATAACTGTTCCTGAACCTGGTGGTGTGGGACCTGAGGCTCCTGTACGTCCTGCTCTGATGGTCGAGGGGTAATAACAGTTCCTGAACCTGGTGGTGTGGGTCCTGAAGCTCCTGTACCTCCTGTCTGATGGTCGAGGGGTAATAACAGTTCATGAATCTGGTGGTGTGGGACCTGAGGCTCCTGTACCTCCTGCCTGATGGTTGAGGGGTAATAACTGTTCCTGAACCTGGTGGTGTGGGACCTGAGGCTCCTGCACCTCCTGTCTGATTGTTGAGGGGTAATAACTGTTCCTGAACCTGGTGGTGTGGGACCTGAGGCTCCTGTACCTCCTGTTTGATGGTTGAGGGCAATAACTGTTCCTCAACATGGTGGTGTGGGTCCTGAGGCTCCTGTACCTCCTGAGTGATGGGCGAGGGGTAATAACTGCTCCTGAAACTGGTGGTGTGGGTCCTGAGGCTCCTGTGCCTCCTGCCTGATGGTTATGGGGTAATACCTGTTTCTGAACCTGGTGGAGTGGGTCCTGAGGTTCCTGTACATCCTGTCTGATGGTTGAGGGGTAATAACAGTTACTGAACCTGTTGGTGTGGTTCCTGAGGCTCCTGTACTTCCTGCCTGATGGTTGAGGGGTAATAACTGTTCCTGAACCTGGTGGTCTGGGTCCTGAGGCTCCTTTACCTCCTGCCTGATGGTTGAGAAGTAATAACTGTTCCTGAACCTGGTGGTGTGGATCCTGAGGCTCCTGTACCTGCTGCCTGATGGTTCAGGGTAATAACAGTTCCTGAACCTGGTGGTGTGGGTCCAGAGGCTCCTGTACATCCTGATTGATGGTGGAGGGGTAATAACCATTTCTGAACGTGGTGGTGTGGGTCCTGAGGCTGCTGTAACTCCTGCCAGATGGTCGAGGGGTAATAACTGTTCCTGAACCTGGTGGTGTGGGTCCTGAGGCTCCTGAACCTGCTGTCTGATGTTTCAGGGGTAATAACTGTTCCTGAACCTGGTGGTGTGGGACCTGAGTCTCCTGTATCACCTGCCTGATTGTTGAGGGTAATAACTGTTCCTGAACCTGGTGGTGTGGGACCTGAGGCTCCTGCACCTCCTGTCTGATTGTTGAGGGGTAATAACTGTTCCTGAACCTGATGGTGTGGGACCTGAGACTCCTCTACCTCCTGCCTGATGGTTGAGGGGTAATAACTGTTCCTGAACCTGGTGGTGTGGGTCCTGAGGCTCCTGTACCTGCTGTCTGATGTTTCAGGGGTAATAACCGTTCCTGAACCTGGTGGTGTGGGACCTGAGGCTCCTGCACCTCCTGTCTGATTGTTGAGGGGTAATAACTGTTCCTGAACCTGGTGGTGTGGGACCTGAGTCTCCTGTATCACCTGCCTGATTGTTGAGGGTAATAACTGTTCCTGAACCTGGTGGTGTGGGACCTGAGGCTCCTGCACCTCCTGTCTGATTGTTGAGGGGTAATAACTGTTCCTGAACCTGATGGTGTGGGACCTGAGGCTCCTGTACCTCCTGCCTGATGGTTGAGGGGTAATAACTGTTCCTGAACCTGGTGGTGTGGGTCCTGAGGCTCCTGTACCTGCTGTCTGATGTTTCAGGGGTAATAACCGTTCCTGAACCTGGTGGTGTGGGTCCTGAGGCTCCTGTACCTCCTGCCTGATGGTTGAGGGGTAATAACTGTTCCTGAACTTGGCGCTATGGGTCCTGAGGCTCCTGTACCTCCTGCCTGATGGTTGAGGGGTAATAACTGTTCCTGAACCTGGTGGTGTGGGACCTGAGGCTCCTGTCCCTCCTGCCTGATTGTTGAGGGGTAAGAACAGTTCCTGAACCTGGTGGTGTGGGTCCTGAGGCTCCTGTACCTCCTGCCTGATGACTGAGTGGTAATAACTGTTCCTGAACCAGTTGTTGTGAGCCCTGAGGCTCCATACCTCCTGCCTGATGGTTGAGGGGTAATAACTGTTCCTGCACCTGGTGGTGTGGGTCCTTAGGCTCCTGTAAATGCTGCCTGATGGTTGAAGGGTAATAACTGCTCTTGAACCTGGTGGTGTGGGTCCTTGGCTCTTGTACCTCCTACCTGATGGTCGAGGGGTAATAACAGTTCCTGAACCTGGTGGTGTGGCTCCTTAGGTTCCTGTACCTCCTGCTTGATGGTCGAGGGGTAATAACTGTTTCTGATCTTGTTGTGAGCCCTGAGGCTCGGGTACCTCCTGCCTGATGGTTGAGGGGTAATAACTGTTCCTGAGCCTGGTGGTGTGGGTCCTGAGGCTCCTCTTCCTCCTGCGTGATGGTTGAGGTGTAATAACTGTTCCTGAACCTGGTGGTGTGGGTCCTGAGGCTCCTGTGCCTTCTGCCTGATGGTTATGGGGTAATACCTGTTTCTGAACCTGGTGGTGTGGGTCCTGAGGCTCCTGTAACTCCTGCCTAATGGTCGATAGGTAATAACAGTTCCTGAACCTGGTGGTGTGGGTCCTTAGGTTCCTGTACCTCCTGCTTGATGGTCGAGGGGTAATAACTGTTTCTGATCTTGTTGTGAGCCCTGAGGCTCGGGTACCTCCTGCCTGATGGTTGAGGGGTAATAACTGTTCCTGAGCCTGGTGGTGTGGGTCCTGAGGCTCCTCTTCCTCCTGCGTGATGGTTGAGGTGTAATAACTGTTCCTGAACCTGGTGGTGTGGGTCCTGAGGCTCCTGTGCCTTCTGCCTGATGGTTATGGGGTAATACCTGTTTCTGAACCTGGTGGTGTGGGTCCTGAGGCTCCTGTAACTCCTGCCTAATGGTCGATAGGTAATAACAGTTCCTGAACCTGGTGGTGTGGGTCCTGAGGCTCCTGTACCTCCTGAGTGATGGGTGAGGGGTAATAACTGCTCCTGAACCTGGCAGTGTGGGTCCTGAGGCTCCTTTACCTCCTGCCTGATGGTTCAGGGGTAATAACAGTTCCTGAACCTGGTTGTGTGGGTCCTGAGGCACCCGTACCTCCTACCTGATGGTTGAGGGGTAATAACTGTTCCCGAACCTGGTGGTATGGGTCCTGAGGCTCCTGTACCTCCTGCCTGATGGCCGAGGGGCAATCACTGTTCCTGAACGTGGTGGTGTGGGTCCTGAGGCTCCTGTGCCTCCTGCCTGATGGTTATCGGGTAGTACCTGTTTCTGAACCTGGTGGTGTGGGTCCTGAGGCTCCTGTACGTCCTGCTCTGATGGCTGAGGGGTAATAACTGTTCCTGAACCTGGTGGTGTGGATCCTGAGGCTCCTGTACCTCCTGCCTGAAGGTTAAGGGATAATAACTGATCCTGAACTTGGTGGTGTGGGTCCTGAGGCTCCTGTACCTCCTGTTTGATGGTTGAGGGCAATAACTGTTCCTCAACATGGTGGTGTGGGTCCTGAGGCTCCTGTACCTCCTGAGTGATGGGCGAGGGGTAATAACTGCTCCTGAAACTGGTGGTGTGGGTCCTGAGGCTCCTGTGCCTCCTGCCTGATGGTTATGGGGTAATACCTGTTTCTCAACCTGGTGGAGTGGGTCCTGAGGTTCCTGTACATCCTGTCTGATGGTTGAGGGGTAATAACAGTTACTGAACCTGTTGGTGTGGTTCCTGAGGCTCCTGTACTTCCTGCCTGATGGTTGAGGGGTAATAACTGTTCCTGAACCTGGTGGTCTGGGTCCTGAGGCTCCTTTACCTCCTGCCTGATGGTTGAGAAGTAATAACAGTTCCTGAACCTGGTGGTGTGGGTCCAGAGGCTCCTGTACCTCCTGATTGATGGTGGAGGGGTAATAACCATTTCTGAACGTGGTGGTGTGGGTCCTGAGGCTGCTGTAACTCCTGCCAGATGGTCGAGGGGTAATAACTGTTCCTGAACCTGGTGGTGTGGGTCCTGAGGCTCCTGTACCTGCTGTCTGATGTTTCAGGGGTAATAACTGTTCCTGAACCTGGTGGTGTGGGACCTGAGTCTCCTGTACCTCCTGCCTGATGGTTGAGGGGTAATAACAGTTCCTGAACCTGTTGGTGTGGGTCCTGAAGCTCCTGTACCTCCTGTCTGATGGTCGAGGGGTAATAACTGTTCCTGAACCTGGTGGTGTGGGACCTGAGGATCCTGTACCTCCTGTCTGATGGTTGAGGGGCAATAACAGTTCCTGAACCTGGTGGTGTGGGTCCTGAGGCTCCTGTACCTCCTGCCTGATGGTCGAGGGGTAATAACAGTTCCTGAACCTGGTGGTGTGGGTCCTGAGGCTCCTTTACCTCCTGCCTGATGGTTGAGAAGTAATAACTGTTCCTGAACCTGGTGGTGTGGATCCTGAGGCTCCTGTACCTGCTGCCTGATGGTTCAGGGTAATAACAGTTCCTGAACCTGGTGGTGTGGGTCCAGAGGCTCCTGTACCTCCTGATTGATGGTGGAGGGGTAATAACCATTTCTGAACGTGGTGGTGTGGGTCCTGAGGCTGCTGTAACTCCTGCCAGATGGTCGAGGGGTAATAACTGTTCCTGAACCTGGTGGTGTGGGTCCTGAGGCTCCTGAACCTGCTGTCTGATGTTTCAGGGGTAATAACTGTTCCTGAACCTGGTGGTGTGGGAGCTGAGTCTCCTGTATCACCTGCCTGATTGTTGAGGGTAATAACTGTTCCTGAACCTGGTGGTGTGGGACCTGAGTCTCCTGCACCTCCTGTCTGATTGTTGAGGGGTAATAACTGTTCCTGAACCTGATGGTGTGGGACCTGAGGCTCCTGTACCTCCTGCCTGATGGTTGAGGGGTAATAACTGTTCCTGAACCTGGTGGTGTGGGTCCTGAGGCTCCTGTACCTGCTGTCTGATGTTTCAGGGGTAATAACCGTTCCTGAACCTGGTGGTGTGGGACCTGAGGCTCCTGCACCTCCTGTCTGATTGTTGAGGGGTAATAACTGTTCCTGAACCTGGTGGTGTGGGACCTGAGTCTCCTGTATCACCTGCCTGATTGTTGAGGGTAATAACTGTTCCTGAACCTGGTGGTGTGGGACCTGAGGCTCCTGCACCTCCTGTCTGATTGTTGAGGGGTAATAACTGTTCCTGAACCTGATGGTGTGGGACCTGAGGCTCCTGTACCTCCTGCCTGATGGTTGAGGGGTAATAACTGTTCCTGAACCTGGTGGTGTGGGTCCTGAGGCTCCTGTACCTCCTGCCTGATGGTTGAGGGGTAATAACTGTTCCTGAACTTGGCGCTATGGGTCCTGAGGCTCCTGTACCTCCTGCCTGATGGTTGAGGGGTAATAACTGTTCCTGAACCTGGTGGTGTGGGACCTGAGGCTCCTGTACCTCCTGCCTGATTGTTGAGGGGTAAGAACAGTTCCTGAACCTGGTGGTGTGGGTCCTGAGGCTCCTGTACCTCCTGCCTGATGACTGAGTGGTAATAACTGTTCCTGAACCAGTTGTTGTGAGCCCTGAGGCTCCATACCTCCTGCCTGATGGTTGAGGGGTAATAACCGTTCCTGAACCTGGTGGTGTGGGTCCTTAGGCTCCTGTAACTGCTGCCTGATGGTTGAGGGGTAATAACTGCTCTTGAACCTGGTGGTGTGGGTCCTTGGCTCTTGTACCTCCTGATTGATCGTCGAGGGGTAATAACAGTTCCTGAACCTGGTGGTGTGGCTCCTTAGGTTCCTGTACCTCCTGCTTGATGGTCGAGGGGTAATAACTGTTTCTGATCTTGTTGTGAGCCCTGAGGCTCGGGTACCTCCTGCCTGATGGTTGAGGGGTAATAACTGTTCCTGAGCCTGGTGGTGTGGGTCCTGAGGCTCCTCTTCCTCCTGCGTGATGGTTGAGGTGTAATAACTGTTCCTGAACCTGGTGGTGTGGGTCCTGAGGCTCCTGTGCCTCCTGCCTGACGGTTATGCGGTAATACCTGTTTCTGAACCTGGTGGTGTGGGTCCTGAGGCTCCTGTAACTCCTGCCTAATGGTCGATAGGTAATAACAGTTCCTGAACCTGGTGGTGTGGGTCCTGAGGCTCCTGTACCTCCTGAGTGATGGGTGAGGGGTAATAACTGCTCCTGAACCTGGCAGTGTGGGTCCTGAGGCTCCTTCACCTCCTGCCTGATGGTTCAGGGGTAATAACAGTTCCTGAACCTGGTTGTGTGGGTCCTGAGGCACCCGTACCTCCTACCTGATGGTTGAGGGGTAATAACTGTTCCCGAACCTGGTGGTATGGGTCCTGAGGCTCCTGTACCTCCTGCCTGATGGCCGAGGGGCAATCACTGTTCCTGAACGTGGTGGTGTGGGTCCTGAGGCTCCTGTGCCTCCTGCCTGATGGTTATCGGGTAGTACCTGTTTCTGAACCTGGTGGTGTGGGTCCTGAGGCTCCTGTACGTCCTGCTCTGATGGCTGAGGGGTAATAACTGTTCCTGAACCTGGTGGTGTGGATCCTGAGGCTCCTGTACCTCCTGCCTGAAGGTTAAGGGATAATAACTGATCCTGAACTTGGTGGTGTGGGTCCTGAGGCTCCTGTACCTCCTGTTTGATGGTTGAGGGCAATAACTGTTCCTCAACATGGTGGTGTGGGTCCTGAGGCTCCTGTACCTCCTGAGTGATGGGCGAGGGGTAATAACTGCTCCTGAAACTGGTGGTGTGGGTCCTGAGGCTCCTGTGCCTCCTGCCTGATGGTTATGGGGTAATACCTGTTTCTCAACCTGGTGGAGTGGGTCCTGAGGTTCCTGTACATCCTGTCTGATGGTTGAGGGGTAATAACAGTTACTGAACCTGTTGGTGTGGTTCCTGAGGCTCCTGTACTTCCTGCCTGATGGTTGAGGGGTAATAACTGTTCCTGAACCTGGTGGTCTGGGTCCTGAGGCTCCTTTACCTCCTGCCTGATGGTTGAGAAGTAATAACAGTTCCTGAACCTGGTGGTGTGGGTCCAGAGGCTCCTGTACCTCCTGATTGATGGTGGAGGGGTAATAACCATTTCTGAACGTGGTGGTGTGGGTCCTGAGGCTGCTGTAACTCCTGCCAGATGGTCGAGGGGTAATAACTGTTCCTGAACCTGGTGGTGTGGGTCCTGAGGCTCCTGTACCTGCTGTCTGATGTTTCAGGGGTAATAACTGTTCCTGAACCTGGTGGTGTGGGACCTGAGTCTCCTGTACCTCCTGCCTGATGGTTGAGGGGTAATAACAGTTCCTGAACCTGTTGGTGTGGGTCCTGAAGCTCCTGTACCTCCTGTCTGATGGTCGAGGGGTAATAACTGTTCCTGAACCTGGTGGTGTGGGACCTGAGGATCCTGTACCTCCTGTCTGATGGTTGAGGGGCAATAACAGTTCCTGAACCTGGTGGTGTGGGTCCTGAGGCTCCTGTACCTCCTGCCTGATGGTCGAGGGGTAATAACAGTTCCTGAACCTGGTGGTGTGGGTCCTGAGGCTCCTTTACCTCCTGCCTGATGGTTGAGAAGTAATAACTGTTCCTGAACCTGGTGGTGTGGATCCTGAGGCTCCTGTACCTGCTGCCTGATGGTTCAGGGTAATAACAGTTCCTGAACCTGGTGGTGTGGGTCCAGAGGCTCCTGTACCTCCTGATTGATGGTGGAGGGGTAATAACCATTTCTGAACGTGGTGGTGTGGGTCCTGAGGCTGCTGTAACTCCTGCCAGATGGTCGAGGGGTAATAACTGTTCCTGAACCTGGTGGTGTGGGTCCTGAGGCTCCTGAACCTGCTGTCTGATGTTTCAGGGGTAATAACTGTTCCTGAACCTGGTGGTGTGGGAGCTGAGTCTCCTGTATCACCTGCCTGATTGTTGAGGGTAATAACTGTTCCTGAACCTGGTGGTGTGGGACCTGAGTCTCCTGCACCTCCTGTCTGATTGTTGAGGGGTAATAACTGTTCCTGAACCTGATGGTGTGGGACCTGAGGCTCCTGTACCTCCTGCCTGATGGTTGAGGGGTAATAACTGTTCCTGAACCTGGTGGTGTGGGTCCTGAGGCTCCTGTACCTGCTGTCTGATGTTTCAGGGGTAATAACCGTTCCTGAACCTGGTGGTGTGGGACCTGAGGCTCCTGCACCTCCTGTCTGATTGTTGAGGGGTAATAACTGTTCCTGAACCTGGTGGTGTGGGACCTGAGTCTCCTGTATCACCTGCCTGATTGTTGAGGGTAATAACTGTTCCTGAACCTGGTGGTGTGGGACCTGAGGCTCCTGCACCTCCTGTCTGATTGTTGAGGGGTAATAACTGTTCCTGAACCTGATGGTGTGGGACCTGAGGCTCCTGTACCTCCTGCCTGATGGTTGAGGGGTAATAACTGTTCCTGAACCTGGTGGTGTGGGTCCTGAGGCTCCTGTACCTCCTGCCTGATGGTTGAGGGGTAATAACTGTTCCTGAACTTGGCGCTATGGGTCCTGAGGCTCCTGTACCTCCTGCCTGATGGTTGAGGGGTAATAACTGTTCCTGAACCTGGTGGTGTGGGACCTGAGGCTCCTGTACCTCCTGCCTGATTGTTGAGGGGTAAGAACAGTTCCTGAACCTGGTGGTGTGGGTCCTGAGGCTCCTGTACCTCCTGCCTGATGACTGAGTGGTAATAACTGTTCCTGAACCAGTTGTTGTGAGCCCTGAGGCTCCATACCTCCTGCCTGATGGTTGAGGGGTAATAACCGTTCCTGAACCTGGTGGTGTGGGTCCTTAGGCTCCTGTAACTGCTGCCTGATGGTTGAGGGGTAATAACTGCTCTTGAACCTGGTGGTGTGGGTCCTTGGCTCTTGTACCTCCTGATTGATCGTCGAGGGGTAATAACAGTTCCTGAACCTGGTGGTGTGGCTCCTTAGGTTCCTGTACCTCCTGCTTGATGGTCGAGGGGTAATAACTGTTTCTGATCTTGTTGTGAGCCCTGAGGCTCGGGTACCTCCTGCCTGATGGTTGAGGGGTAATAACTGTTCCTGAGCCTGGTGGTGTGGGTCCTGAGGCTCCTCTTCCTCCTGCGTGATGGTTGAGGTGTAATAACTGTTCCTGAACCTGGTGGTGTGGGTCCTGAGGCTCCTGTGCCTCCTGCCTGACGGTTATGCGGTAATACCTGTTTCTGAACCTGGTGGTGTGGGTCCTGAGGCTCCTGTAACTCCTGCCTAATGGTCGATAGGTAATAACAGTTCCTGAACCTGGTGGTGTGGGTCCTGAGGCTCCTGTACCTCCTGAGTGATGGGTGAGGGGTAATAACTGCTCCTGAACCTGGCAGTGTGGGTCCTGAGGCTCCTTCACCTCCTGCCTGATGGTTCAGGGGTAATAACAGTTCCTGAACCTGGTTGTGTGGGTCCTGAGGCACCCGTACCTCCTACCTGATGGTTGAGGGGTAATAACTGTTCCCGAACCTGGTGGTATGGGTCCTGAGGCTCCTGTACCTCCTGCCTGATGGCCGAGGGGCAATCACTGTTCCTGAACGTGGTGGTGTGGGTCCTGAGGCTCCTGTGCCTCCTGCCTGATGGTTATCGGGTAGTACCTGTTTCTGAACCTGGTGGTGTGGGTCCTGAGGCTCCTGTACGTCCTGCTCTGATGGCTGAGGGGTAATAACTGTTCCTGAACCTGGTGGTGTGGATCCTGAGGCTCCTGTACCTCCTGCCTGAAGGTTAAGGGATAATAACTGATGCTGAACTTGGTGGTGTGGGTCCTGAGGCTCCTATACCTCCTGTTTGATGGTTGAGGGCAATAACTGTTCCTCAACATGGTGGTGTGGGTCCTGAGGCTCCTGTACCTCCTGAGTGATGGGCGAGGGGTAATAACTGCTCCTGAAACTGGTGGTGTGGGTCCTGAGGCTCCTGTGCCTCCTGCCTGATGGTTATGGGGTAATACCTGTTTCTGAACCTGGTGGAGTGGGTCCTGAGGTTCCTGTACATCCTGTCTGATGGTTGAGGGGTAATAACAGTTACTGAAACTGTTGGTGTGGTTCCTGAGGCTCCTGTACTTCCTGCCTGATGGTTGAGGGGTAATAACTGTTCCTGAACCTGGTGGTCTGGGTCCTGAGGCTCCTTTACCTCCTGCCTGATGGTTGAGAAGTAATTACTGTTCCTGAACCTGGTGGTGTGGATCCTGAGGCTCCTGTACCTGCTGCCTGATGGTTCAGGGTAATAACAGTTCCTGAACCTGGTGGTGTGGGTCCAGAGGCTCCTGTACCTCCTGATTGATGGTGGAGGGGTAATAACCATTTCTGAACGTGGTGGTGTGGGTCCTGAGGCTGCTGTAACTCCTGCCAGATGGTCGAGGGGTAATAACAGTTACTGAACCTGTTGGTGTGGTTCCTGAGGCTCCTGTACTTCCTGCCTGATGGTTGAGGGGTAATAACTGTTCCTGAACCTGGTGGTCTGGGTCCTCAGGCTCCTGTACCTGCTGTCTGATGTTTCAGGGGTAATAACTGTTCCTGAACCTGGTGGTGTGGGACCTGAGTCTCCTGTACCTCCTGCCTGATGGTTGAGGGGTAATAACAGTTCCTGAACCTGTTGGTGTGGGTCCTGAAGCTCCTGTACCTCCTGTCTGATGGTCGAGGGGTAATAACAGTTCGTGAACCTGGTGGTGTGGGACCTGAGGCTCCTGTACCTCCTGCCTGATGGTTGAGGGGTAATAACTGTTCCTGAACCTGGTGGTGTGGGACCTGAGGATCCTGTACCTCCTGTCTGATGGTTGAGGGGTAATAACAGTTCCTGAACCTGGTGGTGTGGGTCCTGAGGCTCCTGTACCTCCTGCCTGATGGTCGAGGGGTAATAACAGTTCCTGAACCTGGTGGTGTGGGTCCTGAGGCTCCTGTACCTCCTGCCTGATGGTCGAGGGGTAATAACAGTTCCTGAACCTGGTGGTGTGGGTCCTTAGGTTCCTGTAGCTCCTGCTTGATGGTCGAGGGGTAATAACTGTTTCTGATCTTGTTGTTGTGAGCCCTGAGGCTCGTGTACCTCCTGCCTCATGGTTGAGGGGTAATAACTGTTCCTGAGCCTGGTGGTGTGGGTCCTGAGGCTCCTGTTCCTCCTGCCTGATGGTTGAGGTGTAATAACAGTTCCTGAACCTGGTGGTGTGGGTCCTGAGGCTCCTTTACCTCCGGCCTGATGATTGAGGGGTAATAACAGTTGCTGAACCTAGTGGTATGGGTCCTTAGGCTCCTGTACCTCCTGTCTGATTGTTGAGGGGTAATAACTGTTCCTGATCCTGGTGGTCTGGGTCCTGAGGCTCCTTTACCTCCTGCCTGATGGTTGAGAAGTAATAACTGTTCCTGAACCTGGTGGTGTGGATCCTGAGGCTCCTGTACCTGCTGCCTGATGGTTCAGGGTAATAACAGTTCCTGAACCTGGTGGTGTGGGTCCAGAGGCTCCTGTACCTCCTGATTGATGGTGGAGGGGTAATAACCATTTCTGAACGTGGTGGTGTGGGGTCCTGAGGCTGCTGTAACTCCTGCCAGATGGTCGAGGGGTAATAACTGTTCCTGAACCTGGTGGTGTGGGTCCTGAGGCTCCTGTACCTGCTGTCTGATGTTTCAGGGGTAATAACTGTTCCTGAACCTGGTGGTGTGGGACCTGAGTCTCCTGTACCTCCTGCCTGATGGTTGAGGGGTAATAACAGTTCCTGAACCTGTTGGTGTGGGTCCTGAAGCTCCTGTACCTCCTGTCTGATGGTCGAGGGGTAATAACTGTTCCTGAACCTGGTGGTGTGGGACCTGAGGATCCTGTACCTCCTGTCTGATGGTTGAGGGGCAATAACAGTTCCTGAACCTGGTGGTGTGGGTCCTGAGGCTCCTGTACCTCCTGCCTGATGGTCGAGGGGTAATAACAGTTCCTGAACCTGGTGGTGTGGGTCCTGAGGCTCCTTTACCTCCTGCCTGATGGTTGAGAAGTAATAACTGTTCCTGAACCTGGTGGTGTGGATCCTGAGGCTCCTGTACCTGCTGCCTGATGGTTCAGGGTAATAACAGTTCCTGAACCTGGTGGTGTGGGTCCAGAGGCTCCTCTACCTCCTGATTGATGGTGGAGGGGTAATAACCATTTCTGAACGTGGTAGTGTGGGTCCTGAGGCTGCTGTAACACCTGCCAGATGGTCGAGGGGTAATAACTGTTCCTGAACCTGGTGGTGTGGGTCCTGAGGCTCCTGAACCTGCTGTCTGATGTTTCAGGGGTAATAACTGTTCCTGAACCTGGTGGTGTGGGACCTGAGTCTCCTGTATCACCTGCCTGATTGTTGAGGGTAATAACTGTTCCTGAACCTGGTGGTGTGGGACCTGAGTCTCCTGCACCTCCTGTCTGATTGTTGAGGGGTAATAACTGTTCCTGAACCTGATGGTGTGGGACCTGAGGCTCCTGTACCTCCTGCCTGATGGTTGAGGGGTAATAACTGATCCTGAACCTGGTGGTGTGGGTCCTGAGGCTCCTGTACCTGCTGTCTGATGTTTCAGGGGTAATAACCGTTCCTGAACCTGGTGGTGTGGGACCTGAGGCTCCTGCACCTCCTGTCTGATTGTTGAGGGGTAATCACTGTTCCTGAACCTGGTGGTGTGGGACCTGAGTCTCCTGTATCACCTGCCTGATTGTTGAGGGTAATAACTGTTCCTGAACCTGGTGGTGTGGGACCTGAGGCTCCTGCACCTCCTGTCTGATTGTTGAGGGGTAATAACTGTTCCTGAACATGATGGTGTGGGACCTGAGGTTCCTGTACATCCTGTCTGATGGTTGAGGGGTAATAACAGTTACTGAACCTGTTGGTGTGGTTCCTGAGGCTCCTGTACTTCCTGCCTGATGGTTGAGGGGTAATAACTGTTCCTGAACCTGGTGGTCTGGGTCCTGAGGCTCCTTTACCTCCTGCCTGATGGTTGAGAAGTAATAACAGTTCCTGAACCTGGTGGTGTGGGTCCAGAGGCTCCTGTACCTCCTGATTGATGGTGGAGGGGTAATAACCATTTCTGAACGTGGTGGTGTGGGTCCTGAGGCTGCTGTAACTCCTGCCAGATGGTCGAGGGGTAATAACTGTTCCTGAACCTGGTGGTGTGGGTCCTGAGGCTCCTGTACCTGCTGTCTGATGTTTCAGGGGTAATAACTGTTCCTGAACCTGGTGGTGTGGGACCTGAGTCTCCTGTGCCTCCTGCCTGATGGTTATGGGGTAATACCTGTTTCTGAACCTGGTGGAGTGGGTCCTGAGGTTCCTGTACATCCTGTCTGATGGTTGAGGGGTAATAACAGTTACTGAACCTGTTGGTGTGGTTCCTGAGGCTCCTGTACTTCCTGCCTGATGGTTGAGGGGTAATAACTGTTCCTGAACCTGGTGGTCTGGGTCCTGAGGCTCCTTTACCTCCTGCCTGATGGTTGAGAAGTAATAACAGTTCCTGAACCTGGTGGTGTGGGTCCAGAGGCTCCTGTACCTCCTGATTGATGGTGGAGGGGTAATAACCATTTCTGAACGTGGTGGTGTGGGTCCTGAGGCTGCTGTAACTCCTGCCAGATGGTCGAGGGGTAATAACTGTTCCTGAACCTGGTGGTGTGGGTCCTGAGGCTCCTGTACCTGCTGTCTGATGTTTCAGGGGTAATAACTGTTCCTGAACCTGGTGGTGTGGGACCTGAGTCTCCTGTACCTCCTGCCTGATGGTTGAGGGGTAATAACAGTTCCTGAACCTGTTGGTGTGGGTCCTGAAGCTCCTGTACCTCCTGTCTGATGGTCGAGGGGTAATAACTGTTCCTGAACCTGGTGGTGTGGGACCTGAGGATCCTGTACCTCCTGTCTGATGGTTGAGGGGCATTAACAGTTCCTGAACCTGGTGGTGTGGGTCCTGAGGCTCCTGTACCTCCTGCCTGATGGTCGAGGGGTAATAACAGTTCCTGAACCTGGTGGTGTGGGTCCTGAGGCTCCTTTACCTCCTGCCTGATGGTTGAGAAGTAATAACTGTTCCTGAACCTGGTGGTGTGGATCCTGAGGCTCCTGTACCTGCTGCCTGATGGTTCAGGGTAATAACAGTTCCTGAACCTGGTGGTGTGGGTCCAGAGGCTCCTGTACCTCCTGATTGATGGTGGAGGGGTAATAACCATTTCTGAACGTGGTGGTGTGGGTCCTGAGGCTGCTGTAACTCCTGCCAGATGGCCGAGGGGTAATAACTGTTCCTGAACCTGGTGGTGTGGGTCCTGAGGCTCCTGAACCTGCTGTCTGATGTTTCAGGGGTAATAACTGTTCCTGAACCTGGTGGTGTTGGAGCTGAGTCTCCTGTATCACCTGCCTGATTGTTGAGGGTAATAACTGTTCCTGAACCTGGTGGTGTGGGACCTGAGTCTCCTGCACCTCCTGTCTGATTGTTGAGGGGTAATAACTGTTCCTGAACCTGATGGTGTGGGACCTGAGGCTCCTGTACCTCCTGCCTGATGGTTGAGGGGTAATAACTGTTCCTGAACCTGGTGGTGTGGGTCCTGAGGCTCCTGTACCTGCTGTCTGATGTTTCAGGGGTAATAACCGTTCCTGAACCTGGTGGTGTGGGACCTGAGGCTCCTGCACCTCCTGTCTGATTGTTGAGGGGTAATAACTGTTCCTGAACCTGGTGGTGTGGGACCTGAGTCTCCTGTATCACCTGCCTGATTGTTGAGGGTAATAACTGTTCCTGAACCTGGTGGTGTGGGACCTGAGGCTCCTGCACCTCCTGTCTGATTGTTGAGGGGTAATAACTGTTCCTGAACCTGATGGTGTGGGACCTGAGGCTCCTGTACCTCCTGCCTGATGGTTGAGGGGTAATAACTGTTCCTGAACCTGGTGGTGTGGGTCCTGAGGCTCCTGTACCTCCTGCCTGATGGTTGAGGGGTAATAACTGTTCCTGAACTTGGCGCTATGGGTCCTGAGGCTCCTGTACCTCCTGCCTGATGGTTGAGGGGTAATAACTGTTCCTGAACCTGGTGGTGTGGGACCTGAGGCTCCTGTACCTCCTGCCTGATTGTTGAGGGGTAAGAACAGTTCCTGAACCTGGTGGTGTGGGTCCTGAGGCTCCTGTACCTCCTGCCTGATGACTGAGTGGTAATAACTGTTCCTGAACCAGTTGTTGTGAGCCCTGAGGCTCCATACCTCCTGCCTGATGGTTGAGGGGTAATAACCGTTCCTGAACCTGGTGGTGTGGGTCCTTAGGCTCCTGTAACTGCTGCCTGATGGTTGAGGGGTAATAACTGCTCTTGAACCTGGTGGTGTGGGTCCTTGGCTCTTGTACCTCCTGATTGATCGTCGAGGGGTAATAACAGTTCCTGAACCTGGTGGTGTGGCTCCTTAGGTTCCTGTACCTCCTGCTTGATGGTCGAGGGGTAATAACTGTTTCTGATCTTGTTGTGAGCCCTGAGGCTCGGGTACCTCCTGCCTGATGGTTGAGGGGTAATAACTGTTCCTGAGCCTGGTGGTGTGGGTCCTGAGGCTCCTCTTCCTCCTGCGTGATGGTTGAGGTGTAATAACTGTTCCTGAACCTGGTGGTGTGGGTCCTGAGGCTCCTGTGCCTCCTGCCTGACGGTTATGCGGTAATACCTGTTTCTGAACCTGGTGGTGTGGGTCCTGAGGCTCCTGTAACTCCTGCCTAATGGTCGATAGGTAATAACAGTTCCTGAACCTGGTGGTGTGGGTCCTGAGGCTCCTGTACCTCCTGAGTGATGGGTGAGGGGTAATAACTGCTCCTGAACCTGGCAGTGTGGGTCCTGAGGCTCCTTCACCTCCTGCCTGATGGTTCAGGGGTAATAACAGTTCCTGAACCTGGTTGTGTGGGTCCTGAGGCACCCGTACCTCCTACCTGATGGTTGAGGGGTAATAACTGTTCCCGAACCTGGTGGTATGGGTCCTGAGGCTCCTGTACCTCCTGCCTGATGGCCGAGGGGCAATCACTGTTCCTGAACGTGGTGGTGTGGGTCCTGAGGCTCCTGTGCCTCCTGCCTGATGGTTATCGGGTAGTACCTGTTTCTGAACCTGGTGGTGTGGGTCCTGAGGCTCCTGTACGTCCTGCTCTGATGGCTGAGGGGTAATAACTGTTCCTGAACCTGGTGGTGTGGATCCTGAGGCTCCTGTACCTCCTGCCTGAAGGTTAAGGGATAATAACTGATGCTGAACTTGGTGGTGTGGGTCCTGAGGCTCCTATACCTCCTGTTTGATGGTTGAGGGCAATAACTGTTCCTCAACATGGTGGTGTGGGTCCTGAGGCTCCTGTACCTCCTGAGTGATGGGCGAGGGGTAATAACTGCTCCTGAAACTGGTGGTGTGGGTCCTGAGGCTCCTGTGCCTCCTGCCTGATGGTTATGGGGTAATACCTGTTTCTGAACCTGGTGGAGTGGGTCCTGAGGTTCCTGTACATCCTGTCTGATGGTTGAGGGGTAATAACAGTTACTGAAACTGTTGGTGTGGTTCCTGAGGCTCCTGTACTTCCTGCCTGATGGTTGAGGGGTAATAACAGTTCCTGAACCTGGTGGTCTGGGTCCTGAGGCTCCTTTACCTCCTGCCTGATGGTTGAGAAGTAATTACTGTTCCTGAACCTGGTGGTGTGGATCCTGAGGCTCCTGTACCTGCTGCCTGATGGTTCAGGGTAATAACAGTTCCTGAACCTGGTGGTGTGGGTCCAGAGGCTCCTGTACCTCCTGATTGATGGTGGAGGGGTAATAACCATTTCTGAACGTGGTGGTGTGGGTCCTGAGGCTGCTGTAACTCCTGCCAGATGGTCGAGGGGTAATAACAGTTACTGAACCTGTTGGTGTGGTTCCTGAGGCTCCTGTACTTCCTGCCTGATGGTTGAGGGGTAATAACTGTTCCTGAACCTGGTGGTCTGGGTCCTCAGGCTCCTGTACCTGCTGTCTGATGTTTCAGGGGTAATAACTGTTCCTGAACCTGGTGGTGTGGGACCTGAGTCTCCTGTACCTCCTGCCTGATGGTTGAGGGGTAATAACAGTTCCTGAACCTGTTGGTGTGGGTCCTGAAGCTCCTGTACCTCCTGTCTGATGGTCGAGGGGTAATAACAGTTCGTGAACCTGGTGGTGTGGGACCTGAGGCTCCTGTACCTCCTGCCTGATGGTTGAGGGGTAATAACTGTTCCTGAACCTGGTGGTGTGGGACCTGAGGATCCTGTACCTCCTGTCTGATGGTTGAGGGGTAATAACAGTTCCTGAACCTGGTGGTGTGGGTCCTGAGGCTCCTGTACCTCCTGCCTGATGGTCGAGGGGTAATAACAGTTCCTGAACCTGGTGGTGTGGGTCCTGAGGCTCCTGTACCTCCTGCCTGATGGTCGAGGGGTAATAACAGTTCCTGAACCTGGTGGTGTGGGTCCTTAGGTTCCTGTAGCTCCTGCTTGATGGTCGAGGGGTAATAACTGTTTCTGATCTTGTTGTTGTGAGCCCTGAGGCTCGTGTACCTCCTGCCTCATGGTTGAGGGGTAATAACTGTTCCTGAGCCTGGTGGTGTGGGTCCTGAGGCTCCTGTTCCTCCTGCCTGATGGTTGAGGTGTAATAACAGTTCCTGAACCTGGTGGTGTGGGTCCTGAGGCTCCTTTACCTCCGGCCTGATGATTGAGGGGTAATAACAGTTGCTGAACCTAGTGGTATGGGTCCTTAGGCTCCTGTACCTCCTGTCTGATTGTTGAGGGGTAATAACTGTTCCTGATCCTGGTGGTCTGGGTCCTGAGGCTCCTTTACCTCCTGCCTGATGGTTGAGAAGTAATAACTGTTCCTGAACCTGGTGGTGTGGATCCTGAGGCTCCTGCACCTGCTGCCTGATGGTTCAGGGTAATAACAGTTCCTGAACCTGGTGGTGTGGGTCCAGAGGCTCCTGTACCTCCTGATTGATGGTGGAGGGGTAATAACCATTTCTGAACGTGGTGGTGTGGGTCCTGAGGCTGCTGTAACTCCTGCCAGATGGTCGAGGGGTAATAACTGTTCCTGAACCTGGTGGTGTGGGTCCTGAGGCTCCTGTACCTGCTGTCTGATGTTTCAGGGGTAATAACTGTTCCTGAACCTGGTGGTGTGGGACCTGAGTCTCCTGTACCTCCTGCCTGATGGTTGAGGGGTAATAACAGTTCCTGAACCTGTTGGTGTGGGTCCTGAAGCTCCTGTACCTCCTGTCTGATGGTCGAGGGGTAATAACTGTTCCTGAACCTGGTGGTGTGGGACCTGAGGATCCTGTACCTCCTGTCTGATGGTTGAGGGGCAATAACAGTTCCTGAACCTGGTGGTGTGGGTCCTGAGGCTCCTGTACCTCCTGCCTGATGGTCGAGGGGTAATAACAGTTCCTGAACCTGGTGGTGTGGGTCCTGAGGCTCCTTTACCTCCTGCCTGATGGTTGAGAAGTAATAACTGTTCCTGAACCTGGTGGTGTGGATCCTGAGGCTCCTGTACCTGCTGCCTGATGGTTCAGGGTAATAACAGTTCCTGAACCTGGTGGTGTGGGTCCAGAGGCTCCTGTACCTCCTGATTGATGGTGGAGGGGTAATAACCATTTCTGAACGTGGTAGTGTGGGTCCTGAGGCTGCTGTAACTCCTGCCAGATGGTCGAGGGGTAATAACTGTTCCTGAACCTGGTGGTGTGGGTCCTGAGGCTCCTGAACCTGCTGTCTGATGTTTCAGGGGTAATAACTGTTCCTGAACCTGGTGGTGTGGGACCTGAGTCTCCTGTATCACCTGCCTGATTGTTGAGGGTAATAACTGTTCCTGAACATGGTGGTGTGGGACCTGAGTCTCCTGCACCTCCTGTCTGATTGTTGAGGGGTAATAACTGTTCCTGAACCTGATGGTGTGGGACCTGAGGCTCCTGTACCTCCTGCCTGATGGTTGAGGGGTAATAACTGATCCTGAACCTGGTGGTGTGGGTCCTGAGGCTCCTGTACCTGCTGTCTGATGTTTCAGGGGTAATAACCGTTCCTGAACCTGGTGGTGTGGGACCTGAGG
The DNA here is from genome assembly GCF_030028105.1 of Mobula birostris. Lineage (NCBI taxonomy): Eukaryota > Metazoa > Chordata > Chondrichthyes > Myliobatiformes > Myliobatidae > Mobula > Mobula birostris. The sequence goes on along the minus strand of NC_092374.1, from coordinate 4,816,638 downwards.
CTCCTGCACCTCCTGTCTGATTGTTGAGGGGTAATAACTGTTCCTGAACCTGGTGGTGTGGGACCTGAGTCTCCTGTATCACCTGCCTGATTGTTGAGGGTAATAACTGTTCCTGAACCTGGTGGTGTGGGACCTGAGGCTCCTGCACCTCCTGTCTGATTGTTGAGGGGTAATAACTGTTCCTGAACCTGATGGTGTGGGACCTGAGGCTCCTGTACCTCCTGCCTGATGGTTGAGGGGTAATAACTGTTCCTGAACCTGGTGGTGTGGGTCCTGAGGCTCCTGTACCTCCTGCCTGATGGTTGAGGGGTAATAACTGTTCCTGAACTTGGCGCTATGGGTCCTGAGGCTCCTGTACCTCCTGCCTGATGGTTGAGGGGTAATAACTGTTCCTGAACCTGGTGGTGTGGGACCTGAGGCTCCTGTACCTCCTGCCTGATTGTTGAGGGGTAAGAACAGTTCCTGAACCTGGTGGTGTGGGTCCTGAGGCTCCTGTACCTCCTGCCTGATGACTGAGTGGTAATAACTGTTCCTGAACCAGTTGTTGTGAGCCCTGAGGCTCCATACCTCCTGCCTGATGGTTGAGGGGTAATAACCGTTCCTGAACCTGGTGGTGTGGGTCCTTAGGCTCCTGTAACTGCTGCCTGATGGTTGAGGGGTAATAACTGCTCTTGAACCTGGTGGTGTGGGTCCTTGGCTCTTGTACCTCCTGATTGATCGTCGAGGGGTAATAACAGTTCCTGAACCTGGTGGTGTGGCTCCTTAGGTTCCTGTACCTCCTGCTTGATGGTCGAGGGGTAATAACTGTTTCTGATCTTGTTGTGAGCCCTGAGGCTCGGGTACCTCCTGCCTGATGGTTGAGGGGTAATAACTGTTCCTGAGCCTGGTGGTGTGGGTCCTGAGGCTCCTCTTCCTCCTGCGTGATGGTTGAGGTGTAATAACTGTTCCTGAACCTGGTGGTGTGGGTCCTGAGGCTCCTGTGCCTCCTGCCTGACGGTTATGGGGTAATACCTGTTTCTGAACCTGGTGGTGTGGGTCCTGAGGCTCCTGTAACTCCTGCCTAATGGTCGATAGGTAATAACAGTTCCTGAACCTGGTGGTGTGGGTCCTGAGGCTCCTGTACCTCCTGAGTGATGGGTGAGGGGTAATAACTGCTCCTGAACCTGGCAGTGTGGGTCCTGAGGCTCCTTTACCTCCTGCCTGATGGTTCAGGGGTAATAACAGTTCCTGAACCTGGTTGTGTGGGTCCTGAGGCACCCGTACCTCCTACCTGATGGTTGAGGGGTAATAACTGTTCCCGAACCTGGTGGTATGGGTCCTGAGGCTCCTGTACCTCCTGCCTGATGGCCGAGGGGCAATCACTGTTCCTGAACGTGGTGGTGTGGGTCCTGAGGCTCCTGTGCCTCCTGCCTGATGGTTATCGGGTAGTACCTGTTTCTGAACCTGGTGGTGTGGGTCCTGAGGCTCCTGTACGTCCTGCTCTGATGGCTGAGGGGTAATAACTGTTCCTGAACCTGGTGGTGTGGATCCTGAGGCTCCTGTACCTCCTGCCTGAAGGTTAAGGGATAATAACTGATGCTGAACTTGGTGGTGTGGGTCCTGAGGCTCCTATACCTCCTGTTTGATGGTTGAGGGCAATAACTGTTCCTCAACATGGTGGTGTGGGTCCTGAGGCTCCTGTACCTCCTGAGTGATGGGCGAGGGGTAATAACTGCTCCTGAAACTGGTGGTGTGGGTCCTGAGGCTCCTGTGCCTCCTGCCTGATGGTTATGGGGTAATACCTGTTTCTGAACCTGGTGGAGTGGGTCCTGAGGTTCCTGTACATCCTGTCTGATGGTTGAGGGGTAATAACAGTTACTGAAACTGTTGGTGTGGTTCCTGAGGCTCCTGTACTTCCTGCCTGATGGTTGAGGGGTAATAACTGTTCCTGAACCTGGTGGTCTGGGTCCTGAGGCTCCTTTACCTCCTGCCTGATGGTTGAGAAGTAATTACTGTTCCTGAACCTGGTGGTGTGGATCCTGAGGCTCCTGTACCTGCTGCCTGTTGGTTCAGGGTAATAACAGTTCCTGAACCTGGTGGTGTGGGTCCAGAGGCTCCTGTACCTCCTGATTGATGGTGGAGGGGTAATAACCATTTCTGAACGTGGTGGTGGTGTGGGTCCTGAGGCTGCTGTAACTCCTGCCAGATGGTCGAGGGGTAATAACAGTTACTGAACCTGTTGGTGTGGTTCCTGAGGCTCCTGTACTTCCTGCCTGATGGTTGAGGGGTAATAACTGTTCCTGAACCTGGTGGTCTGGGTCCTCAGGCTCCTGTACCTGCTGTCTGATGTTTCAGGGGTAATAACTGTTCCTGAACCTGGTGGTGTGGGACCTGAGTCTCCTGTACCTCCTGCCTGATGGTTGAGGGGTAATAACAGTTCCTGAACCTGTTGGTGTGGGTCCTGAAGCTCCTGTACCTCCTGTCTGATGGTCGAGGGGTAATAACAGTTCGTGAACCTGGTGGTGTGGGACCTGAGGCTCCTGTACCTCCTGCCTGATGGTTGAGGGGTAATAACTGTTCCTGAACCTGGTGGTGTGGGACCTGAGGATCCTGTACCTCCTGTCTGATGGTTGAGGGGTAATAACAGTTCCTGAACCTGGTGGTGTGGGTCCTGAGGCTCCTGTACCTCCTGCCTGATGGTCGAGGGGTAATAACAGTTCCTGAACCTGGTGGTGTGGGTCCTGAGGCTCCTGTACCTCCTGCATGATGGTCGAGGGGTAATAACAGTTCCTGAACCTGGTGGTGTGGGTCCTTAGGTTCCTGTAGCTCCTGCTTGATGGTCGAGGGGTAATAACTGTTTCTGATCTTGTTGTTGTGAGCCCTGAGGCTCGTGTACCTCCTGCCTCATGGTTGAGGGGTAATAACTGTTCCTGAGCCTGGTGGTGTGGGTCCTGAGGCTCCTGTTCCTCCTGCCTGATGGTTGAGGTGTAATAACAGTTCCTGAACCTGGTGGTGTGGGTCCTGAGGCTCCTTTACCTCCGGCCTGATGATTGAGGGGTAATAACAGTTGCTGAACCTAGTGGTATGGCTCCTTAGGCTCCTGTACCTCCTGTCTGATTGTTGAGGGGTAATAACTGTTCCTGATCCTGGTGGTGTGGGTCTTGAGTCTCCTGTATCACCTGCCTGATTGTTGAGGGTAATAACTGTTCCTGAACCTGGTGGTGTGGGTCCTGAGGCTCCTGTACCTCCTGCTTGATTGTCGAGGGGTAATATATGTTCCTGAACCAGTTGTTGTCAGCCCTGAGGCACCTGTACCTCCTGCCTGATGGTGGAGGAGTAATAACCGTTCCTGAACCTGGTGGTGTGGGACCTGAGGCTCCTGCACCTCCTGTCTGATTGTTGAGGGGTAATAACTGTTCCTGAACCTGGTGCTGTGGGACCTGAGGCTCCTGCACCTCCTGTCTGATTGTTAAGGGGTAATAACTGTTCCTGAACCTGGTGGTGTGGGACCTGAGGCTCCTGTACGTCCTGCTCTGATGGTCGAGGGGTAATAACAGTTCCTGAACTTGGTGGTGTGGGTCCTGAAGCTCCTGTACCTCCTGTCTGATGGTCGAGGGGTAATAACAGTTCGTGAACCTGGTGGTGTGGGACCTGAGGCTCCTGTACCTCCTGCCTGATGGTTGAGGGGTAATAACTGTTCCTGAACCTGGTGGTGTGGGACCTGAGGCTCCTGCACCTCCTGTCTGATTGTTGAGGGGTAATAACTGTTCCTGAAGCTGGTGGTGTCGGTCCTGAGGCTCCTGTACCTCCTGCCTGATGGTTGATGGGTAATAACTGTTCCTGAACCTGGTGGTGTGGGTCCTGAGGCTCCTGTTCCTCCTGTCTGATGGTCGAGGGGTAATAACAGTTCGTGAACCTGGTGGTGTGGGACCTGAGGCTCCTGTACCTCCTGCCTGATGGTTGAGGGGTAATAACAATTCCTGAACCTGGTGGTGTGGGTCCTTAGGTTCCTGTACCTGCTGCCTGATGGTCGAGGAGTAATAACTGTTTCTGATCTTGTTGTTGTGAGCCCTGAGGCTCGTGTACCTCCTGCCTGATGGTTGACGGGTAATAACTGTTCCTGAGCCTGGTGGTGTGGGTCCTGAGGCTCCTGTTCCTCCTGCCTGATGGTTGAGGTGTAATAACTGTTCCTGAACCTGCTGGTGAGTGTCCTGAGGCTCCTGTACCACCTGCTGATGTTTATGGGGTAATAACTGTTCCAGAACCTGGTGCTGTGGGTCCTGAGGCTCCTGTAACTGCTGCCTGATGTTCGAGGGGTAATAACTGTTACTGAACCGGGTGGTGTGGGTCCTGAGGCTCCTGTACCTCCTGCCTGATGGTCGAGGGGTAATAACAGTTCCTGAACCTCGTGGTGTGGGTCCTGAGGCTCCTGTACCTCCTGCCTGATGGTCGAGGGGTAATAACTGTTCCTGAACCTGGCGGTGTGGGTTCTGAGACTTCTGTACCTCCTGCCTGATGGTTGAGGGGTAATAACTGTTCCTGAACCTGGTGGTGTGGGACCTGAGGCTCCTGTACCTCCTGCCTGATGGTCGAGGGGTAATAACAGTTCCTGAACCTGGTGGTGTGGGTCCTGAGGCTCCTGTACCTCCTGCCTGATGGTCGAGGGGTAATACCTGTTCCTGAACCTGGCGGTGTGGGTTCTGAGACTTCTGTACCTCCTGCCTGATGGTTGAGGGGTAATAACTGTTCCTGAACCTGGTGGTGTGGGACCTGAGGCTCCTGTACCTCCTGCCTGATGGTCGAGAGGTAATAACAGTTCCTGAACCTGGTGGTGTGGGTCCTGAGGCTCCTGTACCTCCTGTCTGATGTTTCAGGGGTAATAACTGTTCGTGAACCTGGTGGTGTGGGACCTGAGTCTCCTGTACCTCCTGCCTGATGTTTGAGGGGTAATAACAGTTCCTGAACCGGGTGGTGTGGGTCCTGAAGCTCCTGTACCTCCTGTTTGATGGTCGAGGGGTAATAACAGTTCGTGAACCTGGTGGTGTGGGACCTGAGGCTCCTGTACCTCCTGTCTGATTGTTGAGGGGTAATAACAGGTCCTGAACCTGGTGGTGTGGGTCCTGAGGCTCCTGTACCTCCTGCCTGATGGTCGACGGGTAATAACAGTTCCTGAACCTGCTGGTGAGTGTCCTGAGGCTCCTGTACCACCTGCTGATGTTTATGGGGTAATAACTGTTCCAGAACCTGGTGCTGTGGGTCCTGAGGCTCCTGTAACTGCTGCCTGATGTTCGAGGGGTAATAACTGTTACTGAACCGGGTGGTGTGGGTCCTGAGGCTCCTGTACCTCCTGCCTGATGGTCGAGGGGTAATAACAGTTCCTGAACCTCGTGGTGTGGGTCCTGAGGCTCCTGTACCTCCTGCCTGATGGTCGAGGGGTAATAACTGTTCCTGAACCTGGCGGTGTGGGTTCTGAGACTTCTGTACCTCCTGCCTGATGGTTGAGGGGTAATAACTGTTCCTGAACCTGGTGGTGTGGGACCTGAGGCTCCTGTACCTCCTGCCTGATGGTCGAGAGGTAATAACAGTTCCTGAACCTGGTGGTGTGGGTCCTGAGGCTCCTGTACCTCCTGTCTGATGTTTCAGGGGTAATAACTGTTCCTGAACCTGGTGGTGTGGGACCTGAGTCTCCTGTACCTCCTGCCTGATGTTTGAGGGGTAATAACAGTTCCTGAACCGGGTGGTGTGGGTCCTGAAGCTCCTGTACCTCCTGTTTGATGGTCGACGGGTAATTACAGTTCGTGAACCTGGTGGTGTGGGACCTGAGGCTCCTGTACCTCCTGTCTGATTGTTGAGGGGTAATAACAGTTCCTGAACCTGGTGGTGTGGGTCCTGAGGCTCCTGTACCTCCTGCCTGATGGTCGACGGGTAATAACAGTTCCTGAACCTGGTGGTGTGCGTCCTGGAGCTCCTGTACATCCTGTCTGATGGTCGAGGGGTAATAACAGTTCGTGAACCTGGTGGTGTGGAACCTGAGGTTCCTGTACCTCCTGTCTGATTGTTGAGGGGTAATAACAGTTCCTGAACCTGGTGGTGTGGGTCCTGAGGCTCCTGTACCTCCTGCCTGATGGTCGAGGGGTAATAACAGTTCGTGAACTTGGTGGTGTGGGACCTGAGGCTCCTGTACCTCCTGCCTGATGGTTGAGGGGTAATAACTGTTCCTGAACCTGGTGGTGTGGGACCTGAGGCTCCTGTACCTCCTGCCTGATGGTTGAGGGGTTATAACTGTTCCTGAACCTGGTGCTTTGGGTCCTGAGGCTCCTGTACCTCCTGCCTGATGGTCGAGGGGTAATAACAGTTCGTGAACCTGGTGGTGTGGGTCCTGAGGCTGCTGTACCTCCTGCCTGATGGTTGAGGGGTAATAACTGTTCCTGAACCTGGTGCTTTCGGTCCTGAGGCTCCTGTATCTCCTGCCTGATGGTCGAGGGGTAATAACGGTTCCTGAACCTAGTGGTATGGGTCCTTAGGCTCCTGTACCTCCTGTCTGATTGTTGAGGGGTAATAACAGTTCCTGAACTTGGTGGTGTGGGTCCTGAGGCTCCTGTACCTCCTGCCTGATGGTCGAGGAGTAATAACTGTTTCTGATCTTGTTGTTGTGAGCCCTGAGGCTCGTGTACCTCCTGCCTGATGGTTGAGGGGTAATAACTGTTCCTGAGCCTGGTGGTGTGGGTCCTGAGGCTCCTGTTCCTCCTGCTGATGGTTATGGGGTAATAACTGTTCCTGATCCTGGGGGTGTGGGTCTTGAGTCTCCTGTATCACCTGCCTGATTGTTGAGGGTAATAACTGTTCCTGAACCTGGTGGTGTGGGTCCTGAGGCTCCTGTACCTCCTGCTTGATTGTCGAGGGGTAATATATGTTCCTGAACCAGTTGTTGTGAGCCCTGAGGCACCTGTACCTCCTGCCTGATGGTGGAGGAGTAATAACCGTTCCTGAACCTGGTGGTGTGGGACTTGAGGCTCCTGCACCTCCTGTCTGATTGTTGAGGGGTAATAACTGTTCCTGAACCTGGTGGTGTGGGTCCTTGGCTCTTGTACCTCCTGCCTGATGGTCGAGGGGTAATAACAGTTCCTGAACCTGGTGGTGTGGCTCCTTAGGTTCCTGTACCTCCTGCTTGATGGTCGAGGGGTAATAACTGTTTCTGATCTTGTTGTTGTGAGCCCTGAGGCTCGGGTACCTCCTGCCTGATGGTTGAGGGGTAATAACTGTTCCTGAGCCTGGTGGTGTGGGTCCTGAGGCTCCTGTTCCTCCTGCGTGATGGTTGAGGTGCAATAACTGTTCCTGAACCTGGTGGTGTGGGTCCTGAGGCTCCTGTGCCTCCTGCCTGATGGTTATCGGGTAGTACCTGTTTCTGAACCTGGTGGTGTGGGTCCTGACGCTCCTGTACGTCCTGCTCTGATGGCTGAGGGGTAATAACTGTTCCTGAACCTGGTGGTGTGGATCCTGAGGCTCCTGTACCTCCTGCCTGAAGGTTAAGGGATAATAACTGATCCTGAACTTGGTGGTGTGGGTCCTGAGGCTCCTGTACCTCCTGTTTGATGGTTGAGGGCAATAACTGTTCCTCAACATGGTGGTGTGGGTCTTGAGGCTCCTGTACCTCCTGAGTGATGGGCGAGGGGTAATAACTGCTCCTGAAACTGGTGGTGTGGGTCCTGAGGCTCCTGTGCCTCCTGCCTGATGGTTATGGGGTAATACCTGTTTCTGAACCTGGTGGAGTGGGTCCTGAGGTTCCTGTACATCCTGTCCTGATGGTTGAGGGGTAATAACAGTTACTGAACCTGTTGGTGTGGTTCCTGAGGCTCCTGTACTTCCTGCCTGATGGTTGAGGGGTAATAACTGTTCCTGAACCTGGTGGTCTGGGTCCTGAGGCTCCTTTACCTCCTGCCTGATGGTTGAGAAGTAATAACTGTTCCTGAACCTGGTGGTGTGGATCCTGAGGCTCCTGTACCTGCTGCCTGATGGTTCAGGGTAATAACAGTTCCTGAACCTGGTGGTGTGGGTCCAGAGGCTCCTGTACCTCCTGATTGATGGTGGAGGGGTAATAACCATTCTGAACGTGGTGGTGTGGGTCCTGAGGCTGCTGTAACTCCTGCCAGATGGTCGAGGGTAATAACTGTTCCTGAACCTGGTGGTGTGGGACCTGAGGCTCCTGTACGTCCTGCTCTGATGGTCGAGGGGTAATAACAGTTGCTGAACCTGGTGGTGTGGGTCCTGAAGCTCTTGTACCTCCTGTCTGATGGTCGAGGGGTAATAACAGTTCGTGAACCTGGTGGTGTGGGACCTGAGGCTCCTGTACCTCCTGCCTGATGGTTGAGGGTAATAACTGTTCCTGAACCTGGTGGTGTGGGACCTGAGGCTCCTGCACCTCCTGTCTGATTGTTGAGGGGTAATAACTGTTCCTGAAGCTGGTGGTGTCGGTCCTGAGGCTCCTGTACCTCCTGCCTGATGGTTGATGGGTAATAACTGTTCCTGAACCTGGTGGTGTGGGTCCTGAGGCTCCTGTTCCTCCTGTCTGATGGTCGAGGGGTAATAACAGTTCGTGAACCTGGTGGTGTGGGACCTGAGGCTCCTGTACCTCCTGCCTGATGGTTGAGGGGTAATAACAATTCCTGAAACTGGTGGTGTGGGTCCTTAGGTTCCTGTACCTGCTGCCTGATGGTCGAGGAGTAATAACTGTTTCTGATCTTGTTGTTGTGAGCCCTGAGGCTCGTGTACCTCCTGCCTGATGGTTGACGGGTAATAACTGTTCCTGAGACTGGTGGTGTGGGTCCTGAGGCTCCTGTTCCTCCTGCCTGATGGTTGAGGTGTAATAACTGTTCCTGAACCTGCTGGTGAGTGTCCTGAGGCTCCTGTACCACCTGCTGATGTTTATGGGGTAATAACTGTTCCAGAACCTGGTGCTGTGGGTCCTGAGGCTCCTGTAACTGCTGCCTGATGTTCGAGGGGTAATAACTGTTACTGAACCGGGTGGTGTGGGTCCTGAGGCTCCTGTACCTCCTGCCTGATGGTCGAAGGGTAATAACAGTTCCTGAACCTCGTGGTGTGGGTCCTGAGGCTCCTGTACCTCCTGCCTGATGGTCGAGGGGTAATAACTGTTCCTGAACCTGGCGGTGTGGGTTCTGAGACTTCTGTACCTCCTGCCTGATGGTTGAGGGGTAATAACTGTTCCTGAACCTGGTGGTGTGGGACCTGAGGCTCCTGTACCTCCTGCCTGATGGTCGAGAGGTAATAACAGTTCCTGAACCTGGTGGTGTGGGTCCCTGAGGCTCCTGTACCTCCTGTCTGATGTTTCAGGGGTAATAACTGTTCGTGAACCTGGTGGTGTGGGACCTGAGTCTCCTGTACCTCCTGCCTGATGTTTGAGGGGTGATAACAGTTCCTGAACCGGGTGGTGTGGGTCCTGAAGCTCCTGTACCTCCTGTTTGATGGTCGAGGGGTAATAACAGTTCGTGAACCTGGTGGTGTGTGGGACCTGAGGCTCCTGTACCTCCTGCCTGATGGTTGAGGGGTAATAACTGTTCCTGAACCTGGTGGTGTGGGACCTGAGGCTCCTGCACCTCCTGTCTGATTGTTGAGGGGTAATAACAGTTCCTGAACCTGGTGGTGTGGGTCCTGAGGCTCCTGTACCTCCTGCCTGATGGTCGACGGGTAATAACAGTTCCTGAACCTGGTGGTGTGCGTCCTGGAGCTCCTGTACATCCTGTCTGATGGTCGAGGGGGTAATAACAGTTCGTGAACCTGGTGGTGTGGAACCTGAGGTTCCTGTACCTCCTGTCTGATGTTGAGGGGTAATAACAGTTCCTGAACCTGGTGGTGTGGGTCCTGAGGCTCCTGTACCTCCTGCCTGATGGTCGAGTGGTAATAACAGTTTGTGACTTGGTGGTGTGGGACCTGAGGCTCCTGTACCTCCTGCCTGATGGTTGAGGGGTAATAACTGTTCCTGAACCTGGTGGTGTGGGACCTGAGGCTCCTGTACCTCCTGCCTGATGGTTGAGGGGTTATAACTGTTCCTGAACCTGGTGCTTTGGGTCCTGAGGCTCCTGTACCTCCTGCCTGATGGTCGAGGGGTAATAACAGTTCGTGAACCTGGTGGTGTGGGTCCTGAGGCTCCTGTACCTCCTGCCTGATGGTTGAGGGGTAATAACTGTTCCTGAACCTGGTGCTTTCGGTCCTGAGGCTCCTGTATCTCCTGCCTGATGGTCGAGGGGTAATAACGGTTCCTGAACCTAGTGGTATGGGTCCATAGGCTCCTGTACCTCCTGTCTGATTGTTGAGGGGTAATAACAGTTCCTGAACTTGGTGGTGTGGGTCCTGAGGCTCCTGTAACTCCTGCCTAATGGTCGATAGGTAATAACAGTTCCTGAACATGGTGGTGTGGGTCCTGAGGGTCCTGTACCTCCTGCCTGATGGTTGAGGGGTAATAACTGTTCCTGAACCTAGTGGTGTGGGTCCCGAGGCTCCTGTACCTCCTGTTTGATGGTTGAGGGCAATAACTGTTCCTCAACATGGTGGTGTGTGTCCTGAGGCTCCTGTACCTCCTGAGTGATGGGCGAGGGGTAATAACTGCTCCTGAACCTGGCAGTGTGGGTCCTGAGGCTCCTTTACCTCCTGCCTGATGGTTCAGGGGTAATAACAGTTCCTGAACCTGGTTGTGTGGGTCCTGAGGCACCCGTACCTCCTACCTGATGGTTGAGGGGTAATAACTGTTCCCGAACCTGGTGGTATGGGTCCTGAGGCTCCTGTACCTCCTGCCTGATGGCCGAGGGGCAATCACTGTTCCTGAACGTGGTGGTGTGGGTCCTGAGTCTCCTGTGCCTCCTGCCTGATGGTTATCGGGTAGTACCTGTTTCTGAACCTGGTGGTGTGGGTCCTGAGGCTCCTGTACGTCCTGCTCTGATGGCTGAGGGGTAATAACTGTTCCTGAACCTGGTGGTGTGGATCCTGAGGCTCCTGTACCTCCTGCCTGAAGGTTAAGGGATAATAACTGATCCTGAACTTGGTGGTGTGGGTCCTGAGGCTCCTGTACCTCCTGTTTGATGGTTGAGGGCAATAACTGTTCCTCAACATGGTGGTGTGGGTCCTGAGGCTCCTGTACCTCCTGAGTGATGGGCGAGGGGTAATAACTGCTCCTGAAACTGGTGGTGTGGGTCCTGAGGCTCCTGTGCCTCCTGCCTGATGGTTATGGGGTAATACCTGTTTCTGAACCTGGTGGAGTGGGTCCTGAGGTTCCTGTACATCCTGTCTGATGGCTGAGGGGTAATAACAGTTACTGAACCTGTTGGTGTGGTTCCTGAGGCTCCTGTACTTCCTGCCTGATGGTTGAGGGGTAATAACTGTTCCTGAACCTGGTGGTCTGGGTCCTGAGGCTCCTTTACCTCCTGCCTGATGGTTGAGAAGTAATAACTGTTCCTGAACCTGGCGGTGTGGGTTCTGAGACTTCTGTACCTCCTGCCTGATGGTTGAGGGGTAATAACTGTTCCTGAACCTGGTGGTGTGGGACCTGAGGCTCCTGTACCTCCTGCCTGATGGTCGAGAGGTAATAACAGTTCCTGAACCTGGTGGTGTGGGTCCTGAGGCTCCTGTACCTCCTGTCTGATGTTTCAGGGGTAATAACTGTTCCTGAACCTGGTGGTGTGGGACCTGAGTCTCCTGTACCTCCTGCCTGATGTTTGAGGGGTAATAACAGTTCCTGAACCGGGTGGTGTGGGTCCTGAAGCTCCTGTACCTCCTGTTTGATGGTCGAGGGGTAATAACAGTTCGTGAACCTGGTGGTGTGGGACCTGAGGCTCCTGTACCTCCTGCCTGATGGTTGAGGGGTAATAACTGTTCCTGAACCTGGTGGTGTGGGACCTGAGGCTCCTGCACCTCCTGTCTGATTGTTGAGGGGTAATAACAGTTCCTGAACCTGGTGGTGTGGGTCCTGAGGCTCCTGTACCTCCTGCCTGATGGTCGACGGGTAAGAACAGTTCCTGAACCTGGTGGTGTGCGTCCTGGAGCTCCTGTACATCCTGTCTGATGGTCGAGGGGTAATAACAGTTCGTGAACCTGGTGGTGTGGAACCTGAGGTTCCTGTACCTCCTGTCTGATTGTTGAGGGGTAATAACAGTTCCTGAACCTGGTGGTGTGGGTCCTGAGGCTCCTGTACCTCCTGCCTGATGGTCGAGGGGTAATAACAGTTCGTGAACTTGGTGGTGTGGGACCTGAGGCTCCTGTACCTCCTGCCTGATGGTTGAGGGGTAATAACTGTTCCTGAACCTGGTGGTGTGGGACCTGAGGCTCCTGTACCTCCTGCCTGATGGTTGAGGGGTTATAACTGTTCCTGAACCTGGTGCTTTGGGTCCTGAGGCTCCTGTACCTCCTGCCTGATGGTCGAGGGGTAATAACAGTTCGTGAACCTGGTGGTGTGGGTCCTGAGGCTCCTGTACCTCCTGCCTGATGGTTGAGGGGTAATAACTGTTCCTGAACCTGGTGCTTTCGGTCCTGAGGCTCCTGTATCTCCTGCCTGATGGTCGAGGGGTAATAACGGTTCCTGAACCTAGTGGTATGGGTCCTTAGGCTCCTGTACCTCCTGTCTGATTGTTGAGGGGTAATAACAGTTCCTGAACTTGGTGGTGTGGGTCCTGAGGCTCCTGTACCTCCTGCCTGATGGTCGAGGAGTAATAACTGTTTCTGATCTTGTTGTTGTGAGCCCTGAGGCTCGTGTACCTCCTGCCTGATGGTTGAGGGGTAATAACTGTTCCTGAGCCTGGTGGTGTGGGTCCTGAGGCTCCTGTTCCTCCTGCTGATGGTTATGGGGTAATAACTGTTCCTGATCCTGGGGGTGTGGGTCTTGAGTCTCCTGTATCACCTGCCTGATTGTTGAGGGTAATAACTGTTCCTGAACCTGCTGGTGTGGGTCCTGAGGCTCCTGTACCTCCTGCTTGATTGTCAAGGGGTAATATATGTTCCTGAACCAGTTGTTGTGAGCCCTGAGGCACCTGTACCTCCTGCCTGATGGTGGAGGAGTAATAACCGTTCCTGAACCTGGTGGTGTGGGACTTGAGGCTCCTGCACCTCCTGTCTGATTGTTGAGGGGTAATAACTGTTCCTGAACCTGGTGGTGTGGGTCCTTGGCTCTTGTACCTCCTGCCTGATGGTCGAGGGGTAATAACAGTTCCTGAACCTGGTGGTGTGGCTCCTTAGGTTCCTGTACCTCCTGCTTGATGGTCGAGGGGTAATAACTGTTTCTGATCTTGTTGTTGTGAGCCCTGAGGCTCGGGTACCTCCTGCCTGATGGTTGAGGGGTAGTAACTGTTCCTGAGCCTGGTGGTGTGGGTCCTGAGGCTCCTGTTCCTCCTGCGTGATGGTTGAGGTGCAATAACTGTTCCTGAACCTGGTGGTGTGGGTCCTGAGGCTCCTGTGCCTCCTGCCTGATGGTTATGGGGTAATACCTGTTTCTGAACCTGGTGGTGTGGGTCCTGAGGCTCCTGTAACTCCTGCCTAATGGTCGATAGGTAATAACAGTTCCTGAACCTGGTGGTGTGGGTCCTGAGGGTCCTGTACCTCCTGCCTGATGGTTGAGGGGTAATAACTGTTCCTGAACCTAGTGGTGTGGGTCCTGAGGCTCCTGTACCTCCTGTTTGATGGTTGAGGGCAATAACTGTTCCTCAACATGGTGGTGTGGGTCCTGAGGCTCCTGTACCTCCTGAGTGATGGGCGAGGGGTAATAACTGCTCCTGAACCTGGCAGTGTGGGTCCTGAGGCTCCTTCACCTCCTGCCTGATGGTTCAGGGGTAATAACAGTTCCTGAACCTGGTTGTGTGGGTCCTGAGGCACCCGTACCTCCTACCTGATGGTTGAGGGGTAATAACTGTTCCCGAACCTGGTGGTATGGGTCCTGAGGCTCCTGTACCTCCTGCCTGATGGCCGAGGGGCAATCACTGTTCCTGAACGTGGTGGTGTGGGTCCTGAGGCTCCTGTGCCTCCTGCCTGATGGTTATCGGGTAGTACCTGTTTCTGAACCTGGTGGTGTGGGTCCTGAGGCTCCTGTACGTCCTGCTCTGATGGCTGAGGGGTAATAACTGTTCCTGAACCTGGTGGTGTGGATCCTGAGGCTCCTGTACCTCCTGCCTGAAGGTTAAGGGATAATAACTGATCCTGAACTTGGTGGTGTGGGTCCTGAGGCTCCTGTACCTCCTGTTTGATGGTTGAGGGCAATAACTGTTCCTCAACATGGTGGTGTGGGTCCTGAGGTTCCTGTACATCCTGTCTGATGGTTGAGGGGTAATAACAGTTACTGAACCTGTTGGTGTGGTTCCTGAGGCTCCTGTACTTCCTGCCTGATGGTTGAGGGGTAATAACTGTTCCTGAACCTGGTGGTCTGGGTCCTGAGGCTCCTTTACCTCCTGCCTGATGGTTGAGAAGTAATAACTGTTCCTGAACCTGGTGGTGTGGATCCTGAGGCTCCTGTACCTGCTGCCTGATGGTTCAGGGTAATAACAGTTCCTGAACCTGGTGGTGTGGGTCCAGAGGCTCCTGTACCTCCTGATTGATGGTGGAGGGGTAATAACCATTTCTGAACGTGGTGGTGTGGGTCCTGAGGCTGCTGTAACTCCTGCCAGATGGTCGAGGGGTAATAACTGTTCCTGAACCTGGTGGTGTGGGTCCTGAGGCTCCTGTACCTGCTGTCTGATGTTTCAGGGGTAATAACTGTTCCTGAACCTGGTGGTGTGGGACCTGAGTCTCCTGTACCTCCTGCCTTATGGTTGAGGGGTAATAACAGTTCCTGAACCTGTTGGTGTGGGTCCTGAAGCTCCTGTACCTCCTGTCTGATGGTCGAGGGGTAATAACAGTTCCTGAACCTGGTGGTGTGGCTCCTTAGGTTCCTGTACCTCCTGCTTGATGGTCGAGGGGTAATAACTGTTTCTGATCTTGTTGTTGTGAGCCCTGAGGCTCGGGTACCTCCTGCCTGATGGTTGAGGGGTAATAACTGTTCCTGAGCCTGGTGGTGTGGGTCCTGAGGCTCCTGTTCCTCCTGCGTGATGGTTGAGGTGTAATAACTGTTCCTGAACCTGGTGGTGTGGGTCCTGAGGCTCCTGTGCCTCCTGCCTGATGGTTATGGGGTAATACCTGTTTCTGAACCTGGTGGTGTGGGTCCTGAGGCTCCTGTAACTCCTGCCTAATGGTCGATAGGTAATAACAGTTCCTGAACCTGGTGGTGTGGGTCCTGAGGGTCCTGTACCTCCTGCCTGATGGTTGAGGGGTAATAACTGTTCCTGAACCTAGTGGTGTGGGTCCTGAGGCTCCTGTACCTCCTGTTTGATGGTTGAGGGCAATAACTGTTCCTCAACATGGTGGTGTGGGTCCTGAGGCTCCTGTACCTCCTGAGTGATGGGCGAGGGGTAATAACTGCTCCTGAACCTGGCAGTGTGGGTCCTGAGGCTCCTTTACCTCCTGCCTGATGGTTCAGGGGTAATAACAGTTCCTGAACCTGGTTGTGTGGGTCCTGAGGCACCCGTACCTCCTACCTGATGGTTGAGGGGTAATAACTGTTCCCGAACCTGGTGGTATGGGTCCTGAGGCTCCTGTACCTCCTGCCTGATGGCCGAGGGGCAATCACTGTTCCTGAACGTGGTGGTGTGGGTCCTGAGGCTCCTGTGCCTCCTGCCTGATGGTTATCGGGTAGTACCTGTTTCTGAACCTGGTGGTGTGGGTCCTGAGGCTCCTGTACGTCCTGCTCTGATGGCTGAGGGGTAATAACTGTTCCTGAACCTGGTGGTGTGGATCCTGAGGCTCCTGTACCTCCTGCCTGAAGGTTAAGGGATAATAACTGATCCTGAACTTGGTGGTGTGGGTCCTGAGGCTCCTGTACCTCCTGTTTGATGGGCGAGGGGTAATAACTGCTCCTGAAACTGGTGGTGTGGGTCCTGAGGCTCCTGTGCCTCCTGCCTGATGGTTATGGGGTAATACCTGTTTCTGAACCTGGTGGAGTGGGTCCTGAGGTTCCTGTACATCCTGTCTGATGGTTGAGGGGTAATAACAGTTACTGAACCTGTTGGTGTGGTTCCTGAGGCTCCTGTACTTCCTGCCTGATGGTTGAGGGGTAATAACTGTTCCTGAACCTGGTGGTCTGGGTCCTGAGGCTCCTTTACCTCCTGCCTGATGGTTGAGAAGTAATAACTGTTCCTGAACCTGGTGGTGTGGATCCTGAGGCTCCTGTACCTGCTGCCTGATGGTTCAGGGTAATAACAGTTCCTGAACCTGGTGGTGTGGGTCCAGAGGCTCCTGTACCTCCTGTCTGATGTTTCAGGGGTAATAACAGTTCCTGAACCTGGTGGTGTGGGACCTGAGGCTCCTGCACCTCCTGTCTGATTGTTGAGGGGTAATAACTGTTCCTGAACCTGGTGGTGTGGGACCTGAGGCTCCTGCACCTCCTGTCTGATTGTTGAGGGGTAATAACTGTTCCTGAGCCTGATGGTGTGGGACCTGAGGCTCCTGTACCTCCTGCCTGATGGTTGAGGGGTAATAACTGTTCCTGAACCTGGTGGTGTGGGACCTGAGACTCCTGTACGTCCTGCTCTGATGGTCGAGGGGTAATAACTGTTCCTGAACCTGGTGGTGTGGATCCTGAGGCTCCTGTACCTCCTGCCTGAAGGTTAAGGGATAATAACTGATCCTGAACTTGGTGGTGTGGGTCCTGAGGCTCCCGTACCTCCTGTTTGATGGTTGAGGGCAATAACTGTTCCTCAACATGGTGGTGTGGGTCCTGAGGCTCCTGTACCTCCTGAGTGATGGGCGAGGGGTAATAACTGCTCCTGAAACTGGTGGTGTGGGTCCTGAGGCTCCTGTGCCTCCTGCCTGATGGTTATGGGGTAATACCTGTTTCTGAACCTGGTGGAGTGGGTCCTGAGGTTCCTGTACATCCTGTCTGATGGTTGAGGGGTAATAACAGTTACTGAACCTGTTGGTGTGGTTCCTGAGGCTCCTGTACTTCCTGCCTGATGGTTGAGGGGTAATAACTGTTCCTGAACCTGGTGGTCTGGGTCCTGAGGCTCCTTTACCTCCTGCCTGATGGTTGAGAAGTAATAACTGTTCCTGAACCTGGTGGTGTGGATCCTGAGGCTCCTGTACCTGCTGCCTGATGGTTCAGGGTAATAACAGTTCCTGAACCTGGTGGTGTGGGTCCAGAGGCTCCTGTACCTCCTGATTGATGGTGGAGGGGTAATAACCATTTCTGAACGTGGTGGTGTGGGTCCTGAGGCTGCTGTAACTCCTGCCTGATGGTCGAGGGGTAATAACTGTTCCTGAACCTGGTGGTGTGGGTCCTGAGGCTCCTGTACCTGCTGTCTGATGTTTCAGGGGTAATAACTGTTCCTGAACCTGGTGGTGTGGGACCTGAGTCTCCTGTATCACCTGCCTGATTGTTGAGGGTAATAACTGTTCCTGAACCTGGTGGTGTGGGACCTGAGGCTCCTGCACCTCCTGTCTGATTGTTGAGGGGTAATAACTGTTCCTGAACCTGATGGTGTGGGACCTGAGGCTCCTGTACCTCCTGCCTGATGGTTGAGGGGTAATAACTGTTCCTGAACCTGGTGGTGTGGGTCCTGAGGCTCCTGTACCTGCTGTCTGATGTTTCAGGGGTAATAACCGTTCCTGAACCTGGTGGTGTGGGACCTGAGGCTCCTGCACCTCCTGTCTGATTCTTGAGGGGTAATAACTGTTCCTGAACCTGGTGGTGTGGGACCTGAGGCTCCTGCACCTCCTGTCTGATTGTTGAGGGGTAATAACTGTTCCTGAACCTGATGGTGTGGGACCTGAGGCTCCTGTACCTCCTGCCTGATGGTTGAGGGGTAATAACTGTTCCTGAACCTGGTGGTGTGGGACCTGAGGCTCCTGTACGTCCTGCTCTGATGGTCGAGGGGTAATAACAGTTCCTGAACCTGGTGGTGTGGGTCCTGAAGCTCCTGTACCTCCTGTCTGATGGTCGAGGGGTAATAACAGTTCATGAATCTGGTGGTGTGGGACCTGAGGCTCCTGTACATCCTGCCTGATGGTTGAGGGGTAATAACTGTTCCTGAACCTGGTGGTGTGGGACCTGAGGCTCCTGCACCTCCTGTCTGATTGTTGAGGGGTAATAACTGTTCCTGAACCTGGTGGTGTGGGACCTGAGGCTCCTGTACCTCCTGTTTGATGGTTGAGGGCAATAACTGTTCCTCAACATGGTGGTGTGGGTCCTGAGGCTCCTGTACCTCCTGAGTGATGGGCGAGGGGTAATAACTGCTCCTGAAACTGGTGGTGTGGGTCCTGAGGCTCCTGTGCCTCCTGCCTGATGGTTATGGGGTAATACCTGTTTCTGAACCTGGTGGAGTGGGTCCTGAGGTTCCTGTACATCCTGTCTGATGGTTGAGGGGTAATAACAGTTACTGAACCTGTTGGTGTGGTTCCTGAGGCTCCTGTACTTCCTGCCTGATGGTTGAGGGGTAATAACTGTTCCTGAACCTGGTGGTCTGGGTCCTGAGGCTCCTTTACCTCCTGCCTGATGGTTGAGAAGTAATAACTGTTCCTGAACCTGGTGGTGTGGATCCTGAGGCTCCTGTACCTGCTGCCTGATGGTTCAGGGTAATAACAGTTCCTGAACCTGGTGGTGTGGGTCCAGAGGCTCCTGTACCTCCTGATTGATGGTGGAGGGGTAATAACCATTTCTGAACGTGGTGGTGTGGGTCCTGAGGCTGCTGTAACTCCTGCCAGATGGTCGAGGGGTAATAACTGTTCCTGAACCTGGTGGTGTGGGTCCTGAGGCTCCTGTACCTGCTGTCTGATGTTTCAGGGGTAATAATTGTTCCTGAACCTGGTGGTGTGGGACCTGAGTCTCCTGTATCACCTGCCTGATTGTTGAGGGTAATAACTGTTCCTGAACCTGGTGGTGTGGGACCTGAGGCTCCTGCACCTCCTGTCTGATTGTTGAGGGGTAATAACTGTTCCTGAACCTGATGGTGTGGGACCTGAGGCTCCTGTACCTCCTGCCTGATGGTTGAGGGGTAATAACTGTTCCTGAACCTGGTGGTGTGGGTCCTGAGGCTCCTGTACCTGCTGTCTGATGTTTCAGGGGTAATAACCGTTCCTGAACCTGGTGGTGTGGGACCTGAGGCTCCTGCACCTCCTGTCTGATTCTTGAGGGGTAATAACTGTTCCTGAACCTGGTGGTGTGGGACCTGAGGCTCCTGCACCTCCTGTCTGATTGTTGAGGGGTAATAACTGTTCCTGAACCTGATGGTGTGGGACCTGAGGCTCCTGTACCTCCTGCCTGATGGTTGAGGGGTAATAACTGTTCCTGAACCTGGTGGTGTGGGACCTGAGGCTCCTGTACGTCCTGCTCTGATGGTCGAGGGGTACGAACAGTTCCTGAACCTGGTGGTGTGTGTCCTGAAGCTCCTGTACCTCCTGTCTGATGGTCGAGGGGTAATAACAGTTCGTGAATCTGGTGGTGTGGGACCTGAGGCTCCTGTACCTCCTGCCTGATGGTTGAGGGGTAATAACTGTTCCTGAACCTGGTGGTGTGGGACCTGAGGCTCCTGCACCTCCTGTCTGATTGTTGAGGGGTAATAACTGTTCCTGAACCTTGTGGTGTGGGACCTGAGGCTCCTGTACCTCCTGTTTGATGGTTGAGGGCAATAACTGTTCCTCAACATGGTGGTGTGGGTCCTGAGGCTCCTGTACCTCCTGAGTGATGGGCGAGGGGTAATAACTGCTCCTGAAACTGGTGGTGTGGGTCCTGAGGCTCCTGTGCCTCCTCCCTGATGGTTATGGGGTAATACCTGTTTCTGAACCTGGTGGAGTGGGTCCTGAGGTTCCTGTACATCCTGTCTGATGGTTGAGGGGTAATAACAGTTACTGAACCTGTTGGTGTGGTTCCTGAGGCTCCTGTACTTCCTGCCTGATGGTTGAGGGGTAATAACTGTTCCTGAACCTGGTGGTCTGGGTCCTGAGGCTCCTTTACCTCCTGCCTGATGGTTGAGAAGTAATAACTGTTCCTGAACCTGGTGGTGTGGATCCTGAGGCTCCTGTACCTGCTGCCTGATGGTTCAGGGTAATAACAGTTCCTGAACCTGGTGGTGTGGGTCCAGAGGCTCCTTTACCTGCTGTCTGATGTTTCAGGGGTAATAACCGTTCCTGAATCTGGTGGTGTGGGACCTGAGGCTCCTGCACCTCCTGTCTGATTGTTGAGGGGTAATAACTGTTCCTGAACCTGGTGGTGTGGGACCTGAGGCTCCTGCACCTCCTGTCTGATTGTTGAGGGGTAATAACTGTTCCTGAACCTGATGGTGTGGGACCTGAGGCTCCTGTACCTCCTGCCTGATGGTTGAGGGGTAATAACTGTTCCTGAACCTGGTGGTGTGGGACCTGAGGCTCCTGTACGTCCTGCTCTGATGGTCGAGGGGTAATAACAGTTCCTGAACCTGGTGGTGTGGGTCCTGAAGCTCCTGTACCTCCTGTCTGATGGTCGAGGGGTAATAACAGTTCATGAATCTGGTGGTGTGGGACCTGAGGCTCCTGTACCTCCTGCCTGATGGTTGAGGGGTAATAACTGTTCCTGAACCTGGTGGTGTGGGACCTGAGGCTCCTGCACCTCCTGTCTGATTGTTGAGGGGTAATAACTGTTCCTGAACCTGGTGGTGTGGGACCTGAGGCTCCTGTACCTCCTGTTTGATGGTTGAGGGCAATAACTGTTCCTCAACATGGTGGTGTGGGTCCTGAGGCTCCTGTACCTCCTGAGTGATGGGCGAGGGGTAATAACTGCTCCTGAAACTGGTGGTGTGGGTCCTGAGGCTCCTGTGCCTCCTGCCTGATGGTTATGGGGTAATACCTGTTTCTGAACCTGGTGGAGTGGGTCCTGAGGTTCCTGTACATCCTGTCTGATGGTTGAGGGGTAATAACAGTTACTGAACCTGTTGGTGTGGTTCCTGAGGCTCCTGTACTTCCTGCCTGATGGTTGAGGGGTAATAACTGTTCCTGAACCTGGTGGTCTGGGTCCTGAGGCTCCTTTACCTCCTGCCTGATGGTTGAGAAGTAATAACTGTTCCTGAACCTGGTGGTGTGGATCCTGAGGCTCCTGTACCTGCTGCCTGATGGTTCAGGGTAATAACAGTTCCTGAACCTGGTGGTGTGGGTCCAGAGTCTCCTGTACCTCCTGATTGATGGTGGAAGGGTAATAACCATTTCTGAACGTGGTGGTGTGGGTCCTGAGGCTGCTGTAACTCCTGCCAGATGGTCGAGGGGTAATAACTGTTCCTGAACCTGGTGGTGTGGGTCCTGAGGCTCCTGTACCTGCTGTCTGATGTTTCAGGGGTAATAACTGTTCCTGAACCTGGTGGTGTGGGACCTGAGTCTCCTGTATCACCTGCCTGATTGTTGAGGGTAATAACTGTTCCTGAACCTGGTGGTGTGGGACCTGAGGCTCCTGCACCTCCTGTCTGATTGTTGAGGGGTAATAACTGTTCCTGAACCTGATGGTGTGGGACCTGAGGCTCCTGTACCTCCTGCCTGATGGTTGAGGGGTAATAACTGTTCGTGAACCTGGTGGTGTGGGTCCTGAGGCTCCTGTACCTGCTGTCTGATGTTTCAGGGGTAATAACCGTTCCTGAACCTGGTGGTGTGGGACCTGAGGCTCCTGCACCTCCTGTCTGATTGTTGAGGGGTAATAACTGTTCCTGAACCTGGTGGTGTGGGACCTGAGGCTCCTGCACCTCCTGTCTGATTGTTGAGGGGTAATAACTGTTCCTGAACCTGATGGTGTGGGACCTGAGGCTCCTGTACCTCCTGCCTGATGGTTGAGGGGTAATAACTGTTCCTGAACCTGGTGGTGTGGGACCTGAGGCTCCTGTACGTCCTGCTCTGATGGTCGAGGGGTAATAACAGTTCCTGAACCTGGTGGTGTGTGTCCTGAAGCTCCTGTACCTCCTGTCTGATGGTCGAGGGGTAATAACAGTTCGTGAATCTGGTGGTGTGGGACCTGAGGCTCCTGTACCTCCTGCCTGATGGTTGAGGGGTAATAACTGTTCCTGAACCTGGTGGTGTGGGACCTGAGGCTCCTGCACCTCCTGTCTGATTGTTGAGGGGTAATAACTGTTCCTGAACCTGGTGGTGTGGGACCTGAGGCTCCTGTACCTCCTGTTTGATGGTTGAGGGCAATAACTGTTCCTCAACATGGTGGTGTGGGTCCTGAGGCTCCTGTACCTCCTGAGTGATGGGCGAGGGGTAATAACTGCTCCTGAAACTGGTGGTGTGGGTCCTGAGGCTCCTGTGCCTCCTGCCTGATGGTTATGGGGTAATACCTGTTTCTGAACCTGGTGGAGTGGGACCTGAGGCTCCTGTACCTCCTGCCTGATGGTTGAGGGGTAATAACTGTTCCTGAACCTGGTGGTGTGGGACCTGAGGCTCCTGCACCTCCTGTCTGATTGTTGAGGGGTAATAACTGTTTCTGAACCTGGTGGTGTGGGACCTGAGGCTCCTGTACCTCCTGTTTGATGGTTGAGGGCAATAACTGTTCCTCAACATGGTGGTGTGGGTCCTGAGGCTCCTGTACCTCCTGAGTGATGTGCGAGGGGTAATAACTGCTCCTGAAACTGGTGGTGTGGGTCCTGAGGCTCCTGTGCCTCCTGCGTGATGGTTATGGGGTAATACCTGTTTCTGAACCTGGTGGAGTGGGTCCTGAGGTTCCTGTACATCCTGTCTGATGGTTGAGGGGTAATAACAGTTACTGAACCTGTTGGTGTGTTTCCTGAGGCTCCTGTACTTCCTGCCTGATGGTTGAGGGGTAATAACTGTTCCTGAACCTGGTGGTCTGGGTCCTGAGGCTCCTTTACCTCCTGCCTGATGGTTGAGAAGTAATAACTGTTCCTGAACCTGGTGGTGTGGATCCTGAGGCTCCTGTACCTGCTGCCTGATGGTTCAGGGTAATAACAGTTCCTGAACCTGGTGGTGTGGGTCCAGAGGCTCCTGTACCTCCTGATTGATGGTGGAGGGGTAATAACCATTTCTGAACGTGGTGGTGTGGGTCCTGAGGCTGCTGTAACTCCTGCCAGATGGTCGAGGGGTAATAACTGTTCCTGAACCTGGTGGTGTGGGTCCTGAGGCTCCTGTACCTGCTGTCTGATGTTTCAGGGGTAATAACTGTTCCTGAACCTGGTGGTGTGGGACCTGAGTCTCCTGTATCACCTGCCTGATTGTTGAGGGTAATAACTGTTCCTGAACCTGGTGGTGTGGGACCTGAGGCTCCTGCACCTCCAGTCTGATTGTTGAGGGGTAATAACTGTTCCTGAACCTGATGGTGTGGGACCTGAGGCTCCTGTACCTCCTGCCTGATGGTTGAGGGGTAATAACTGTTCCTGAACCTGGTGGTGTGGGTCCTGAGGCTCCTGTACCTGCTGTCTGATGTTTCAGGGGTAATAACCGTTCCTGAACCTGGTGGTGTGGGACCTGAGGCTCCTGCACCTCCTGTCTGATTGTTGAGGGGTAATAACTGTTCCTGAACCTGGTGGTGTGGGACCTGAGGCTCCTGCACCTCCTGTCTGATTGTTGAGGGGTAATAACTGTTCCTGAACCTGATGGTGTGGGACCTGAGGCTCCTGTACCTCCTGCCTGATGGTTGAGGGGTAATAACTGTTCCTGAACCTGGTGGTGTGGGACCTGAGGCTCCTGTACGTCCTGCTCTGATGGTCGAGGGGTAATAACAGTTCCTGAACCTGGTGGTGTGTGTCCTGAAGCTCCTGTACCTCCTGTCTGATGGTCGAGGGGTAATAACAGTTCGTGAATCTGGTGGTGTGGGACCTGAGGCTCCTGTACCTCCTGCCTGATGGTTGAGGGGTAATAACTGTTCCTGAACCTGGTGGTGTGGGACCTGAGGCTCCTGCACCTCCTGTCTGATTGTTGAGGGGTAATAACTGTTCCTGAACCTGGTGGTGTGGGACCTGAGGCTCCTGTACCTCCTGTTTGATGGTTGAGGGCAATAACTGTTCCTCAACATGGTGGTGTGGGTCCTGAGGCTCCTGTACCTCCTGAGTGATGGGCGAGGGGTAATAACTGCTCCTGAAACTGGTGGTGTGGGTCCTGAGGCTCCTGTGCCTCCTGCCTGATGGTTATGGGGTAATACCTGTTTCTGAACCTGGTGGAGTGGGTCCTGAGGTTCCTGTACATCCTGTCTGATGGTTGAGGGGTAATAACAGTTACTGAACCTGTTGGTGTGGTTCCTGAGGCTCCTGTACTTCCTGCCTGATGGTTGAGGGGTAATAACTGTTCCTGAACCTGGTGGTCTGGGTCCTGAGGCTCCTTTACCTCCTGCCTGATGGTTGAGAAGTAATAACTGTTCCTGAACCTGGTGGTGTGGATCCTGAGGCTCCTGTACCTGCTGCCTGATGGTTCAGGGTAATAACAGTTCCTGAACCTGGTGGTGTGGGTCCAGAGGCTCCTGTACCTCCTGATTGATGGTGGAGGGGTAATAACCATTTCTGAACGTGGTGGTGTGGGTCCTGAGGCTGCTGTAACTCCTGCCAGATGGTCGAGGGGTAATAACTGTTCCTGAACCTGGTGGTGTGGGTCCTGAGGCTCCTGTACCTGCTGTCTGATGTTTCAGGGGTAATAACTGTTCCTGAACCTGGTGGTGTGGGACCTGAGTCTCCTGTACCTCCTGCCTGATGGTTGAGGGGTAATAACAGTTCCTGAACCTGTTGGTGTGGGTCCTGAAGCTCCTGTACCTCCTGTCTGATGGTCGAGGGGTAATAACAGTTCCTGAACCTGGTGGTGTGGCTCCTTAGGTTCCTGTACCTCCTGCTTGATGGTCGAGGGGTAATAACTGTTTCTGATCTTGTTGTTGTGAGCCCTGAGGCTCGGGTACCTCCTGCCTGATGGTCGAGGGGTAATAACAGTTCCTGAACCTGGTGGTGTGTGTCCTGAAGCTCCTGTACCTCCTGTCTGATGGTCGAGGGGTAATAACAGTTCGTGAATCTGGTGGTGTGGGACCTGAGGCTCCTGTACCTCCTGCCTGATGGTTGAGGGGTAATAACTGTTCCTGAACCTGGTGGTGTGGGACCTGAGGCTCCTGCACCTCCTGTCTGATTGTTGAGGGGTAATAACTGTTCCTGAACCTGGTGGTGTGGGACCTGAGGCTCCTGTACCTCCTGTTTGATGGTTGAGGGCAATAACTGTTCCTCAACATGGTGGTGTGGGTCCTGAGGCTCCTGTACCTCCTGAGTGATGGGCGAGGGGTAATAACTGCTCCTGAAACTGGTGGTGTGGGTCCTGAGGCTCCTGTGCCTCCTGCCTGATGGTTATGGGGTAATACCTGTTTCTGAACCTGGTGGAGTGGGTCCTGAGGTTCCTGTACATCCTGTCTGATGGTTGAGGGGTAATAACAGTTACTGAACCTGTTGGTGTGGTTCCTGAGGCTCCTGTACTTCCTGCCTGATGGTTGAGGGGTAATAACTGTTCCTGAACCTGGTGGTCTGGGTCCTGAGGCTCCTTTACCTCCTGCCTGATGGTTGAGAAGTAATAACTGTTCCTGAACCTGGTGGTGTGGATCCTGAGGCTCCTGTACCTGCTGCCTGATGGTTCAGGGTAATAACAGTTCCTGAACCTGGTGGTGTGGGTCCAGAGGCTCCTGTACCTGCTGTCTGATGTTTCAGGGGTAATAACCGTTCCTGAACCTGGTGGTGTGGGACCTGAGGCTCCTGCACCTCCTGTCTGATTGTTGAGGGGTAATAACTGTTCCTGAACCTGGTGGTGTGGGACCTGAGGCTCCTGCACCTCCTGTCTGATTGTTGAGGGGTAATAACTGTTCCTGAACCTGATGGTGTGGGACCTGAGGCTCCTGTACCTCCTGCCTGATGGTTGAGGGGTAATAACTGTTCCTGAACCTGGTGGGGTGGGACCTGAGGCTCCTGTACGTCCTGCTCTGATGGTCGAGGGGTAATAACAGTTCCTGAACCTGGTGGTGTGGGTCCTGAAGCTCCTGTACCTCCTGTCTGATGGTCGAGGGGTAATAACAGTTCATGAATCTGGTGGTGTGGGACCTGAGGCTCCTGTACCTCCTGCCTGATGGTTGAGGGGTAATAACTGTTCCTGAACCTGGTGGTGTGGGACCTGAGGCTCCTGCACCTCCTGTCTGATTGTTGAGGGGTAATAACTGTTTCTGAACCTGGTGGTGTGGGACCTGAGGCTCCTGTACCTCCTGTTTGATGGTTGAGGGCAATAACTGTTCCTCAACATGGTGGTGTGGGTCCTGAGGCTCCTGTACCTCCTGAGTGATGTGCGAGGGGTAATAACTGCTCCTGAAACTGGTGGTGTGGGTCCTGAGGCTCCTGTGCCTCCTGCGTGATGGTTATGGGGTAATACCTGTTTCTGAACCTGGTGGAGTGGGTCCTGAGGTTCCTGTACATCCTGTCTGATGGTTGAGGGGTAATAACAGTTACTGAACCTGTTGGTGTGGTTCCTGAGGCTCCTGTACTTCCTGCCTGATGGTTGAGGGGTAATAACTGTTCCTGAACCTGGTGGTCTGGGTCCTGAGGCTCCTTTACCTCCTGCCTGATGGTTGAGAAGTAATAACTGTTCCTGAACCTGGTGGTGTGGATCCTGAGGCTCCTGTACCTGCTGCCTGATGGTTCAGGGTAATAACAGTTCCTGAACCTGGTGGTGTGGGTCCAGAGGCTCCTGTACCTCCTGATTGATGGTGGAGGGGTAATAACCATTTCTGAACGTGGTGGTGTGGGTCCTGAGGCTGCTGTAACTCCTGCCAGATGGTCGAGGGGTAATAACTGTTCCTGAACCTGGTGGTGTGGGTCCTGAGGCTCCTGTACCTGCTGTCTGATGTTTCAGGGGTAATAACTGTTCCTGAACCTGGTGGTGTGGGACCTGAGTCTCCTGTATCACCTGCCTGATTGTTGAGGGTAATAACTGTTCCTGAACCTGGTGGTGTGGGACCTGAGGCTCCTGCACCTCCTGTCTGATTGTTGAGGGGTAATAACTGTTCCTGAACCTGATGGTGTGGGACCTGAGGCTCCTGTACCTCCTGCCTGATGGTTGAGGGGTAATAACTGTTCCTGAACCTGGTGGTGTGGGTCCTGAGGCTCCTGTACCTGCTGTCTGATGTTTCAGGGGTAATAACCGTTCCTGAACCTGGTGGTGTGGGACCTGAGGCTCCTGCACCTCCTGTCTGATTGTTGAGGGGTAATAACTGTTCCTGAACCTGGTGGTGTGGGACCTGAGGCTCCTGCACCTCCTGTCTGATTGTTGAGGGGTAATAACTGTTCCTGAACCTGATGGTGTGGGACCTGAGGCTCCTGTACCTCCTGCCTGATGGTTGAGGGGTAATAACTGTTCCTGAACCTGGTGGTGTGGGACCTGAGGCTCCTGTACGTCCTGCTCTGATGGTCGAGGGGTAATAACAGTTCCTGAACCTGGTGGTGTGTGTCCTGAAGCTCCTGTACCTCCTGTCTGATGGTCGAGGGGTAATAACAGTTCGTGAATCTGGTGGTGTGGGACCTGAGGCTCCTGTACCTCCTGCCTGATGGTTGAGGGGTAATAACTGTTCCTGAACCTGGTGGTGTGGGACCTGAGGCTCCTGCACCTCCTGTCTGATTGTTGAGGGGTAATAACTGTTCCTGAACCTGGTGGTGTGGGACCTGAGGCTCCTGTACCTCCTGTTTGATGGTTGAGGGCAATAACTGTTCCTCAACATGGTGGTGTGGGTCCTGAGGCTCCTGTACCTCCTGAGTGATGGGCGAGGGGTAATAACTGCTCCTGAAACTGGTGGTGTGGGTCCTGAGGCTCCTGTGCCTCCTGCCTGATGGTTATGGGGTAATACCTGTTTCTGAACCTGGTGGAGTGGGTCCTGAGGTTCCTGTACATCCTGTCTGATGGTTGAGGGGTAATAACAGTTACTGAACCTGTTGGTGTGGTTCCTGAGGCTCCTGTACTTCCTGCCTGATGGTTGAGGGGTAATAACTGTTCCTGAACCTGGTGGTCTGGGTCCTGAGGCTCCTTTACCTCCTGCCTGATGGTTGAGAAGTAATAACTGTTCCTGAACCTGGTGGTGTGGATCCTGAGGCTCCTGTACCTGCTGCCTGATGGTTCAGGGTAATAACAGTTCCTGAACCTGGTGGTGTGGGTCCAGAGGCTCCTGTACCTCCTGATTGATGGTGGAGGGGTAATAACCATTTCTGAACGTGGTGGTGTGGGTCCTGAGGCTGCTGTAACTCCTGCCAGATGGTCGAGGGGTAATAACTGTTCCTGAACCTGGTGGTGTGGGTCCTGAGGCTCCTGTACCTGCTGTCTGATGTTTCAGGGGTAATAACTGTTCCTGAACCTGGTGGTGTGGGACCTGAGTCTCCTGTACCTCCTGCCTGATGGTTGAGGGGTAATAACAGTTCCTGAACCTGTTGGTGTGGGTCCTGAAGCTCCTGTACCTCCTGTCTGATGGTCGAGGGGTAATAACAGTTCCTGAATCTGGTGGTGTGGCTCCTTAGGTTCCTGTACCTCCTGCTTGATGGTCGAGGGGTAATAACTGTTTCTGATCTTGTTGTTGTGAGCCCTGAGGCTCGGGTTCCTCCTGCCTGATGGTTGAGGGGTAATAACTGTTCCTGAGCCTGGTGGTGTGGGTCCTGAGGCTCCTGTTCCTCCTGCGTGATGGTTGAGGTGTAATAACTGTTCCTGAACCTGGTGGTGTGGGTCCTGAGGCTCCTGTGCCTCCTGCCTGATGGTTATGGGGTAATACCTGTTTCTGAACCTGGTGGTGTGGGTCCTGAGGCTCCTGTAACTCCTGTCTGATTGTTGAGGGGTAATAACTGTTCCTGAAGCTGGTGGTGTCGGTCCTGAGGCTCCTGTACCTCCTGCCTGATGGTTGATGGGTAATAACTGTTCCTCAACATGGTGGTGTGGGTCCTGAGGCTCCTGTACCTCCTGAGTGATGGGCGAGGGGTAATAACTGCTCCTGAACCTGGCAGTGTGGGTCCTGAGGCTCCTTTACCTCCTGCCTGATGGTTCAGGGGTAATAACAGTTCCTGAACCTGGTTGTGTGGGTCCTGAGGAACCCGTACCTCCTACCTGATGGTTGAGGGGTAATAACTGTTCCCGAACCTGGTGGTATGGGTCCTGAGGCTCCTGTACCTCCTGCCTGATGGCCGAGGGGCAATCACTGTTCCTGAACGTGGTGGTGTGGGTCCTGAGGCTCCTGTGCCTCCTGCCTGATGGTTATCGGGTAGTACCTGTTTCTGAACCTGGTGGTGTGGGTCCTGAGGCTCCTGTACGTCCTGCTCTGATGGCTGAGGGGTAATAACTGTTCCTGAACCTGGTGGTGTGGATCCTGAGGCTCCTGTACCTCCTGCCTGAAGGTTAAGGGATAATAACTGATCCTGAACTTGGTGGTGTGGGTCCTGAGGCTCCTGTACCTCCTGTTTGATGGTTGAGGGCAATAACTGTTCCTCAACATGGTGGTGTGGGTCCTGAGGCTCCTGTACCTCCTGAGTGATGGGCGAGGGGTAATAACTGCTCCTGAAACTGGTGGTGTGGGTCCTGAGGCTCCTGTGCCTCCTGCCTGATGGTTATGGGGTAATACCTGTTTCTGAACCTGGTGGAATGGGTCCTGAGTTTCCTGTACATCCTGTCTGATGGTTGAGGGGTAATAACAGTTACTGAACCTGTTGGTGTGGTTCCTGAGGCTCCTGTACTTCCTGCCTGATGGTTGAGGGGTAATAACTGTTCCTGAACCTGGTGGTCTGGGTCCTGAGGCTCCTTTACCTCCTGCCTGATGGTTGAGAAGTAATAACTGTTCCTGAACCTGGTGGTGTGGATCCTGAGGCTCCTGTACCTGCTGCCTGATGGTTCAGGGTAATAACAGTTCCTGAACCTGGTGGTGTGGGTCCAGAGGCTCCTGTACCTCCTGATTGATGGTGGAGGGGTAATAACCATTTCTGAACGTGGTGGTGTGGGTCCTGAGGCTGCTGTAACTCCTGCCAGATGGTCGAGGGGTAATAACTGTTCCTGAACCTGGTGGTGTGGGTCCTGAGGCTCCTGTACCTGCTGTCTGATGTTTCAGGGGTAATAACTGTTCCTCAACCTGGTGGTGTGGGACCTGAGTCTCCTGTACCTCCTGCCTGATGGTTGAGGGGTAATAACAGTTCCTGAACCTGTTGGTGTGGGTCCTGAAGCTCCTGTACCTCCTGTCTGATGGTTGAGGGGTAATAACAGTTCCTGAACCTGGTGGTGTGGGTCCTGAGGCTCCTGTACCTCCTGCCTGATGGTCGAGGGGTAATAACAGTTCCTGAACCTGGTGGTGTGGGTCCTTAGGTTCCTGTAGCTCCTGCTTGATGGTCGAGGGGTAATAACTGTTTCTGATCTTGTTGTTGTGAGCCCTGAGGCTCGTGTACCTCCTGCCTGATGGTTGAGGGGTAATAACTGTTCCTGAGCCTGGTGGTGTGGGTCCTGAGGCTCCTGTTCCTCCTGCCTGATGGTTGAGGTGTAATAACAGTTCCTGAACCTGGTGGTGTGGGTCCTGAGGCTCCTTTACCTCCGGCCTGATGATTGAGGGGTAATAACAGTTGCTGAACCTAGTGGTATGGGTCCTTAGGCTCCTGTACCTCCTGTCTGATTGTTGAGGGGTAATAACAGTTCCTGAACTTGGTGGTGTGGGTCCTGAGGCTCCTGTACCTCCTGCCTGATGGTCGAGGAGTAATAACTGTTTCTGATCTTGTTGTTGTGAGCCCTGAGGCTCGTGTTCCTCCTGCCTGATGGTTGAGGGGTAATAACTGTTCCTGAGCCTTGTGGTGTGGGTCCTGAGGCTCCTGTTCCTCCTGCTGATGGTTATGGGGTAATAACTGTTCCTGATCCTGGTGGTGTGGGTCTTGAGTCTCCTGTATCACCTGCCTGATTGTTGAGGGTAATAACTGTTCCTGAACCTGGTGGTGTGGCTCCTGAGGCTCCTGTACCTCCTGCTTGATTGTCGAGGGGTAATATATGTTCCTGAACCAGTTGTTGTGAGCCCTGAGGCACCTGTACCTCCTGCCTGATGGTGGAGGAGTAATAACCGTTCCTGAACCTGGTGGTGTGGGACCTGAGGCTCCTGCACCTCCTGTCTGATTGTTGAGGGGTAATAACTGTTCCTGAACCTGGTGGTGTGGGACCTGAGGCTCCTGCACCTCCTGTCTGATTGTTGAGGGGTAATAACTGTTCCTGAACCTGATGGTGTGGGACCTGAGGCTCCTGTACCTCCTGCCTGATGGTTGAGGGGTAATAACTGTTCCTGAACCTGGTGGTGTGGGACCTAAGGCTCCTGTACGTCCTGCTCTGATGGTCGAGGGGTAATAACAGTTCCTGAACCTGGTGGTGTGGGTCCTGAAGCTCCTGTACCTCCTGTCTGATGGTCGAGGGGTAATAACAGTTCGTGAATCTGGTGGTGTGGGACCTGAGGCTCCTGTACCTCCTGCCTGATGGTTGAGGGGTAATAACTATTCCTGAACCTAGTGGTGTGGGACCTGAGGCTCCTGCACCTCCTGTCTGATTGTTGAGGGGTAATAACTGTTCCTGAAGCTGGTGGTGTCGGTCCTGAGGCTCCTGTACCTCCTGCCTGATGGTTGAGGGGTAATAACTGTTCCTGAACCTGGTGGTGTGAGTCCTGAGGCTCCTGTACCTCGTGCCTGATGGTCGAGGGGTAATAACAGTTCCTGAACCTGGTGGTGTGGGTCCTGAAGCTCCGGTACCTCCTGTCTGATGGTTGAGGGGTAATAACTGTTCCTGAACCTGGTGGTGTGGGACCTGAGGCTCCTGCACCTCCTGTCTGATTGTTGAGGGGTAATAACAGTTCCTGAACCTGGTGGTGTGGGACCTGAGGCTCCTGTTCCTCCTGTCTGATGGTCGAGGAGTAATAACTGTTTCTGATCTTGTTGTTGTGAGCCCTGAGGCTCGTGTTCCTCCTGCCTGATGGTTGAGGGGTAATAACTGTTCCTGAGCCTTGTGGTGTGGGTCCTGAGGCTCCTGTTCCTCCTGCTGAT
Organism: Mobula birostris; assembly: GCF_030028105.1. Taxonomy (NCBI): domain Eukaryota; kingdom Metazoa; phylum Chordata; class Chondrichthyes; order Myliobatiformes; family Myliobatidae; genus Mobula; species Mobula birostris. The sequence goes on along the minus strand of NC_092374.1, from coordinate 4,784,593 downwards.
GGTTATGGGGTAATAACTGTTCCTGATCCTGGTGGTGTGGGTCTTGAGTCTCCTGTATCACCTGCCTGATTGTTGAGGGTAATAACTGTTCCTGAACCTGGTGGTGTGGCTCCTGAGGCTCCTGTACCTCCTGCTTGATTGTCGAGGGGTAATATATGTTCCTGAACCAGTTGTTGTGAGCCCTGAGGCACCTGTACCTCCTGCCTGATGGTGGAGGAGTAATAACTGTTCCTGAACCTGGTGGTGTGGATCCTGAGGCTCCTGTACCTGCTGCCTGATGGTTCAGGGTAATAACAGTTCCTGAACCTGGTGGTGTGGGTCCAGAGGCTCCTGTACCTCCTGATTGATGGTGGAGGGGTAATAACCATTTCTGAACGTGGTGGTGTGGGTCCTGAGGCTGCTGTAACTCCTGCCAGATGGTCGAGGGGTAATAACTGTTCCTGAACCTGGTGGTGTGGGTCCTGAGGCTCCTGTACCTGCTGTCTGATGTTTCAGGGGTAATAACTGTTCCTCAACCTGGTGGTGTGGGACCTGAGTCTCCTGTACCTCCTGCCTGATGGTTGAGGGGTAATAACAGTTCCTGAACCTGTTGGTGTGGGTCCTGAAGCTCCTGTACCTCCTGTCTGATGGTTGAGGGGTAATAACAGTTCCTGAACCTGGTGGTGTGGGTCCTGAGGCTCCTGTACCTCCTGCCTGATGGTCGAGGGGTAATAACAGTTCCTGAACCTGGTGGTGTGGGTCCTTAGGTTCCTGTAGCTCCTGCTTGATGGTCGAGGGGTAATAACTGTTTCTGATCTTGTTGTTGTGAGCCCTGAGGCTCGTGTACCTCCTGCCTGATGGTTGAGGGGTAATAACTGTTCCTGAGCCTGGTGGTGTGGGTCCTGAGGCTCCTGTTCCTCCTGCCTGATGGTTGAGGTGTAATAACAGTTCCTGAACCTGGTGGTGTGGGTCCTGAGGCTCCTTTACCTCCGGCCTGATGATTGAGGGGTAATAACAGTTGCTGAACCTAGTGGTATGGGTCCTTAGGCTCCTGTACCTCCTGTCTGATTGTTGAGGGGTAATAACAGTTCCTGAACTTGGTGGTGTGGGTCCTGAGGCTCCTGTACCTCCTGCCTGATGGTCGAGGAGTAATAACTGTTTCTGATCTTGTTGTTGTGAGCCCTGAGGCTCGTGTTCCTCCTGCCTGATGGTTGAGGGGTAATAACTGTTCCTGAGCCTTGTGGTGTGGGTCCTGAGGCTCCTGTTCCTCCTGCTGATGGTTATGGGGTAATAACTGTTCCTGATCCTGGTGGTGTGGGTCTTGAGTCTCCTGTATCACCTGCCTGATTGTTGAGGGTAATAACTGTTCCTGAACCTGGTGGTGTGGCTCCTGAGGCTCCTGTACCTCCTGCTTGATTGTCGAGGGGTAATATATGTTCCTGAACCAGTTGTTGTGAGCCCTGAGGCACCTGTACCTCCTGCCTGATGGTGGAGGAGTAATAACCGTTCCTGAACCTGGTGGTGTGGGACCTGAGGCTCCTGCACCTCCTGTCTGATTGTTGAGGGGTAATAACTGTTCCTGAACCTGGTGGTGTGGGACCTGAGGCTCCTGCACCTCCTGTCTGATTGTTGAGGGGTAATAACTGTTCCTGAACCTGATGGTGTGGGACCTGAGGCTCCTGTACCTCCTGCCTGATGGTTGAGGGGTAATAACTGTTCCTGAACCTGGTGGTGTGGGACCTAAGGCTCCTGTACGTCCTGCTCTGATGGTCGAGGGGTAATAACAGTTCCTGAACCTGGTGGTGTGGGTCCTGAAGCTCCTGTACCTCCTGTCTGATGGTCGAGGGGTAATAACAGTTCGTGAATCTGGTGGTGTGGGACCTGAGGCTCCTGTACCTCCTGCCTGATGGTTGAGGGGTAATAACTATTCCTGAACCTAGTGGTGTGGGACCTGAGGCTCCTGCACCTCCTGTCTGATTGTTGAGGGGTAATAACTGTTCCTGAAGCTGGTGGTGTCGGTCCTGAGGCTCCTGTACCTCCTGCCTGATGGTTGAGGGGTAATAACTGTTCCTGAACCTGGTGGTGTGAGTCCTGAGGCTCCTGTACCTCGTGCCTGATGGTCGAGGGGTAATAACAGTTCCTGAACCTGGTGGTGTGGGTCCTGAAGCTCCGGTACCTCCTGTCTGATGGTTGAGGGGTAATAACTGTTCCTGAACCTGGTGGTGTGGGACCTGAGGCTCCTGCACCTCCTGTCTGATTGTTGAGGGGTAATAACAGTTCCTGAACCTGGTGGTGTGGGACCTGAGGCTCCTGTTCCTCCTGTCTGATGGTCGAGGAGTAATAACTGTTTCTGATCTTGTTGTTGTGAGCCCTGAGGCTCGTGTTCCTCCTGCCTGATGGTTGAGGGGTAATAACTGTTCCTGAGCCTTGTGGTGTGGGTCCTGAGGCTCCTGTTCCTCCTGCTGATGGTTATGGGGTAATAACTGTTCCTGATCCTGGTGGTGTGGGTCTTGAGTCTCCTGTATCACCTGCCTGATTGTTGAGGGTAATAACTGTTCCTGAACCTGGTGGTGTGGCTCCTGAGGCTCCTGTACCTCCTGCTTGATTGTCGAGGGGTAATATATGTTCCTGAACCAGTTGTTGTGAGCCCTGAGGCACCTGTACCTCCTGCCTGATGGTGGAGGAGTAATAACCGTTCCTGAACCTGGTGGTGTGGGACCTGAGGCTCCTGCACCTCCTGTTTGATGGTTGAGGGCAATAACTGTTCCTCAACATGTCGGTGTGGGTCCTGAGGCTCCTGTACCTCCTGAGTGATGGGCGAGGGGTAATAACTGCTCCTGAAACTGGTGGTGTGGGTCCTGAGGCTCCTGTGCCTCCTGCCTGATGGTTATGGGGTAATACCTGTTTCTGAACCTGGTGGAATGGGTCCTGAGGTTCCTGTACATCCTGTCTGATGGTTGAGGGGTAATAACAGTTACTGAACCTGTTGGTGTGGTTCCTGAGGCTCCTGTACTTCCTGCCTGATGGTTGAGGGGTAATAACTGTTCCTGAACCTGGTGGTCTGGGTCCTGAGGCTCCTTTACCTCCTGCCTGATGGTTGAGAAGTAATAACTGTTCCTGAACCTGGTGGTGTGGATCCTGAGGCTCCTGTACCTGCTGCCTGATGGTTGAGGTGTAATAACAGTTCCTGAACCTGGTGGTGTGGGACCTGAGGCTCCTGCACCTCCTGTCTGATTGTTGAGGGGTAATAACTGTTCCTGAACCTGGTGGTGTGGGACCTGAGGCTCCTGCACCTCCTGTCTGATTGTTGAGGGGTAATAACTGTTCCTGAACCTGATGGTGTGGGACCTGAGGCTCCTGTACCTCCTGCCTGATGGTTGAGGGGTAATAACTGTTCCTGAACCTGGTGGTGTGGGACCTGAGGCTCCTGTACGTCCTGCTCTGATGGTCGAGGGGTAATAACAGTTCCTGAACCTGGTGGTGTGGGTCCTGAAGCTCCTGTACCTCCTGTCTGATGGTCGAGGGGTAATAACAGTTCGTGAATCTGGTGGTGTGGGACCTGAGGCTCCTGTACCTCCTGCCTGATGGTTGAGGGGTAATAACTATTCCTGAACCTGGTGGTGTGGGACCTGAGGCTCCTGCACCTCCTGTCTGATTGTTGAGGGGTAATAACTGTTCCTGAAGCTGGTGGTGTCGGTCCTGAGGCTCCTGTACCTCCTGCCTGATGGTTGAGGGGTAATAACTGTTCCTGAACCTGGTGGTGTGGGTCCTGAGGCTCCTGTACCTCCTGCCTGATGGTCGAGGGGTAATAACAGTTCCTGAACCTGGTGGTGTGGGTCCTGAAGCTCCGGTACCTCCTGTCTGATGGTTGAGGGGTAATAACTGTTCCTGAACCTGGTGGTGTGGGACCTGAGGCTCCTGCACCTCCTGTCTGATTGTTGAGGGGTAATAACAGTTCCTGAACCTGGTGGTGTGGGACCTGAGGCTCCTGTTCCTCCTGTCTGATGGTCGAGGGGTAATAACAGTTCGTGAACCTGGTGGTGTGGGACCTGAGGCTCCTGTACCTCCTGCCTGATGGTTGAGGGGTAATAACAATTCCTGAACCTGGTTGTGTGGGTCCTTAGGTTCCTGTACCTGCTGCCTGATGGTCGAGGAGTAATAACTGTTTCTGATCTTGTTGTTGTGAGCCCTGAGGCTCGTGTACCTCCTGCCTGATGGTTGACGGGTAATAACTGTTCCTGAGCCTGGTGGTGTGGGTCCTGAGGCTCCTGTTCCTCCTGCCTGATGGTTGAGGTGTAATAACTGTTCCTGAACCTGCTGGTGAGTGTCCTGAGGCTCCTGTACCACCTGCTGATGTTTATGGGGTAATAACTGTTCCAGAACCTGGTGCTGTGGGTCCTGAGGCTCCTGTAACTGCTGCCTGATGTTCGAGGGGTAATAACTGTTACTGAACCGGGTGGTGTGGGTCCTGAGGCTCATGTACCTCCTGCCTGATGGTCGAGGGGTAATAACTGTTCCTGAACCTGGCGGTGTGGGTTCTGAGACTTCTGTACCTCCTGCCTGATGGTTGAGGGGTAATAACTGTTCCTGAACCTGGTGGTGTGGGACCTGAGGCTCCTGTACCTCCTGCCTGATGGTCGAGAGGTAATAACAGTTCCTGAACCTGGTGGTGTGGGTCCTGAGGCTCCTGTACCTCCTGTCTGATGTTTCAGGGGTAATAACTGTTCCTGAACCTGGTGGTGTGGGACCTGAGTCTCCTGTACCTCCTGCCTGATGTTTGAGGGGTAATAACAGTTCCTGAACCGGGTGGTGTGGGTCCTGAAGCTCCTGTACCTCCTGTTTGATGGTCGAGGGGTAATAACAGTTCGTGAACCTGGTGGTGTGGGACCTGAGGCTCCTGTACCTCCTGTCTGATTGTTGAGGGGTAATAACAGTTCCTGAACCTGGTGGTGTGGGTCCTGAGGCTCCTGTACCTCCTGCCTGATGGTCGACGGGTAATAACAGTTCCTGAACCTGGTGGTGTGCGTCCTGGAGCTCCTGTACATCCTGTCTGATGGTCGAGGGGTAATAACAGTTCGTGAACCTGGTGGTGTGGGACCTGAGGCTCCTGTACCTCCTGCCTGATGGTTGAGGGGTAATAACAATTCCTGAACCTGGTGGTGTGGGTCCTTAGGTTCCTGTACCTGCTGCCTGATGGTCGAGGAGTAATAACTGTTTCTGATCTTGTTGTTGTGAGCCCTGAGGCTCGTGTACCTCCTGCCTGATGGTTGACGGGTAATAACTGTTCCTGAGCCTGGTGGTGTGGGTCCTGAGGCTCCTGTTCCTCCTGCCTGATGGTTGAGGTGTAATAACTGTTCCTGAACCTGCTGGTGAGTGTCCTGAGGCTCCTGTACCACCTGCTGATGTTTATGGGGTAATAACTGTTCCAGAACCTGGTGCTGTGGGTCCTGAGGCTCCTGTAACTGCTGCCTGATGTTCGAGGGGTAATAACTGTTACTGAACCGGGTGGTGTGGGTCCTGAGGCTCCTGTACCTCCTGCCTGATGGTCGAGGGGTAATAACAGTTCCTGAACCTCGTGGTGTGGGTCCTGAGGCTCCTGTACCTCCTGCCTGATGGTCGAGGGGTAATAACTGTTCCTGAACCTGGCGGTGTGGGTTCTGAGACTTCTGTACCTCCTGCCTGATGGTTGAGGGGTAATAACTGTTCCTGAACCTGGTGGTGTGGGACCTGAGGCTCCTGTACCTCCTGCCTGATGGTCGAGAGGTAATAACAGTTCCTGAACCTGGTGGTGTGGGTCCTGAGGCTCCTGTACCTCCTGTCTGATGTTTCAGGGGTAATAACTGTTCCTGAACCTGGTGGTGTGGGACCTGAGTCTCCTGTACCTCCTGCCTGATGTTTGAGGGGTAATAACAGTTCCTGAACCGGGTGGTGTGGGTCCTGAAGCTCCTGTACCTCCTGTTTGATGGTCGAGGGGTAATAACAGTTCGTGAACCTGGTGGTGTGGGACCTGAGGCTCCTGTACCTCCTGTCTGATTGTTGAGGGGTAATAACAGTTCCTGAACCTGGTGGTGTGGGTCCTGAGGCTCCTGTACCTCCTGCCTGATGGTCGACGGGTAATAACAGTTCCTGAACCTGGTGGTGTGCGTCCTGGAGCTCCTGTACATCCTGTCTGATGGTCGAGGGGTAATAACAGTTCGTGAACCTGGTGGTGTGGAACCTGAGGCTCCTGTACCTCCTGTCTGATTGTTGAGGGGTAATAACAGTTCCTGAACCTGGTGGTGTGGGTCCTGAGGCTCCTGTACCTCCTGCCTGATGGTCGAGGGGTAATAACAGTTCGAGAACTTGGTGGTGTGGGACCTGAGGCTCCTGTACCTCCTGCCTGATGGTTGAGGGGTAATAACTGTTCCTGAACCTGGTGGTGTGGGACCTGAGGCTCCTGTACCTCCTGCCTGATGGTTGAGGGGTTATAACTGTTCCTGAACCTGGTGCTTTGGGTCCTGAGGCTCCTGTATCTCCTGCCTGATGGTCGAGGGGTAATAACAGTTCGTGAACCTGGTGGTGTGGGTCCTGAGGCTCCTGTACCTCCTGCCTGATGGTTGAGGGGTTATAACTGTTCCTGAACCTGGTGCTTTGGGTCCTGAGGCTCCTGTACCTCCTGCCTGATGGTTGAGGGGTAATAACTGTTCCTGAGCCTGGTGGTGTGGGTCCTGAGGCTCCTGTTCCTCCTGCTGATGGTTATGGGGTAATAACTGTTCCTGATCCTGGTGGTGTTGGTCTTGAGTCTCCTGTATCACCTGCCTGATTGTTGAGGGTAATAACTGTTCCTGAACCTGGTGGTGTGGGTCCTGAGGCTCCTGTACCTCCTGAGTGATGGGCGAGGGGTAATAACTGCTCCTGAAACTGGTGGTGTGGGTCCTGAGGCTCCTGTGCCTCCTGCCTGATGGTTATGGGGTAATACCTGTTTCTGAACCTGGTGGAGTGGGTCCTGAGGTTCCTGTACATCCTGTCTGATGGTTGAGGGGTAATAACAGTTACTGAACCTGTTGGTGTGGTTCCTGAGGCTCCTGTACTTCCTGCCTGATGGTTGAGGGGTAATAACTGTTCCTGAACCTGGTGGTCTGGGTCCTGAGGCTCCTTTACCTCCTGCCTGATGGTTGAGAAGTAATAACTGTTCCTGAACCTGGTGGTGTGGATCCTGAGGCTCCTGTACCTGCTGCCTGATGGTTCAGGGTAATAACAGTTCCTGAACCTGGTGGTGTGGGTCCAGAGGCTCCTGTACCTCCTGATTGATGGTGGAGGGGTAATAACCATTTCTGAACGTGGTGGTGTGGGTCCTGAGGCTGCTGTAACTCCTGCCAGATGGTCGAGGGGTAATAACTGTTCCTGAACCTGGTGGTGTGGGTCCTGAGGCTCCTGTACCTGCTGTCTGATGTTTCAGGGGTAATAACTGTTCCTGAACCTGGTGGTGTGGGACCTGAGTCTCCTGTACCTCCTGCCTGATGGTTGAGGGGTAATAACAGTTCCTGAACCTGTTGGTGTGGGTCCTGAAGCTCCTGTACGTCCTGTCTGATGGTCGAGGGGTAATAACAGTTCCTGAACCTGGTGGTGTGGCTCCTTAGGTTCCTGTACCTCCTGCTTGATGGTCGACGGGTAATAACTGTTTCTGATCTTGTTGTTGTGAGCCCTGAGGCTCGGGTACCTCCTGCCTGATGGTTGAGGGGTAATAACTGTTCCTGAGCCTGGTGGTGTGGGTCCTGAGGCTCCTGTTCCTCCTGCGTGATGGTTGAGGTGTAATAACTGTTCCTGAACCTGGTGGTGTGGGTCCTGAGGCTCCTGTGCCTCCTGCCTGATGGTTATGGGGTAATACCTGTTTCTGAACCTGGTGGTGTGGGTCCTGAGGCTCCTGTAACTCCTGCCTAATGGTCGATAGGTAATAACAGTTCCTGAACCTGGTGGTGTGGGTCCTGAGGGTCCTGTACCTCCTGCCTGATGGTTGAGGGGTAATAACTGTTCCTGAACCTTGTGGTGTGGGTCCTGAGGCTCCTGTACCTCCTGTTTGATGGTTGAGGGCAATAACTGTTCCTCAACATGGTGGTGTGGGTCCTGAGGCTCCTGTACCTCCTGAGTGATGGGCGAGGGGTAATAACTGCTCCTGAACCTGGCAGTGTGGGTCCTGAGGCTCCTTTACCTCCTGCCTGATGGTTCAGGGGTAATAACAGTTCCTGAACCTGGTTGTGTGGGTCCTGAGGCACCCGTACCTCCTACCTGATGGTTGAGGGGTAATAACTGTTCCCGAACCTGGTGGTATGGGTCCTGAGGCTCCTGTACCTCCTGCCTGATGGCCGAGGGGCAATCACTGTTCCTGAACGTGGTGGTGTGGGTCCTGAGGCTCCTGTGCCTCCTGCCTGATGGTTATCGGGTAGTACCTGTTTCTGAACCTGGTGGTGTGGGTCCTGAGGCTCCTGTACGTCCTGCTCTGATGGCTGAGGGGTAATAACTGTTCCTGAACCTCGTGGTGTGGGTCCTGAGGCTCCTGTACCTCCTGCCTGATGGTCGAGGGGTAATAACTGTTCCTGAACCTGGCGGTGTGGGTTCTGAGACTTCTGTACCTCCTGCCTGATGGTTGAGGGGTAATAACTGTTCCTGAACCTGGTGGTGTGGGACCTGAGGCTCCTGTACCTCCTGCCTGATGGTCGAGAGGTAATAACAGTTCCTGAACCTGGTGGTGTGGGTCCTGAGGCTCCTGTACCTCCTGTCTGATGTTTCAGGGGTAATAACTGTTCCTGAACCTGGTGGTGTGGGACCTGAGTCTCCTGTACCTCCTGCCTGATGTTTGAGGGGTAATAACAGTTCCTGAACCGGGTGGTGTGGGTCCTGAAGCTCCTGTACCTCCTGTTTGATGGTCGAGGGGTAATAACAGTTCGTGAACCTGGTGGTGTGGGACCTGAGGCTCCTGTACCTCCTGTCTGATTGTTGAGGGGTAATAACAGTTCCTGAACCTGGTGGTGTGGGTCCTGAGGCTCCTGTACCTCCTGCCTGATGGTCGACGGGTAATAACAGTTCCTGAACCTGGTGGTGTGCGTCCTGGAGCTCCTGTACATCCTGTCTGATGGTCGAGGGGTAATAACAGTTCGTGAACCTGGTGGTGTGGAACCTGAGGCTCCTGTACCTCCTGTCTGATTGTTGAGGGGTAATAACAGTTCCTGAACCTGGTGGTGTGGGACCTGAGGCTCCTGTACCTCCTGCCTGATGGTTGAGGGGTTATAACTGTTCCTGAACCTGGTGCTTTGGGTCCTGAGGCTCCTGTATCTCCTGCCTGATGGTCGAGGGGTAATAACAGTTCGTGAACCTGGTGGTGTGGGTCCTGAGGCTCCTGTACCTCCTGCCTGATGGTTGAGGGGTTATAACTGTTCCTGAACCTGGTGCTTTGGGTCCTGAGGCTCCTGTACCTCCTGCCTGATGGTTGAGGGGTAATAACTGTTCCTGAGCCTGGTGGTGTGGGTCCTGAGGCTCCTGTTCCTCCTGCTGATGGTTATGGGGTAATAACTGTTCCTGATCCTGGTGGTGTGGGTCTTGAGTCTCCTGTATCACCTGCCTGATTGTTGAGGGTAATAACTGTTCCTGAACCTGGTGGTGTGGGTCCTGAGGCTCCTGTACCTCCTGAGTGATGGGCGAGGGGTAATAACTGCTCCTGAAACTGGTGGTGTGGGTCCTGAGGCTCCTGTGCCTCCTGCCTGATGGTTATGGGGTAATACCTGTTTCTGAACCTGGTGGAGTGGGTCCTGAGGTTCCTGTACATCCTGTCTGATGGTTGAGGGGTAATAACAGTTACTGAACCTGTTGGTGTGGTTCCTGAGGCTCCTGTACTTCCTGCCTGATGGTTGAGGGGTAATAACTGTTCCTGAACCTGGTGGTCTGGGTCCTGAGGCTCCTTTACCTCCTGCCTGATGGTTGAGAAGTAATAACTGTTCCTGAACCTGGTGGTGTGGATCCTGAGGCTCCTGTACCTGCTGCCTGATGGTTCAGGGTAATAACAGTTCCTGAACCTGGTGGTGTGGGTCCAGAGGCTCCTGTACCTCCTGATTGATGGTGGAGGGGTAATAACCATTTCTGAACGTGGTGGTGTGGGTCCTGAGGCTGCTGTAACTCCTGCCAGATGGTCGAGGGGTGATAACTGTTCCTGAACCTGGTGGTGTGGGTCCTGAGGCTCCTGTACCTGCTGTCTGATGTTTCAGGGGTAATAACTGTTCCTGAACCTGGTGGTGTGGGACCTGAGTCTCCTGTACCTCCTGCCTGATGGTTGAGGGGTAATAACAGTTCCTGAACCTGTTGGTGTGGGCCCTGAAGCTCCTGTACCTCCTGTCTGATGGTCGAGGGGTAATAACAGTTCCTGAACCTGGTGGTGTGGCTCCTTAGGTTCCTGTACCTCCTGCTTGATGGTCGAGGGGTAATAACTGTTTCTGATCTTGTTGTTGTGAGCCCTGAGGCTCGGGTACCTCCTGCCTGATGGTTGAGGGGTAATAACTGTTCCTGAGCCTGGTGGTGTGGGTCCTGAGGCTCCTGTTCCTCCTGCGTGATGGTTGAGGTGTAATAACTGTTCCTGAACCTGGTGGTGTGGGTCCTGAGGCTCCTGTGCCTCCTGCCTGATGGTTATGGGGTAGTACCTGTTTCTGAACCTGGTGGTGTGGGTCCTGAGGCTCCTGTAACTCCTGCCTAATGGTCGATAGGTAATAACAGTTCCTGAACCTGGTGGTGTGGGTCCTGAGGGTCCTGTACCTCCTGCCTGATGGTTGAGGGGTAATAACTGTTCCTGAACCTAGTGGTGTGGTTCCTGAGGCTCCTGTACCTCCTGTTTGATGGTTGAGGGCAATAACTGTTCCTCAACATGGTGGTGTGGGTCCTGAGGCTCCTGTACCTCCTGAGTGATGGGCGAGGGGTAATAACTGCTCCTGAACCTGGCAGTGTGGGTCCTGAGGCTCCTTTACCTCCTGCCTGATGGTTCAGGGGTAATAACAGTTCCTGAACCTGGTTGTGTGGGTCCTGAGGCACCCGTACCTCCTACCTGATGGTTGAGGGGTAATAACTGTTCCCGAACCTGGTGGTATGGGTCCTGAGGCTCCTGTACCTCCTGCCTGATGGCCGAGGGGCAATCACTGTTCCTGAACGTGGTGGTGTGGGTCCTGAGGCTCCTGTGCCTCCTGCCTGATGGTTATCGGGTAGTACCTGTTTCTGAACCTGGTGGTGTGGGTCCTGAGGCTCCTGTACGTCCTGCTCTGATGGCTGAGGGGTAATAACTGTTCCTGAACCTGGTGGTGTGGATCCTGAGGCTCCTGTACCTCCTGCCTGAAGGTTAAGGGATAATAACTGATCCTGAACTTGGTGGTGTGGGTCCTGAGGCTCCTGTACCTCCTGTTTGATGGTTGAGGGCAATAACTGTTCCTCAACATGGTGGTGTGGGTCCTGAGGCTCCTGTACCTCCTGAGTGATGGGCGAGGGGTAATAACTGCTCCTGAAACTGGTGGTGTGGGTCCTGAGGCTCCTGTGCCTCCTGCCTGATGGTTATGGGGTAATACCTGTTTCTGAACCTGGTGGTGTGGGTCCTGAGGTTCCTGTACATCCTGTCTGATGGTTGAGGGGTAATAACAGTTACTGAACCTGTTGGTGTGGTTCCTGAGGCTCCTGTACTTCCTGCCTGATGGTTGAGGGGTAATAACTGTTCCTGAACCTGGTGGTCTGGGTCCTGAGGCTCCTTTACCTCCTGCCTGATGGTTGAGAAGTAATAACTGTTCCTGAACCTGGTGGTGTGGATCCTGAGGCTCCTGTACCTGCTGCCTGATGGTTCAGGGTAATAACAGTTCCTGAACCTGGTGGTGTGGGTCCAGAGGCTCCTGTACCTGCTGTCTGATGTTTCAGGGGTAATAACCGTTCCTGAACCTGGTGGTGTGGGACCTGAGGCTCCTGCACCTCCTGTCTGATTGTTGAGGGGTAATAACTGTTCCTGAACCTGGTGGTGTGGGACCTGAGGCTCCTGCACCTCCTGTCTGATTGTTGAGGGGTAATAACTGTTCCTGAACCTGATGGTGTGGGACCTGAGGCTCCTGTACCTCCTGCCTGATGGTTGAGGGGTAATAACTGTTCCTGAACCTGGTGGTGTGGGACCTGAGGCTCCTGTACGTCCTGCTCTGATGGTCGAGGGGTAATAACAGTTCCTGAACCTGGTGGTGTGGGTCCTGAAGCTCCTGTACCTCCTGTCTGATGGTCGAGGGGTAATAACAGTTCATGAATCTGGTGGTGTGGGACCTGAGGCTCCTGTACCTCCTGCCTGATGGTTGAGGGGTAATAACTGTTCCTGAACCTGGTGGTGTGGGACCTGAGGCTCCTGCACCTCCTGTCTGATTGTTGAGGGGTAATAACTGTTCCTGAACCTGGTGGTGTGGGACCTGAGGCTCCTGTACCTCCTGTTTGATGGTTGAGGGCAATAACTGTTCCTCAACATGGTGGTGTGGGTCCTGAGGCTCCTGTACCTCCTGAGTGATGGGCGAGGGGTAATAACTGCTCCTGAAACTGGTGGTGTGGGTCCTGAGGCTCCTGTGCCTCCTGCCTGATGGTTATGGGGTAATACCTGTTTCTGAACCTGGTGGAGTGGGTCCTGAGGTTCCTGTACATCCTGTCTGATGGTTGAGGGGTAATAACAGTTACTGAACCTGTTGGTGTGGTTCCTGAGGCTCCTGTACTTCCTGCCTGATGGTTGAGGGGTAATAACTGTTCCTGAACCTGGTGGTCTGGGTCCTGAGGCTCCTTTACCTCCTGCCTGATGGTTGAGAAGTAATAACTGTTCCTGAACCTGGTGGTGTGGATCCTGAGGCTCCTGTACCTGCTGCCTGATGGTTCAGGGTAATAACAGTTCCTGAACCTGGTGGTGTGGGTCCAGAGGCTCCTGTACCTCCTGATTGATGGTGGAGGGGTAATAACCATTTCTGAACGTGGTGGTGTGGGTCCTGAGGCTGCTGTAACTCCTGCCAGATGGTCGAGGGGTGATAACTGTTCCTGAACCTGGTGGTGTGGGTCCTGAGGCTCCTGTACCTGCTGTCTGATGTTTCAGGGGTAATAACTGTTCCTGAACCTGGTGGTGTGGGACCTGAGTCTCCTGTACCTCCTGCCTGATGGTTGAGGGGTAATAACAGTTCCTGAACCTGTTGGTGTGGGCCCTGAAGCTCCTGTACCTCCTGTCTGATGGTCGAGGGGTAATAACAGTTCCTGAACCTGGTGGTGTGGCTCCTTAGGTTCCTGTACCTCCTGCTTGATGGTCGAGGGGTAATAACTGTTTCTGATCTTGTTGTTGTGAGCCCTGAGGCTCGGGTACCTCCTGCCTGATGGTTGAGGGGTAATAACTGTTCCTGAGCCTGGTGGTGTGGGTCCTGAGGCTCCTGTTCCTCCTGCGTGATGGTTGAGGTGTAATAACTGTTCCTGAACCTGGTGGTGTGGGTCCTGAGGCTCCTGTGCCTCCTGCCTGATGGTTATGGGGTAGTACCTGTTTCTGAACCTGGTGGTGTGGGTCCTGAGGCTCCTGTAACTCCTGCCTAATGGTCGATAGGTAATAACAGTTCCTGAACCTGGTGGTGTGGGTCCTGAGGGTCCTGTACCTCCTGCCTGATGGTTGAGGGGTAATAACTGTTCCTGAACCTAGTGGTGTGGTTCCTGAGGCTCCTGTACCTCCTGTTTGATGGTTGAGGGCAATAACTGTTCCTCAACATGGTGGTGTGGGTCCTGAGGCTCCTGTACCTCCTGAGTGATGGGCGAGGGGTAATAACTGCTCCTGAACCTGGCAGTGTGGGTCCTGAGGCTCCTTTACCTCCTGCCTGATGGTTCAGGGGTAATAACAGTTCCTGAACCTGGTTGTGTGGGTCCTGAGGCACCCGTACCTCCTACCTGATGGTTGAGGGGTAATAACTGTTCCCGAACCTGGTGGTATGGGTCCTGAGGCTCCTGTACCTCCTGCCTGATGGCCGAGGGGCAATCACTGTTCCTGAACGTGGTGGTGTGGGTCCTGAGGCTCCTGTGCCTCCTGCCTGATGGTTATCGGGTAGTACCTGTTTCTGAACCTGGTGGTGTGGGTCCTGAGGCTCCTGTACGTCCTGCTCTGATGGCTGAGGGGTAATAACTGTTCCTGAACCTGGTGGTGTGGATCCTGAGGCTCCTGTACCTCCTGCCTGAAGGTTAAGGGATAATAACTGATCCTGAACTTGGTGGTGTGGGTCCTGAGGCTCCTGTACCTCCTGTTTGATGGTTGAGGGCAATAACTGTTCCTCAACATGGTGGTGTGGGTCCTGAGGCTCCTGTACCTCCTGAGTGATGGGCGAGGGGTAATAACTGCTCCTGAAACTGGTGGTGTGGGTCCTGAGGCTCCTGTGCCTCCTGCCTGATGGTTATGGGGTAATACCTGTTTCTGAACCTGGTGGTGTGGGTCCTGAGGTTCCTGTACATCCTGTCTGATGGTTGAGGGGTAATAACAGTTACTGAACCTGTTGGTGTGGTTCCTGAGGCTCCTGTACTTCCTGCCTGATGGTTGAGGGGTAATAACTGTTCCTGAACCTGGTGGTCTGGGTCCTGAGGCTCCTTTACCTCCTGCCTGATGGTTGAGAAGTAATAACTGTTCCTGAACCTGGTGGTGTGGATCCTGAGGCTCCTGTACCTGCTGCCTGATGGTTCAGGGTAATAACAGTTCCTGAACCTGGTGGTGTGGGTCCAGAGGCTCCTGTACCTGCTGTCTGATGTTTCAGGGGTAATAACCGTTCCTGAACCTGGTGGTGTGGGACCTGAGGCTCCTGCACCTCCTGTCTGATTGTTGAGGGGTAATAACTGTTCCTGAACCTGGTGGTGTGGGACCTGAGGCTCCTGCACCTCCTGTCTGATTGTTGAGGGGTAATAACTGTTCCTGAACCTGATGGTGTGGGACCTGAGGCTCCTGTACCTCCTGCCTGATGGTTGAGGGGTAATAACTGTTCCTGAACCTGGTGGTGTGGGACCTGAGGCTCCTGTACGTCCTGCTCTGATGGTCGAGGGGTAATAACAGTTCCTGAACCTGGTGGTGTGGGTCCTGAAGCTCCTGTACCTCCTGTCTGATGGTCGAGGGGTAATAACAGTTCATGAATCTGGTGGTGTGGGTCCTGAGGCTCCTGTACCTCCTGCCTGATGGTTGAGGGGTTATAACTGTTCCTGAACCTGGTGCTTTGGGTCCTGAGGCTCCTGTACCTCCTGCCTGATGGTTGAGGGGTAATAACTGTTCCTGAGCCTGGTGGTGTGGGTCCTGAGGCTCCTGTTCCTCCTGCTGATGGTTATGGGGTAATAACTGTTCCTGATCCTGGTGGTGTTGGTCTTGAGTCTCCTGTATCACCTGCCTGATTGTTGAGGGTAATAACTGTTCCTGAACCTGGTGGTGTGGGTCCTGAGGCTCCTGTACCTCCTGAGTGATGGGCGAGGGGTAATAACTGCTCCTGAAACTGGTGGTGTGGGTCCTGAGGCTCCTGTGCCTCCTGCCTGATGGTTATGGGGTAATACCTGTTTCTGAACCTGGTGGAGTGGGTCCTGAGGTTCCTGTACATCCTGTCTGATGGTTGAGGGGTAATAACAGTTACTGAACCTGTTGGTGTGGTTCCTGAGGCTCCTGTACTTCCTGCCTGATGGTTGAGGGGTAATAACTGTTCCTGAACCTGGTGGTCTGGGTCCTGAGGCTCCTTTACCTCCTGCCTGATGGTTGAGAAGTAATAACTGTTCCTGAACCTGGTGGTGTGGATCCTGAGGCTCCTGTACCTGCTGCCTGATGGTTCAGGGTAATAACAGTTCCTGAACCTGGTGGTGTGGGTCCAGAGGCTCCTGTACCTCCTGATTGATGGTGGAGGGGTAATAACCATTTCTGAACGTGGTGGTGTGGGTCCTGAGGCTGCTGTAACTCCTGCCAGATGGTCGAGGGGTAATAACTGTTCCTGAACCTGGTGGTGTGGGTCCTGAGGCTCCTGTACCTGCTGTCTGATGTTTCAGGGGTAATAACTGTTCCTGAACCTGGTGGTGTGGGACCTGAGTCTCCTGTACCTCCTGCCTGATGGTTGAGGGGTAATAACAGTTCCTGAACCTGTTGGTGTGGGTCCTGAAGCTCCTGTACGTCCTGTCTGATGGTCGAGGGGTAATAACAGTTCCTGAACCTGGTGGTGTGGCTCCTTAGGTTCCTGTACCTCCTGCTTGATGGTCGACGGGTAATAACTGTTTCTGATCTTGTTGTTGTGAGCCCTGAGGCTCGGGTACCTCCTGCCTGATGGTTGAGGGGTAATAACTGTTCCTGAGCCTGGTGGTGTGGGTCCTGAGGCTCCTGTTCCTCCTGCGTGATGGTTGAGGTGTAATAACTGTTCCTGAACCTGGTGGTGTGGGTCCTGAGGCTCCTGTGCCTCCTGCCTGATGGTTATGGGGTAATACCTGTTTCTGAACCTGGTGGTGTGGGTCCTGAGGCTCCTGTAACTCCTGCCTAATGGTCGATAGGTAATAACAGTTCCTGAACCTGGTGGTGTGGGTCCTGAGGGTCCTGTACCTCCTGCCTGATGGTTGAGGGGTAATAACTGTTCCTGAACCTTGTGGTGTGGGTCCTGAGGCTCCTGTACCTCCTGTTTGATGGTTGAGGGCAATAACTGTTCCTCAACATGGTGGTGTGGGTCCTGAGGCTCCTGTACCTCCTGAGTGATGGGCGAGGGGTAATAACTGCTCCTGAACCTGGCAGTGTGGGTCCTGAGGCTCCTTTACCTCCTGCCTGATGGTTCAGGGGTAATAACAGTTCCTGAACCTGGTTGTGTGGGTCCTGAGGCACCCGTACCTCCTACCTGATGGTTGAGGGGTAATAACTGTTCCCGAACCTGGTGGTATGGGTCCTGAGGCTCCTGTACCTCCTGCCTGATGGCCGAGGGGCAATCACTGTTCCTGAACGTGGTGGTGTGGGTCCTGAGGCTCCTGTGCCTCCTGCCTGATGGTTATCGGGTAGTACCTGTTTCTGAACCTGGTGGTGTGGGTCCTGAGGCTCCTGTACGTCCTGCTCTGATGGCTGAGGGGTAATAACTGTTCCTGAACCTCGTGGTGTGGGTCCTGAGGCTCCTGTACCTCCTGCCTGATGGTCGAGGGGTAATAACTGTTCCTGAACCTGGCGGTGTGGGTTCTGAGACTTCTGTACCTCCTGCCTGATGGTTGAGGGGTAATAACTGTTCCTGAACCTGGTGGTGTGGGACCTGAGGCTCCTGTACCTCCTGCCTGATGGTCGAGAGGTAATAACAGTTCCTGAACCTGGTGGTGTGGGTCCTGAGGCTCCTGTACCTCCTGTCTGATGTTTCAGGGGTAATAACTGTTCCTGAACCTGGTGGTGTGGGACCTGAGTCTCCTGTACCTCCTGCCTGATGTTTGAGGGGTAATAACAGTTCCTGAACCGGGTGGTGTGGGTCCTGAAGCTCCTGTACCTCCTGTTTGATGGTCGAGGGGTAATAACAGTTCGTGAACCTGGTGGTGTGGGACCTGAGGCTCCTGTACCTCCTGTCTGATTGTTGAGGGGTAATAACAGTTCCTGAACCTGGTGGTGTGGGTCCTGAGGCTCCTGTACCTCCTGCCTGATGGTCGACGGGTAATAACAGTTCCTGAACCTGGTGGTGTGCGTCCTGGAGCTCCTGTACATCCTGTCTGATGGTCGAGGGGTAATAACAGTTCGTGAACCTGGTGGTGTGGAACCTGAGGCTCCTGTACCTCCTGTCTGATTGTTGAGGGGTAATAACAGTTCCTGAACCTGGTGGTGTGGGACCTGAGGCTCCTGTACCTCCTGCCTGATGGTTGAGGGGTTATAACTGTTCCTGAACCTGGTGCTTTGGGTCCTGAGGCTCCTGTATCTCCTGCCTGATGGTCGAGGGGTAATAACAGTTCGTGAACCTGGTGGTGTGGGTCCTGAGGCTCCTGTACCTCCTGCCTGATGGTTGAGGGGTTATAACTGTTCCTGAACCTGGTGCTTTGGGTCCTGAGGCTCCTGTACCTCCTGCCTGATGGTTGAGGGGTAATAACTGTTCCTGAGCCTGGTGGTGTGGGTCCTGAGGCTCCTGTTCCTCCTGCTGATGGTTATGGGGTAATAACTGTTCCTGATCCTGGTGGTGTGGGTCTTGAGTCTCCTGTATCACCTGCCTGATTGTTGAGGGTAATAACTGTTCCTGAACCTGGTGGTGTGGGTCCTGAGGCTCCTGTACCTCCTGAGTGATGGGCGAGGGGTAATAACTGCTCCTGAAACTGGTGGTGTGGGTCCTGAGGCTCCTGTGCCTCCTGCCTGATGGTTATGGGGTAATACCTGTTTCTGAACCTGGTGGAGTGGGTCCTGAGGTTCCTGTACATCCTGTCTGATGGTTGAGGGGTAATAACAGTTACTGAACCTGTTGGTGTGGTTCCTGAGGCTCCTGTACTTCCTGCCTGATGGTTGAGGGGTAATAACTGTTCCTGAACCTGGTGGTCTGGGTCCTGAGGCTCCTTTACCTCCTGCCTGATGGTTGAGAAGTAATAACTGTTCCTGAACCTGGTGGTGTGGATCCTGAGGCTCCTGTACCTGCTGCCTGATGGTTCAGGGTAATAACAGTTCCTGAACCTGGTGGTGTGGGTCCAGAGGCTCCTGTACCTCCTGATTGATGGTGGAGGGGTAATAACCATTTCTGAACGTGGTGGTGTGGGTCCTGAGGCTGCTGTAACTCCTGCCAGATGGTCGAGGGGTGATAACTGTTCCTGAACCTGGTGGTGTGGGTCCTGAGGCTCCTGTACCTGCTGTCTGATGTTTCAGGGGTAATAACTGTTCCTGAACCTGGTGGTGTGGGACCTGAGTCTCCTGTACCTCCTGCCTGATGGTTGAGGGGTAATAACAGTTCCTGAACCTGTTGGTGTGGGCCCTGAAGCTCCTGTACCTCCTGTCTGATGGTCGAGGGGTAATAACAGTTCCTGAACCTGGTGGTGTGGCTCCTTAGGTTCCTGTACCTCCTGCTTGATGGTCGAGGGGTAATAACTGTTTCTGATCTTGTTGTTGTGAGCCCTGAGGCTCGGGTACCTCCTGCCTGATGGTTGAGGGGTAATAACTGTTCCTGAGCCTGGTGGTGTGGGTCCTGAGGCTCCTGTTCCTCCTGCGTGATGGTTGAGGTGTAATAACTGTTCCTGAACCTGGTGGTGTGGGTCCTGAGGCTCCTGTGCCTCCTGCCTGATGGTTATGGGGTAGTACCTGTTTCTGAACCTGGTGGTGTGGGTCCTGAGGCTCCTGTAACTCCTGCCTAATGGTCGATAGGTAATAACAGTTCCTGAACCTGGTGGTGTGGGTCCTGAGGGTCCTGTACCTCCTGCCTGATGGTTGAGGGGTAATAACTGTTCCTGAACCTAGTGGTGTGGTTCCTGAGGCTCCTGTACCTCCTGTTTGATGGTTGAGGGCAATAACTGTTCCTCAACATGGTGGTGTGGGTCCTGAGGCTCCTGTACCTCCTGAGTGATGGGCGAGGGGTAATAACTGCTCCTGAACCTGGCAGTGTGGGTCCTGAGGCTCCTTTACCTCCTGCCTGATGGTTCAGGGGTAATAACAGTTCCTGAACCTGGTTGTGTGGGTCCTGAGGCACCCGTACCTCCTACCTGATGGTTGAGGGGTAATAACTGTTCCCGAACCTGGTGGTATGGGTCCTGAGGCTCCTGTACCTCCTGCCTGATGGCCGAGGGGCAATCACTGTTCCTGAACGTGGTGGTGTGGGTCCTGAGGCTCCTGTGCCTCCTGCCTGATGGTTATCGGGTAGTACCTGTTTCTGAACCTGGTGGTGTGGGTCCTGAGGCTCCTGTACGTCCTGCTCTGATGGCTGAGGGGTAATAACTGTTCCTGAACCTGGTGGTGTGGATCCTGAGGCTCCTGTACCTCCTGCCTGAAGGTTAAGGGATAATAACTGATCCTGAACTTGGTGGTGTGGGTCCTGAGGCTCCTGTACCTCCTGTTTGATGGTTGAGGGCAATAACTGTTCCTCAACATGGTGGTGTGGGTCCTGAGGCTCCTGTACCTCCTGAGTGATGGGCGAGGGGTAATAACTGCTCCTGAAACTGGTGGTGTGGGTCCTGAGGCTCCTGTGCCTCCTGCCTGATGGTTATGGGGTAATACCTGTTTCTGAACCTGGTGGTGTGGGTCCTGAGGTTCCTGTACATCCTGTCTGATGGTTGAGGGGTAATAACAGTTACTGAACCTGTTGGTGTGGTTCCTGAGGCTCCTGTACTTCCTGCCTGATGGTTGAGGGGTAATAACTGTTCCTGAACCTGGTGGTCTGGGTCCTGAGGCTCCTTTACCTCCTGCCTGATGGTTGAGAAGTAATAACTGTTCCTGAACCTGGTGGTGTGGATCCTGAGGCTCCTGTACCTGCTGCCTGATGGTTCAGGGTAATAACAGTTCCTGAACCTGGTGGTGTGGGTCCAGAGGCTCCTGTACCTGCTGTCTGATGTTTCAGGGGTAATAACCGTTCCTGAACCTGGTGGTGTGGGACCTGAGGCTCCTGCACCTCCTGTCTGATTGTTGAGGGGTAATAACTGTTCCTGAACCTGGTGGTGTGGGACCTGAGGCTCCTGCACCTCCTGTCTGATTGTTGAGGGGTAATAACTGTTCCTGAACCTGATGGTGTGGGACCTGAGGCTCCTGTACCTCCTGCCTGATGGTTGAGGGGTAATAACTGTTCCTGAACCTGGTGGTGTGGGACCTGAGGCTCCTGTACGTCCTGCTCTGATGGTCGAGGGGTAATAACAGTTCCTGAACCTGGTGGTGTGGGTCCTGAAGCTCCTGTACCTCCTGTCTGATGGTCGAGGGGTAATAACAGTTCATGAATCTGGTGGTGTGGGACCTGAGGCTCCTGTACCTCCTGCCTGATGGTTGAGGGGTAATAACTGTTCCTGAACCTGGTGGTGTGGGACCTGAGGCTCCTGCACCTCCTGTCTGATTGTTGAGGGGTAATAACTGTTCCTGAACCTGGTGGTGTGGGACCTGAGGCTCCTGTACCTCCTGTTTGATGGTTGAGGGCAATAACTGTTCCTCAACATGGTGGTGTGGGTCCTGAGGCTCCTGTACCTCCTGAGTGATGGGCGAGGGGTAATAACTGCTCCTGAAACTGGTGGTGTGGGTCCTGAGGCTCCTGTGCCTCCTGCCTGATGGTTATGGGGTAATACCTGTTTCTGAACCTGGTGGAGTGGGTCCTGAGGTTCCTGTACATCCTGTCTGATGGTTGAGGGGTAATAACAGTTACTGAACCTGTTGGTGTGGTTCCTGAGGCTCCTGTACTTCCTGCCTGATGGTTGAGGGGTAATAACTGTTCCTGAACCTGGTGGTCTGGGTCCTGAGGCTCCTTTACCTCCTGCCTGATGGTTGAGAAGTAATAACTGTTCCTGAACCTGGTGGTGTGGATCCTGAGGCTCCTGTACCTGCTGCCTGATGGTTCAGGGTAATAACAGTTCCTGAACCTGGTGGTGTGGGTCCAGAGGCTCCTGTACCTCCTGATTGATGGTGGAGGGGTAATAACCATTTCTGAACGTGGTGGTGTGGGTCCTGAGGCTGCTGTAACTCCTGCCAGATGGTCGAGGGGTGATAACTGTTCCTGAACCTGGTGGTGTGGGTCCTGAGGCTCCTGTACCTGCTGTCTGATGTTTCAGGGGTAATAACTGTTCCTGAACCTGGTGGTGTGGGACCTGAGTCTCCTGTACCTCCTGCCTGATGGTTGAGGGGTAATAACAGTTCCTGAACCTGTTGGTGTGGGCCCTGAAGCTCCTGTACTCCTGTCTGATGGTCGAGGGGTAATAACAGTTCCTGAACCTGGTGGTGTGGCTCCTTAGGTTCCTGTACCTCCTGCTTGATGGGTCGAGGGGTAATAACTGTTTCTGATCTTGTTGTTGTGAGCCCTGAGGCTCGGGTACCTCCTGCCTGATGGTTGAGGGGTAATAACTGTTCCTGAGCCTGGTGGTGTGGGTCCTGAGGCTCCTGTTCCTCCTGCGTGATGGTTGAGGTGTAATAACTGTTCCTGAACCTGGTGGTGTGGGTCCTGAGGCTCCTGTGCCTCCTGCCTGATGGTTATGGGGTAGTACCTGTTTCTGAACCTGGTGGTGTGGGTCCTGAGGCTCCTGTAACTCCTGCCTAATGGTCGATAGGTAATAACAGTTCCTGAACCTGGTGGTGTGGGTCCTGAGGGTCCTGTACCTCCTGCCTGATGGTTGAGGGGTAATAACTGTTCCTGAACCTAGTGGTGTGGTTCCTGAGGGCTCCTGTACCTCCTGTTTGATGGTTGAGGGCAATAACTGTTCCTCAACATGGTGGTGTGGGTCCTGAGGCTCCTGTACCTCCTGAGTGATGGGCGAGGGGTAATAACTGCTCCTGAACCTGGCAGTGTGGGTCCTGAGGCTCCTTTACCTCCTGCCTGATGGTTCAGGGGTAATAACAGTTCTGAACCTGGTTGTGTGGGTCCTGAGGCACCCGTACCTCCTACCTGATGGTTGAGGGGTAATAACTGTTCCCGAACCTGGTGGTATGGGTCCTGAGGCTCCTGTACCTCCTGCCTGATGGCCGAGGGCAATCACTGTTCCTGACGTGGTGGTGTGGGTCCTGAGGCTCCTGTGCCTCCTGCCTGATGGTTATCGGGTAGTACCTGTTTCTGAACCTGGTGGTGTGGGTCCTGAGGCTCCTGTACGTCCTGCTCTGATGGCTGAGGGGTAATAACTGTTCCTGAACCTGGTGGTGTGGATCCTGAGGCTCCTGTACCTCCTGCCTGAAGGTTAAGGGATAATAACTGATCCTGACTTGGTGGTGTGGGTCCTGAGGCTCCTGTACCTCCTGTTTGATGGTTGAGGGCAATAACTGTTCTCAACATGGTGGTGTGGGTCCTGAGGCTCCTGTACCTCCTGAGTGATGGGCGAGGGTAATAACTGCTCCTGAAACTGGTGGTGTGGGTCTGAGGCTCCTGTGCCTCCTGCCTGATGGTTATGGGGAATACCTGTTTCTGAACCTGGTGGTGTGGGTCCTGAGGTTCCTGTACATCCTGTCTGATGGTTGAGGGGTAATAACAGTTACTGAACCTGTTGGTGTGGTTCCTGAGGCTCCTGTACTTCCTGCCTGATGGTTGAGGGTAATAACTGTTCCTGAACTGGTGGTCTGGGTCCTGAGGCTCCTTTACCTCCTGCCTGATGGTTGAGAAGTAATAACTGTTCCTGAACCTGGTGGTGTGGATCCTGAGGCTCCTGTACTGCTGCCTGATGGTTCAGGGTAATAACAGTTCCTGAACCTGGTGGTGTGGGGTCCAGAGGCTCCTGTACCTGCTGTCTGATGTTTCAGGGGTAATAACCGTTCCTGAACCTGGTGGTGTGGGACCTGAGGCTCCTGCACCTCCTGTCTGATTGTTGAGGGGTAATAACTGTTCCTGAACCTGGTGGTGTGGGGACCTGAGGCTCCTGCACCTCCTGTCTGATTGTTGAGGGGTAATAACTGTTCCTGAACCTGATGGTGTGGGACCTGAGGCTCCTGTACCTCCTGCCTGATGGTTGAGGGGTAATAACTGTTCCTGAACCTGGTGGTGTGGGACCTGAGGCTCCTGTACGTCCTGCTCTGATGGTCGAGGGGTAATAACAGTTCCTGAACCTGGTGGTGTGGGTCCTGAAGCTCCTGTACCTCCTGTCTGATGGTCGAGGGGGTAATAACAGTTCATGAATCTGGTGGTGTGGGACCTGAGGCTCCTGTACCTCCTGCCTGATGGTTGAGGGGTAATAACTGTTCCTGAACCTGGTGGTGTGGGACCTGAGGCTCCTGCACCTCCTGTCTGATTGTTGAGGGTAATAACTGTTCCTGAACCTGGTGGTGTGGGACCTGAGGCTCCTGTACCTCCTGTTTGATGGTTGAGGGCAATAACTGTTCCTCAACATGGTGGTGTGGGTCCTGAGGCTCCTGTACCTCCTGAGTGATGGGCGAGTGGTAATAACTGCTCCTGAAACTGGTGGTGTGGGTCCTGAGGCTCCTGTGCCTCCTGCCTGATGGTTATGGGGTAATACCTGTTTCTGAACCTGGTGGAGTGGGTCCTGAGGTTCCTGTACATCCTGTCTGATGGTTGAGGGGTAATAACAGTTACTGAACCTGTTGGTGTGGTTCCTGAGGCTCCTGTACTTCCTGCCTGATGGTTGAGGGGTAATAACTGTTCCTGAACCTGGTGGTCTGGGTCCTGAGGCTCCTTTACCTCCTGCCTGATGGTTGAGAAGTAATAACTGTTCCTGAACCTGGTGGTGTGGATCCTGAGGCTCCTGTACCTGCTGCCTGATGGTTCAGGGTAATAACAGTTCCTGAACCTGGTGGTGTGGGTCCAGAGGCTCCTGTACTCCTGATTGATGGTGGAGGGGTAATAACCATTTCTGAACGTGGTGGTGTGTGGGTCCTGAGCTGCTGTAACTCCTGCCAGATGGTCGAGGGGTAATAACTGTTCCTGAACCTGGTGGTGTGGGTCCTGAGGCTCCTGTACCTGCTGTCTGATGTTTCAGGGGTAATAACTGTTCCTGAACCTGGTGGTGTGGGACCTGAGTCTCCTGTATCACCTGCCTGATTGTTGAGGGTAATAACTGTTCCTGAACCTGGTGGTGTGGGACCTGAGGCTCCTGCACCTCCTGTCTGATTGTTGAGGGGTAATCACTGTTCCTGAACCTGATGGTGTGGGACCTGAGGCTCCTGTACCTCCTGCCTGATGGTTGAGGGGTAATAACTGTTCCTGAACCTGGTGGTGTGGGTCCTGAGGCTCCTGTACCTGCTGTCTGATGTTTCAGGGGTAATAACCGTTCCTGAACCTGGTGGTGTGGGACCTGAGCTCCTGCACCTCCTGTCTGATTGTTGAGGGGTAATAACTGTTCCTGAACCTGATGGTGTGGGACCTGAGGCTCCTGTACCTCCTGCCTGATGGTTGAGGGGTAATAACTGTTCCTGAACCTGGTGGTGTGGGACCTGAGGCTCCTGTACGTCCTGCTCTGATGGTCGAGGGGTAATAACAGTTCCTGAACCTGGTGGTGTGGGTCTGAAGCTCCTGTACCTCCTGTCTGATGGTCGAGGGGTAATAACAGTTCGTGAATCTGGTGGTGTGGGACCTGAGGCTCCTGTACCTCCTGCCTGATGGTTGAGGGGTAATAACTGTTCCTGAACCTGGTGGTGTGGGACCTGAGGCTCCTGCACCTCCTGTCTGATTGTTGAGGGGTAATAACTGTTCCTGAACCTGGTGGTGTGGGACCTGAGGCTCCTGTACCTCCTGTTTGATGGTTGAGGGCAAGAACTGTTCCTCAACATGGTGGTGTGGGTCCTGAGGCTCCTGTACCTCCTGAGTGATGGGCGAGGGGTAATAACTGCTCCTGAAACTGGTGGGTGGGGTCCTGAGGCTCCTGTGCCTCCTGCCTGATGGTTATGGGGTAATACCTGTTTCTGAACCTGGTGGAGTGGGTCCTGAGGGTTCCTGTACATCCTGTCTGATGGTTGAGGGGTAATAACAGTTACTGAACCTGTTGGTGTGGTTCCTGAGGCTCCTGTACTTCCTGCCTGATGGTTGAGGGGTAATAACTGTTCCTGAACCTGGTGGTCTGGGTCCTGAGGCTCCTTTACCTCCTGCTGATGGTTGAGAAGTAATAACTGTTCCTGAACCTGGTGGTGTGGATCCTGAGGCTCCTGTACCTGCTGCCTGATCGTTCAGGGTAATAACAGTTCCTGAACCTGGCTGGTGTGGGTCCAGAGGCTCCTGTACCTCCTGATTGATGGTGGAGGGGTAATAACCATTTCTGAACGTGGTGGTGTGGGTCCTGAGGCTGCTGTAACTCCTGCCAGATGGTCGAGGGGTAATAACTGTTCCTGAACCTGGTGGTGTGGGTCCTGAGGCTCCTGTACCTGCTGTCTGATGTTTCAGGGGTAATAACAGTTCCTGAACCTGGTGGTGTGGGTCCTGAAGCTCCTGTACCTCCTGTCTGATGGTCGAGGGGTAATAACAGTTCGTGAATCTGGTGGTGTGGGACCTGAGGCTCCTGTACCTCCTGCCTGATGGTTGAGGGGTAATAACTGTTCCTGAACCTGGTGGTGTGGGACCTGAGGCTCCTGCACCTCCTGTCTGATTGTTGAGGGGTAATAACTGTTCCTGAACCTGGTGGTGTGGGACCTGAGGCTCCTGTACCTCCTGTTTGATGGTTGAGGGCAAGAACTGTTTCCTCAACATGGTGGTGTGGGTCCTGAGGCTCCTGTACCTCCTGAGTGATGGGCGAGGGGTAATAACTGCTCCTGAAACTGGTGGTGTGGGTCCTGAGGCTCCTGTGCCTCCTGCCTGATGGTTATGGGGTAATACCTGTTCTGAACCTGGTGGAGTGGGTCCTGAGGTTCCTGTACATCCTGTCTGATGGTTGAGGGTAATAACAGTTACTGAACCTGTTGGTGTGGTTCCTGAGGCTCCTGTACTTCCTGCCTGATGGTTGAGGGGTAATAACTGTTCCTGAACCTGGTGGTCTGGGTCCTGAGGCTCCTTTACCTCCTGCCTGATGGTTGAGAAGTAATAACTGTTCCTGACCTGGTGGTGTGGATCCTGAGGCTCCTGTACCTGCTGCCTGATGGTTCAGGGTTAATAACAGTTCCTGAACCTGGTGGTGTGGGTCCAGAGGCTCCTGTACCTCCTGATTGATGGTGGAGGGGTAATAACCATTTCTGAACGTGGTGGTGTGGGGTCCTGAGGCTGCTGTAACTCCTGCCAGATGGTCGAGGGGTGATAACTGTTCCTGAACCTGGTGGTGTGGGTCCTGAGGCTCCTGTACCTGCTGTCTGATGTTTCAGGGTAATAACTGTTCCTGAACCTGGTGGTGTGGGACCTGAGTCTCCTGTACCTCCTGCCTGATGGTTGAGGGGTAATAACAGTTCCTGAACCTGTTGGTGTGGGCCCTGAAAGCTCCTGTACCTCCTGTCTGATGGTCGAGGGGTAATAACAGTTCCTGAACCTGGTGGTGTGGCTCCTTAGGTTCCTGTACCTCCTGCTTGATGGTCGAGGGGTAATAACTGTTTCTGATCTTGTTGTTGTGAGCCCTGAGGCTCGGGTACCTCCTGCCTGATGGTTGAGGGTAATAACTGTTCCTGAGCCTGGTGGTGTGGGTCCTGAGGCTCCTGTTCCTCCTGCGTGATGGTTGAGGTGTAATAACTGTTCCTGAACCTGGTGGTGTGGGTCCTGAGGCTCCTGTGCCTCCTGCCTGATGGTTATGGGGTAGTACCTGTTTCTGAACCTGGTGGTGTGGGTCCTGAGGCTCCTGTAACTCTGCCTAATGGTCGATAGGTAATAACAGTTCCTGAACCTGGTGGTGTGGGTCCTGAGGGTCCTGTACCTCCTGCCTGATGGTTGAGGGGTAATAACTGTTCCTGAACCTAGTGGTGTGGTTCCTGAGGCTCCTGTACCTCCTGTTTGATGGTTGAGGGCAATAACTGTTCCTCAACATGGTGGTGTGGGTCCTGAGGCTCCTGTACCTCCTGAGTGATGGGCGAGGGTAATAACTGCTCCTGAACCTGGCAGTGTGGGTCCTGAGGCTCCTTTACCTCCTGCCTGATGGTTCAGGGGTAATAACAGTTCCTGAACCTGGTTGTGTGGGTCCTGAGGCACCCGTACCTCCTACCTGATGGTTGAGGGGTAATAACTGTTCCCGAACCTGGTGGTATGGGTCCTGAGGCTCCTGTACCTCCTGCCTGATGGCCGAGGGGCAATCACTGTTCCTGAACGTGGTGGTGTGGGTCCTGAGGCTCCTGTGCCTCCTGCCTGATGGTTATCGGGTAGTACCTGTTTCTGAACCTGGTGGTGTGGGTCCTGAGGCTCCTGTACGTCCTGCTCTGATGGCTGAGGGGTAATAACTGTTCCTGAACCTGGTGGTGTGGATCCTGAGGCTCCTGTACCTCCTGCCTGAAGGTTAAGGGATAATAACTGATCCTGAACTTGGTGGTGTGGGTCCTGAGGCTCCTGTACCTCCTGTTTGATGGTTGAGGGCAATAACTGTTCCTCAACATGGTGGTGTGGGTCCTGAGGCTCCTGTACCTCCTGAGTGATGGGCGAGGGGTAATAACTGCTCCTGAAACTGGTGGTGTGGGTCCTGAGGCTCCTGTGCCTCCTGCCTGATGGTTATGGGGTAATACCTGTTTCTGAACCTGGTGGTGTGGGTCCTGAGGTTCCTGTACATCCTGTCTGATGGTTGAGGGGTAATAACAGTTACTGAACCTGTTGGTGTGGTTCCTGAGGCTCCTGTACTTCCTGCCTGATGGTTGAGGGGTAATAACTGTTCCTGAACCTGGTGGTCTGGGTCCTGAGGCTCCTTTACCTCCTGCCTGATGGTTGAGAAGTAATAACTGTTCCTGAACCTGGTGGTGTGGATCCTGAGGCTCCTGTACCTGCTGCCTGATGGTTCAGGGTAATAACAGTTCCTGAACCTGGTGGTGTGGGTCCAGAGGCTCCTGTACCTGCTGTCTGATGTTTCAGGGGTAATAACCGTTCCTGAACCTGGTGGTGTGGGACCTGAGGCTCCTGCACCTCCTGTCTGATTGTTGAGGGGTAATAACTGTTCCTGAACCTGGTGGTGTGGGACCTGAGGCTCCTGCACCTCCTGTCTGATTGTTGAGGGGTAATAACTGTTCCTGAACCTGATGGTGTGGGACCTGAGGCTCCTGTACCTCCTGCCTGATGGTTGAGGGGTAATAACTGTTCCTGAACCTGGTGGTGTGGGACCTGAGGCTCCTGTACGTCCTGCTCTGATGGTCGAGGGGTAATAACAGTTCCTGAACCTGGTGGTGTGGGTCCTGAAGCTCCTGTACCTCCTGTCTGATGGTCGAGGGGTAATAACAGTTCATGAATCTGGTGGTGTGGGACCTGAGGCTCCTGTACCTCCTGCCTGATGGTTGAGGGGTAATAACTGTTCCTGAACCTGGTGGTGTGGGACCTGAGGCTCCTGCACCTCCTGTCTGATTGTTGAGGGGTAATAACTGTTCCTGAACCTGGTGGTGTGGGACCTGAGGCTCCTGTACCTCCTGTTTGATGGTTGAGGGCAATAACTGTTCCTCAACATGGTGGTGTGGGTCCTGAGGCTCCTGTACCTCCTGAGTGATGGGCGAGGGGTAATAACTGCTCCTGAAACTGGTGGTGTGGGTCCTGAGGCTCCTGTGCCTCCTGCCTGATGGTTATGGGGTAATACCTGTTTCTGAACCTGGTGGAGTGGGTCCTGAGGTTCCTGTACATCCTGTCTGATGGTTGAGGGGTAATAACAGTTACTGAACCTGTTGGTGTGGTTCCTGAGGCTCCTGTACTTCCTGCCTGATGGGTTGAGGGGTAATAACTGTTTCTGAACCTGGTGGTCTGGGTCCTGAGGCTCCTTTACCTCCTGCCTGATGGTTGAGAAGTAATAACTGTTCCTGAACCTGGTGGTGTGGATCCTGAGGCTCCTGTACCTGCTGCCTGATGGTTCAGGGTAATAACAGTTCCTGAACCTGGTGGTGTGGGTCCAGAGGCTCCTGTACCTCCTGATTGATGGTGGAGGGGTAATAACCATTTCTGAACGTGGTGGTGTGGGTCCTGAGGCTGCTGTAACTCCTGCCAGATGGTCGAGGGGTAATAACTGTTCCTGAACCTGGTGGTGTGGGTCCTGAGGCTCCTGTACCTGCTGTCTGATGTTTCAGGGGTAATAACTGTTCCTGAACCTGGTGGTGTGGGACCTGAGTCTCCTGTATCACCTGCCTGATTGTTGAGGGTAATAACTGTTCCTGAACCTGGTGGTGTGGGACCTGAGGCTCCTGCACCTCCTGTCTGATTGTTGAGGGGTAATAACTGTTCCTGAACCTGATGGTGTGGGACCTGAGGCTCCTGTACCTCCTGCCTGATGGTTGAGGGGTAATAACTGTTCCTGAACCTGGTGGTGTGGGTCCTGAGGCTCCTGTACCTGCTGTCTGATGTTTCAGGGGTAATAACCGTTCCTGAACCTGGTGGTGTGGGACCTGAGGCTCCTGCACCTCCTGTCTGATTGTTGAGGGGTAATAACTGTTCCTGAACCTGGTGGTGTGGGACCTGAGGCTCCTGCACCTCCTGTCTGATTGTTGAGGGGTAATAACTGTTCCTGAACCTGATGGTGTGGGACCTGAGGCTCCTGTACCTCCTGCCTGATGGTTGAGGGGTAATAACTGTTCCTGAACCTGGTGGTGTGGGACCTGAGGCTCCTGTACGTCCTGCTCTGATGGTCGAGGGGTAATAACAGTTCCTGAACCTGGTGGTGTGGGTCCTGAAGCTCCTGTACCTCCTGTCTGATGGTCGAGGGGTAATAACAGTTCGTGAATCTGGTGGTGTGGGACCTGAGGCTCCTGTACCTCCTGCCTGATGGTTGAGGGGTAATAACTGTTCCTGAACCTGGTGGTGTGGGACCTGAGGCTCCTGCACCTCCTGTCTGATTGTTGAGGGGTAATAACTGTTCCTGAACCTGGTGGTGTGGGACCTGAGGCTCCTGTACCTCCTGTTTGATGGTTGAGGGCAAGAACTGTTCCTCAACATGGTGGTGTGGGTCCTGAGGCTCCTGTACCTCCTGAGTGATGGGCGAGGGGTGCTCCTGAAACTGGTGGTGTGGGTCCTGAGGCTCCTGTGCTCCTGCCTGATGGTTATGGGGTAATACCTGTTCTGACCTGGTGGAGTGGGTCCTGAGGTTCCTGTACATCCTGTCTGATGGTTGAGGGGTAATAACAGTTACTGAACCTGTTGGTGTGGTTCCTGAGGCTCCTGTACTTCCTGCTGATGGTTGAGGGGTAATAACTGTTCCTGAACCTGGTGGTCTGGGTCCTGAGGCTCCTTTACCTCCTGCCTGATGGTTGAGAAGTAATAACTGTTCCTGAACCTGGTGGTGTGGATCCTGAGGCTCCTGTACCTGCTGCCTGATGGTTCAGGGTAATAACAGTTCCTGAACCTGGTGGTGTGGGTCCAGAGGCTCCTGTACCTCCTGATTGATGGTGGAGGGGTAATAACCATTTCTGAACGTGGTGGTGTGGGTCCTGAGGCTGCTGTAACTCCCTGCCAGATGGTCGAGGGGTAATAACTGTTCCTGACCTGGTGGTGTGGGTCCTGAGGCTCCTTACCTGCTGTCTGATGTTTCAGGGTAATAACTGTTCCTGAACCTGGTGGTGTGGGACCTGAGTCTCCTGTACCTCCTGCCTGATGGTTGAGGGGTA